>NC_058087.1:189063911-189429999 GCF_014858855.1 Bufo gargarizans
CTATATAGTGCATTTGGGTAGTGCAGTATTTGTCTGCGGTTTTGCTGCTTTTCCGCAGCTACAGATAGTGACAAACGACATTGGAACAACGTACTCCCGTGGCCTAAAATAAACATTTTCTAGGCTCCAACAGGACACGTTTTAGAGAATTTCCCTTTAAGACGCATAAAAATGTCCCCTGATTAAGATACATATTTTTTTGTTGGAATTTTTGTCATTGATCCCCCTCTATTATGTCACTGTCCATGTTGTGGGACTATTTGTACACTTGTATTAAGTATTTGGTGGCTGCAAATATGAGCTGAAGGTTTTTCAGGTTGGCCTGTCGTTAAAATGAATAGCGCTCGCCGTGGCTCTGGAACAGTTGATCGCGTTCATCCAATCGCATTCGCGAACCATCCCGGCCGATGTTTGTCCATCATTAGTCCCAACCATAAATGCTTGCAGTTAAGATGTAGACAAATTATTTTAGTAAAAAAAACGTATTAGCTACGAAGAATTTGGGTCAAGTGGGTGGAGAGATTTGTATTCCGATAAACGACAAGCAACCTGTATAGTAATAATTCAGCTGCCATGTTTTATCCATCCAGCAAATTCAGGCCAACCAGGTTTTAATCCTAATACAAAGAGCAATTTGAATCAAGGTGTTTTGTATCCAAATTCCTTGAGGGTTAAGAGGCGTTCACCACTAACTGTTGTGTGATGTCCTTACATGTCTGGGGCTGCACACACGCTGCTCTGAAGGGATCGCCATGTGTCTACCCTTTTCTGACAGGTGCGGGTTACCAACTGTAACAAAGGCGGCTGTGCGCTGCTGTTCCCCTGCTTACCGCCGTGTTCAGCAGTGATCTGATGCCAGTGCTTCCCATTTACCGCTGCAGTCCTGAGCTCTGTCTGTGTAGGTACTGTTGTTCTGGGATACGCTACACAGTTTCCTCTAAGCCCTGCGACACCTACCCTGACCTAGTGCCTGTTTTACTTCGCCTCTGCCTCATCCTTCGGTCCTGCACTGTTGCTCTTGGTTACGGCTCAGCCTGCTGACCATGCTTGTACCTCTGGTACCTTGCTCAGATAACTCCTGGTCCACCTGGAGGTCCAGGAGGTCCTGGTCCACCTGGTCCAGTTGATTTGTGTGCCAATCCTCCTCAAGAGGTAGCGACCTGGTGTTCCCCTCGGGAAAGTCTATCCCCACCATCAGGAGTACTGCTAAGATCAAAGGGTTCACTTAGACAACGCCCTTAGAGGAGGTAGGACACGTGGCACAGTGGGTTCACACCCACTGGTTTGTGACACCCAAATGCCTCCCCAAATGCCCTGGTCCCTCATACAGATTGTACTTACAGTACCTGGCTTTCTGGCACCCGCGTCACTCCTGATGCCCACATAGCCACCTCTTCATCTCCCTGACACTCAGATCAGGGCAGCCAATAGCAGGCCACAACCTGGTCGAGCCTCGTCCCCATTGCAGCCTGCTATTAACCGCCCCCACCCTCCATCCTGTCGCCGAATGTTTTAGCGCGTCAGAGAAACACAGAGGCCATGTGGGTATCAGGAGTGAAGCGAGTGCTAGGGAGCGAGGTAAGTACAATCTTTGTGATGAACCCAGGCATTTGGGGAGGCATTATAGGGGTTGATAACCCCTTTAAATATCAATGTGGGCAAGTCACTAACAGTAGAATGAGACAGGTGTATTATCCCAATTTAGGAATCAAGGCATAATAGAATTGTTTATCTATTAAACAAGGTTGACATTGTTCAATTAGATATCGTAGCTCTGTGCCTTAGGCCTCATGCACACGACCGTATTTTTTCACGGTCCGCAAAAACGGGGTCCGTAGGTCCGTGATCCGTGACCGTTTTTTCGTCCGTGGGTCTTCCTTGATTTTTGGAGGATCCACGGACATGAAAAAAAAGTCGTTTTGGTGTCCGCCTGGCCGTGCGGAGCCAAACGGATCCGTCCTGAATTACAATGCAAGTCAATGGGGACGGATCCATTTGACGTTGACACAATATGGTGCCATTTCAAACGGATCCGTCCCCATTGACTTTCAATGTAAAGTCTGGAGTTCTTTTATACCATCGGATTGGAGTTTTCTCCAATCCGATGGTATATTTTAACTTGAAGCGTCCCCATCACCATGGGAACGCCTCTATGTTAGAATATACTGTCGGATATGAGCTACATCGTGAAACTCAGATCCGACAGTATATTCTAACACAGAGGCGTTCCCATGGTGATGGGGACGCTTCAGGTTAAAATATACAAAAAAACTGTGTACATGACTGCCCCCTGCTGCCTGCTCGTTGGTGGCCAGTGTGCGCCCCCCACCCCCCCGATCATTGGATCATTGGTGGCAGCGGAGTAGAAGAATCATACTTACCTGGCTGCTGGCTGCTGCGATCTCTGTGTCCGGCCGGGAGCTCCTCCTACTGGTAAGTGACAGGTCTGTGCGGTGCATTGCTGTCACTTACCAGTAGGAGGAGCTCCCGGCCGGATGCAGACATCGCAGCAGCCAGCAGGTAAGTATGAATCTTCTACTATTGCTAAGGCTAAGTAACCATGGCAACTAGGACTGCAGTAGCGTCCTCGTTGCCATGGTTACCGATCGGAGCCCCAGCAATTAAACTGGGACTCCGATCGGAACTCCGCTGCCACCAATGATCTGGGGGGGGGGGAGAGGGGAGGCCGCACACTGCCACCAATGTATTAAAAGAATAGAGGGAGGAAGGGGGGGCCGCACACTGCCACCAATGTATTAAAAGAATAGAGGGAGGAAGGCGAGGGGGCCGCACACTGCCACCAATGTATTAAAACAATAGAGGGAGGAAGGGGGGGCCGCACACTGCCACCAATGTATTAAAACAATAGAGGGAGGAGGGGGGGGGGCGCACTCTGTGCCACCAATGCTATTATTACAATAGAGGGAGGGAGGAGGGGCGCACTGGCCACCAATGAAATTTAAACTGGGGAGGGAGGGAGGTCTGCCCCCTGCTGCCTGGCAGCCTGGATCTCTTACAGAGGGCTATGATAGCACAATTAACCCCATCAGGTGCAGCACCTGAGGGGTTAATTGTACGGATCACGGCCCCCTGTAAGAGATCGGGTGCTGCCAAGCAGCAGGGGGCAGTCATGTACACAGTTCGTTGTATATTCTAACTAGAAACGTCCCCATCACCATGGGAATGCGTCTGTGTTAGAATATACTGTCGGATCTGAGTTTTCACGAAGTGAAAACTCAGCTATGAAAAAGCTTTTATGCAAACGGATCTTCGGATCCGTCTGTATGAAAGTAACCTACGGCCACGGATCACGGACACGGATGCCAATCTTGTGTGCATCCGTGTTCTTTCACCATTTTCCCATTGACTTGAATGGGTCCGTGAACCGTTGTCCGTCAAAAAAATAGGACAGGTCATATTTTTTGGACGGACAGGATACACGGATCACGGTCTCGGCTGCAAAACGGAGCATTTTCCGATTTTTCCACGGACCCATTTAAAGTCAATGGGTCCGCGAAAAAAAACGGAAAACGGCACAACGGCCAAGGATGCACACAACGGTCGTGTGCATGAGGCCTTACACAGTGATTGATGCAAAGTGGGCTGTCTCCTATGGATCCCTCCTTCTTCAGATTACAGAGCCTGCTGTCCCTGCAGTCTCCCTATCCAATATTCCACAGTTAAAGGCTTCTTGAACGCTGTCCCTAGCACTTGTCACGTCTCTCCCTATGCTTAGCTCACAGTAAAATGGCTGGCACTACAGGGGATAAGGCTTTTATAGGGCTGTAACATCACAGGGGCTGAAATGGTTTCTCAAGGGCATTATGGGGGATATTATGCGTTTCTGGGCTTCTTACTTTCACTTTGTAACATGTGTAGCTTCCATTTTAGTAAAATAAAAATGATTCATTACCATCAATGTGAATCAAATTGTTCCTAAATTTCTGATCGTATTCCACTTTGGATGTTTTGATTCGCTTAACACTTGTAATAAGGCCTGAAAATCAATTTTACTCAGAAAAATATTTCCATGACTATTGATTTGGTTTTATTTTACTGCTGTCTGCAACGTTCAGAAATGATGAGCTGAAACAATCCCGAGTCAATATGGGAATGAATATCAGCCAAGCTGAAATATCCATAGCAGGAGGGAAAATCTTAACATCAGGCTTAAATTCAACCTTTTATTTTCTAGTAAATTGCAAAAACAACTGATTAAATCTAATATTGCCATTTAGTTTTAGATACTTCGGGTATTTTTTATTCTGCAGGACATACTCAAAGATCAACAGACATTTTATTATACAGAATTGAACCTGTTTGAATTTGTAATTATATTTTTATCTATTATTTTTGTAATAATCACTTTTTTTTTTTTTTCTAAATACAAACTTTCATTTTTTTCTGCTATAATGTGGTAACTCCTTAGGGGTTTTGTGGTTATAATGATTTTTAAACAAGTACTGTACCTGCTGCCTGCCTGCAGAAACAAGATGAATACTTACCTGCTTCACAACAGTGCTGTTCTTCTCTGTCTCCCCCCTCCACCCTCCGCATTGTTTACACCTGGTGGTGCATGGCATGGTCACATACACCATCCCAGCCAATGACTGGCTTCAACGTCCTGCTTGTGGCCACATCAACGATGAAGCCAGTCATTGGCTGAAGAGGTGAATGTGACCATGAATGCACCTCTGGGTGTTTACCTTTTTCTGACGACATAGACATACTGTATGAGGGCTGGTTTTATGGGGGGGGGGGGCAAGTTGTTTTTTTTATGTCATCATTTTGGGGTACCTCAGGTAAAATGTATAACGTTCAAAAAATATTGAGTGGTGACTGTGTGTAAAACCAATGTAATTTCATAATAGTTTTAACCCCTTAAGGACTCTTAGAGCCCTATTTCACCTTAAGGACTTGGCCATTCTTTGCAAATCTGACCAGTGTCCCTTTAAGTGCTCATAACTTTAAAACGCTTTGACTTACCCAGGCCGTTTTGAGATTGTTTTTTCGTCACATATTGTACATCATGACACTGCTAAAATTGGGTCAAAAAAGTTAATTTTTTTTGCATAAAAAAATAGAAATTTTACCCAAAATTTTGAAAAATTAGCAAATTTCAAAGTTTCAGTTTCCCTACTTCTGTAATACATAGTAATACCCCCAAAAATTGTGATGACTTTACATTCCCCATATGTCTACTTCATGTTTGTAGCATTTTGGGAATGATATTTTATTTTTGGGGATGTTACAAGGCTTAGAAGTTTAGAAGCAAATTTTTCAGAAATCTTCAAAATCCAACTTTTTATGGACCAGTCCAGGTTTGAAGTCATATTGTGAGGCTTAGATAATAGAAACCTCCAACAAATGACCCTATTCTAGAAACTACTCCCCTCAAAGTATTCAAAACTGTTTTTTCAAACTGTATTAACCCTTTAGGTCTTCCACAAGAGTTAATGTAATGGATTGAGAAACAATTTTGAAATTTCTATTTTTTGGAAAATTTTCCAATATAATCAATTTTTTCCAGGAGTAAAACAAGGGTTAACTGCCAAACAAAACTCAATATGGGTTGCCCTGATTCTGTAGTTTGCAAAAACATCCCATATGTGGTCGTAAACTACTGTTTGGCCGAACGGGAGCACATAGAAGGAGGGGAACACCATATGGGTTTTGGAAGGCAGATTTTGCAGGACTGGTTTTGTTTATACCATGTCCCATTTGAAGCCCCCTGTTGCACCCCTAAAATAGAAATTTCAAAAAAGTGACTCCATCTAAGAAAGTACATCCCTTAAGGTATTCAAAACTGGGTTTACAAACTTTGTTAACACTTTATGTGTTCCACAAGAGTTAATGGCAGATGGAGAAACAATTTAGAAATTTATATTTTTTGGAAAATTTTCAATTTTAACCCTTACTTTATTACTGGAAAAAATGGGTTAACAGCCAAACAAAACTCAAAATGGGTTGCCCTGATTCTGTAGTTTGCAGAAACACCCCATATGAGGTCGTAAACTACTATTTGGCTAATCGGCAGGACATAGAAGAAGAGGAACGTCATATGGAAGGCAGATTTTGCTGGACTGGTTTATTTACACCATGTACCCTTTCAAGCCCCCTGATGCACCCCTAGAGTAGAAACTCCATAAAAGTGACCCCATCTAGGAAACTACGGGATAAGGTGGTTGTTGTTTTGGGACTATTTTAGGTGTAAATATGATTTTTGGTTGCTCTATATTACTTTTTTGAGGCAATGTAACAAAAAAATTAAATTCTAAAAATGTTTCTACATTCGCTATTTAGTTTTGTGGAACACCTAAAGGGTTAACATAGTTTGTAAAGTAACTTTTGAATACCTTGAGGGGTGTAGTTTCTTAGATCGGGTAATTTTTTTGGAGTTTCTAGTCTAGGCTACATTAGGGGGGCTTCTAATGGGACATGGTGTAAAAAAAAAAACTGTCCATCAAAATCTGCCTTCCAGAAACCATATGGAGTTCCTTTCGTTCTATGCCCTGCCGTGCGGCTATATAGCCATTTACGACCACATATGGGGTGTTTATGCAAACTACAGAATCAGGGCCATAAATATTAAGTTTTGTTTGGCTGTTAACCCTTGCTTTATTACCGGCAAAAAGGATTCAAATGGAAATTTTGCCCAAAAATTGGTGTTTTGGCACCGTTTTAATTTTATATTTTTAACACCGTTCATCCGAGGCGTTTGGTCAAAAGTTATTTTTATAGCGACGACTTTTACGCACGCGACGATGCCCAATATGTATGGCTCTCAGACTTTGGAGACACTAAGCAGGCATCCTAATAACTGCAGCCCTCCAGATGTTGTAAAACTACAATTCCCACCATGCCCTGCTGATGGCTGTAGGTTGTCTGGGCATGCTGGGAGTTATAGTTTTACAACATCTGGAGGGCCGCAGTTTGAGAATGCCTGCTCTAAAACTAATAATTCTTTTGGGAAATAAATTGTTTCCGTGTCTCTAAAGTCTGAGAGCCATAGTGTTTTATGTTCTCTAGTGGACTGTTGGGGATTATAAAAATTTAGTACTCCATGGAAATGTTATACTCCCTGAAGCAATCGATAACGCAGAGGCCCGTATGATCGGGGCACGTGTCACATTGAGTAGTGGTGTCCTTCCGTATCCCCCCTCTTGTGACACACTCTGCATCTTTTTTGGGTTCGTCCCTTCTTTCCAGTATGGGGGACAACACCTGGAAAGTGTTGGCCAGGGACGATCCGGGCGCCTCCAGTTCCCGAGGTACTCCGACCTCCTTTTTCCCAGTCCGAAAAGATCAGGTCTTTGAGGACTGCCTCATAGAACTGGAGGAATGTCCCTGTGCTGCCAGCGCTTCAGGATAGTACAAAAGAGTTGTACATGGCAACATGTACCAAGTAGACCGCAAATTTTTTGTACCATTCCGGGCTTTGCGCATGGCATTATATGGCTTGAGGACTTGATCAGAGAGATCAACTCGTCCCATATACCGATTGAAGTCGACAATACAATAGGGCTTGAGGACTGTTGCCGCAAGTGGCAGGGAGGGTCTGGGGTCTGATAGATGGATCAAAGAAAGTTTTGTGTAAAAGTTCTGTTTTTTTTTTCCTAACTAACTTTTCCCTTCTTTCCCTTCCTAATGGTGCCTCTCCCTCACTGACCCTAACCTACCTGGGTGTCGATGGGTGCAGGAGGGTGATGGATAACGATTAGGGGGATGCAGGAGCTGGTGCTGAATGGTGCTGCACGTGAGGGTGCTGGACAGGAAGAGGAGGGGAGAGAGGAGCGCAGGAAGTTTGAATCTCGCGCCTCTCTCCCCTGCACCAATCAGCACCCTGGACAGCAGTGTTCAGCACCAGGGCCAGCACCGCCTCTCCAAAACATCGCACTGCGATTGGTGGTGTGTAATCATGCCACCGATCGCAGTCTTTTCCCGGTTCATCGGGTCACAGGACACCCGAATGGACCGGAAACGCAGAAAACCGCAGGTCTGAATTGACCTGCGGTTTTCTGCGATCGTCGATACGGGGGTGTCAAATGACCCCCCCTGCGTTGTTTCAGCTGGCATCCCGTTCCGATTAACCCCCGCGGCGCCGGAACCGCGAATTAAAGCCATGACGTACCGGTACGTCATGGGTCCTTAAGGATTCGGGATCAATGCCGTAACGGTACGTCATGGGTCCCTAAGGGGTTAAAGAATTTTGGGGTCATTTATTAAGCGAAAATATATTAGTAGTATTTCAGGCACAGCTTGAGGCACAACAGTAAGTTCTGATGCAATCTGCGACTTCTCCTCATTCACGCCAGGTCTAAATAAGCGGCCGTGGTGTGGGCGAGGAAGGGTCTGCCGGCCCATCTCATTTACTATTTTCTACGCCTGTTTCAGGAGTAGAAAAAGGTCTGAATATAAGACAGCTAAGAAGCTGGCGCCTCTTCATAACTTTGGAGGAACCATTGCCAGCTTAGAATTATTAATTTTTAGATGCCGATCTTAATAAATGTGCCCCTTTGTTTTTAAAGGGTTAACTGTGTGGTAATAATGATGTTTATCTGTGTCAACACAGAAAAAATTTAAAATGTTATTTTAAAATAAGAATAGATTTTTGTCGCCATATTCTGACATCCACAACTTTTTTACATTTCCTCTGAAGGAGTTGTGTGAGGACTGATTCATGTGCAGCAAATTATAGCTTTGTGTTGATGCCATATTACGTGGAACTTTTTGAGCATTTTTAATTCCATTTTTTAAGGATGGTGAGGTGACTAAAATAATGGGCATGGGGTTCACTAGAACTTCACAGTTTGTCACTGGAATCCTCTTCCACTCCTCCATGATGACATCACGGAGCTGGTGAATGTAAGAGACCTTGCACTCCTCCACCTTCCGTTTAAGAGGATGTCCCACAGATGCCCTATAGGGTTTAGGTCTGGAGACACGCTTGGCAAGTCCAGCATCTTTACCCTCAGTTTCTTAAGCAAGTCAGTGGTCATCTTCGAGGTGTGTTTGGAGTATTTATCATGTTGTCATGTTGCTTCAGTATGTCACAGTACATGTTGGCATGCATGGTTCCCTCAATCAACTGTAGATCCACTCATGCAGCCCCAATCCATAACACTCCCACCACCATGTTTGACTGTAGGCAAGACACACTTGTCTTTGTGCTCCTCACCTGGTTGCTGCCACACAGGCTTGACATGATCTGAACCAAATAAGTTTATCTTGGTCTCATCAGACCATAGGGCATGGTTCCAGTAATCCATGTCCTTTGTCTGCTTGTTTTCAGCAAACTGTGGGATTTTTTTGTGCATCATCTTTAGAGAGGCTTCCTTCTGGAGTTATAGCCATGCGGACCAATTTGATGCAGTGTGTGGCGTATGTATCATTTCAGAACTTTTTCCACCTTTAATGTGACCTATAAACTGTACCATGCAATTGAAAAAAAAACTGAAATCTTTTAGGTGGAGGGAAGAAAAAAAAGAAAACTAAAATAATCTGTCTACCCAGGGCATCGGGTAGGCGTCAGTGGTGGTCCGCTCGTTGAGCCGCCTGTAGTCCACACAAAACCAGGTAGTACCATCTTTTTTAGGCAGCAGGACTACCAAGGGCTTTCGGAGTGTTCGATGACCCCAAGCTGGGTCATCTCCTGTATCTCCTTCAGCAATCCTTCTTGGACTGCTTCAGGGATATGGTAGGGGGGCTGTCGTAAGAGTTTCTGTCCAGGGGTCTCTACCTTATGTACAGCTAGGGTAGTGTAACCGGGTTCTTGGGAGAACGTCGCCTGCTTCTCCCACAGAAGCTGTCTGGCCTGTACCTTCTCTGTGGGGTTTAACCGGTCCCCTAGCTGTACTAGGGTAGTAAGATCAGTCTGGGGGTCCTTTTCTAACAAGTCTGGTAGGGGTAAATTCTCTAGGTCATCTGCAGCAGGGGCACACTGCAGCGACATCCTCCGGTCTCTCCTGATACTCCTTCAGCATGTTCACATGAAAGGATCGCTGGATCCTTTCATCTGCACAGCTGGCTATAACCTAGGTAGTATCACATAACTGAGCTAACACTTTATACGGGCCCTGCCAAGATGCTTGCATCTTATCTGTCTTCACAGATTTGAGCACCAAAACTTTTTGTCCAACCTGGAAGACACGCTGCCGGGCACCCTGATCGTACCACCTCTTCTGTCTCCCCTGGGCCGCCTAGAGATTCTCCCTTACCATCAGAGATAGTCTCTCCATGGGGTCCCGGAGTTCCAGGACATATGGCACTATGGGGGTTCCCTCCTGCTCTGTCTCTCCCTCCCAGTGTCCTCAAATGAATCGAGGGGTCCACGGACCCTTCTCCTATAGAGTAACTCAAAGGGAAAGAACCCAGTAGATTCCTGGGGCACCTCTCTGTACGAAAATAACAGATGAGGCAGGAATCTCTCCCACTCTCTGCAAGCGTCAGTAAAGGTCCTCAGCATCTGTTTGAGGGTGCCGTTTAAACGCTCGCAGAGACCGTTAGTCTGTGGGTGTTAAGGTGAGCTAAGTAGCGGTTTGATGCCGCACACCTTCCACAGCTGCTGGGTGAGCACAGCAGTAAATTGGGTCCCCTGGTCGGAGAGAATCTCCTTAGGGAACCCCACTCTGGTAAATATCTTAACCAGGGCATCAGCAACTGTCTCTGCCTCTATGTTAGACAGCGCTACTGCCTCTGGATAACGCGTGGCATAGTCTACCACGGTAAGAATATATCTCTTACCGGATGAACTAGCCCTGGCCAGTGGACCCACAATGCCAACAGCTAGGCGGGAAAAGGGTTCCCCAATAATAGACATAAGCCTAGCTTTTGGGTGGTCCCCCTGCTTTCCTACCCGTTGACATGTGTCACAAGTACTACAATACATCCGCACAGCCTGATTAAAATTCGGCCAAAATAAATTCTGAGTGATCCTATGGGATCAGTGGGACCCTAGATGTCCAGCTAATGGTACATCATGCCCAATCCGCAGAATCTCCTGCCGGTATTTTGCAGGCACAACCAGTTGGTGATTCTGCGGAGGAGCCACACTTCATGGGAAGGTTTAGGGATTCTATATAACCTGTCCCCACCCACTCATACCGTTCCCCATCTACTCCTTCCTCCCTAGCATCTGCGTTAGCCCTATATTTCTGAAGGGTCGGATCCACCCGGGTCTCCCTCCCAAACTTATCTGGGGTATCCCAACCTACGGGGGCCTGATCTAGGGTACAAGTCGGGGAAGAAGGTCTTACCGGGGTCTCAGCAGCAGGTGGGCCAGTTCCGGCAGCACAAGTCTGGGCACGGGTAGTCACAAGGTTAACTTCTGTGGGACCCATCGGAGCGTAGGCAGAAACAAGGGGGGGCCAAGTCTTTCCCAAGGAGGACATCAGCGGGTAAATCCTTCATGACCCTCACATCAACGTGTCTAGCCCCCACTCCCCAATCCAAGTGTACCCGGGCAACAGGCAGGCGGAACACAGTACCCCCTGCTACCCTTACGGCCACAGTGTCTCCAGTGTGTTGCTGCTCGGACACCAAGTTATTTTGGTGCAAAGTCATAGTGGCACCAGTATCTCGCAAACCGTTGACTTCTCCCCCATTCAGCTTAACTGTTTGTCGGTGCTGCTGTCGATTGTCCTGGTGGGCAGCTTGAATGGGGTCTGCCTCGTGTAGGATGCCCCAAAATTCCTCCTGCTCAATACAATGAGCAGCAGGCTGGTCTTCTCCACAACTGTGCCTGGTTAGCGGTGTTCAGCGGGCACTCCGGTCTCTTGTGCCCCAGCTGCTTACACCCAAAGCACCGGATAGGTTGCAAACAATCCCGGGAGTTGAACCGGGATTGCTGAGGATAATTATTTGCTGCAGGCAGAGCTGGAGTGCGGTGCGGTCTGTACTCCATTCTGGCAGGGGCTTTATACTTGTCTGCCAGGCGAGCAGCTTCTGGCAGGGTTGAGGGTTTGCGGTCCCGGACCCATTCTCTGACTCCTGCAGGCAACTTGTCAAAGCAGTGTTCCAGCAAGAACACCTGTAATATCTCCTCCCCAGATACGGCTTAGCACCCTGCCATCCAGTAGGCTGCTGTGCGGTGCACCCGGCATGCCCACTCCACATAGGAGTCACCTGCTTGCTTGGGGGTTTCCCTGAACCTCCGCCAGTATACCTCTGGGGTCACCGCATACCTGGCCAAAAGGGCATCCTTCACTGCCTGGTAACTAGTAAATTCCTCTTCTGGGATGGCACGAAAGGCTTCACTGGCCCGTCCGGATAGTTTCCCAGAGAGGATGGTGACCCCTTTCGTCCATGGGCACCCTGTGCTAGGCACACTGCCTTTTAAAATCAGCCAGGAACCCATCAATCTCTCCCTCGGCTTCAATAAAAATTTTAAATGCAGCGAAGGGTACTTTCTTCCTTCCAATATTGTTATTGGGTACCTCCGCTGCTGCAGCTCCTCTTCCTTGGAGTGCCTGGTGTACCGCTACTGCCGCTTGTACACGTTCTACAATGTCTGCTGTAGGGTTGGGGCCAAAATGTGCCAGCATTATCTGGACTGCCCGGTTGAATTGTATTTCCTCGGATGCTGGGTACATTAGCTCTCTCCATTCCTTGCGCTGCATCCATTTCCACTAGTTGAGCAATAATTTCCCTTTTCTTGATATTACCTGCTGGCCGTCCTCGGCGTTGTAATATTTTTTTTAAGGGTAATCTGTTTTAGTTCCTCATATTGCATTTGTAGATGACCTTCTGGGCGGTCCGTTGCTTGCCACCAATTGTTACGATCCTCTCGACAGGAGAGAGTGAAACCGCAGTTTAAAAGAACTTCCCTCCCCCAAAAACGAGACCAAGCTCTGTGTTGAGGGTAAATAAAAATCTCTCTTTACTGAGAGCTACCCGCCCGTATTTATGCAGGTCCCCATCTGGTGGACACTCCCCTAGGGGGACCAGATGGGGGACTGTGACACAGGACAGATAAGCAGCAATTCAGGACACTCAGACACAAAAAATCCCCACAATGTATCCTGGTTTCCTCCCCTCTGCCCTGGAGTAATTCAATTATCTCTCAGGACAAAGGGAAATCGCCACCATACATGTGGGGACAACAGGACAGAAATCACTATTCAAATATAAAATGTCACAACCATTACAGTAAACATAGACATGTAACATATCCCCAGAAAGCTCAGGTCTGAGTGCATATTATACAATAGAATCGCCATGGAGCCAAATACATTCCCACAATGCATCCTGGTTTCCTCCTCTCTGCCCTGCAGACAACCGAGGAGTAATTCAATTATATCTCAAGACAAGGGGACTGTACGGGCAGTGAAACAACCGAACAAACAGACGAATAGAGGAAGCAGAAATACAATCCAAAGACAGATGGTTCTGTCACAGATATCTATCTGCTGACATGGCTATATTCCCTTGTGAAATACTCAAGTCTTGTTTAAAAGTCACATTACGACTCATATGGAGCCACTTCCACAATTTGGCTCTATTTTTTAGTTTTTATATTTTTTAAAACTTTGTTCAACTTTTAAATTTTTTTGGGTATCCTTAGGGACTACACTAGAGCATGCAATCTTTTTATTTTATTACTTGTATTATACATTGTTATACTCTTGTATTGCAATTAGGTTTGAGTGAAGCGCGCTTCAGATCATAGATCTGCTTAGTTGAAAACTTCAAATGTATGGGCTGCGCAGAGGTGAAATTAATTAATTCAGAAGTTTCACAATACTTTGGTTAAGAACTTTGGTCTTCGATTGTACAACTTGAAAACCTATTTAAAACAGCAATCCAGAGTTGGCTTCGGTACGGACAAGTACCAGCAACAGAAGCTTCGGATTGCTGTTTTAAAATGGTTTTCAAATTGTACAATTGAATGCTGAATTCTTCTCAGAAGTCTCATGAGACTTCAGACTTAACATACAGTGCCTTGCAAAAGTATTCACCCCCTTGACTTTTTTCGTGTTTTGTTACATTACAGCCTTAAGTTCAATGTTTTGTTAATCAGAATTTTATGTGATGGATCAGAACACAATGATATAAGTTGGTGAAGTGAAATGAGAAAAATATATAAATAAAACTATTGTTTAGAAATAGAAAACAAACAATTGGCATGTGCGTATGTACAATTACCTTCAGAAGTCACCTAATTAGTGAAATGATGTCCACCTGTGTGCAATCTAAGTGTCACATGATCTGTCATTACATATACACATCTTTTTTGAAAGGCCCCAGAGGCTACAACACCTAAGCAAGAGGCATCACTAACCAAACACTGCCATAAAGACTAAGGAACTCTCCAAACAAGTAAGGGACAATGTTGTTGAGAAGTACAAGTTAGGGTTAGGTTATAAAAAAATATACAAATCTTTGATGATCTCCAGGAGCACCATCAAATCTATCATAACCAAATGGAAAGAACATGGCACAACAGCAAACCTGCCAAGAGAAGCTGGCCCACCAAAACTCATAGACCGGGCAATGAAAGCATTAATCAGAGAGGCAGCCCAGAGACCTAAGGTAACCCTGGAGGATCTGCAGAGTTCCATAGCAGAGACTGGAGTATCTGTACATACTGTAGGACGACAATAAGCCGTACAAGCACTGAGGAGACATGCCTAGCCGGTCCACCCCGCCCCCTATCACCTAGGAGACGAGGACGCTGCATGCGTCCTCGCTCCTGCACAGAGGCGGGACACTGAGGCACCAAAACATGAAAAAAGTAAGGGGGTGAATACTTTTGCAAGGCACTGTATGGGTTTTTCGTGCAGCATTCAAATGAAGTTTTGAACAAAACAACTTTGGATTTATAATCTGAAGCGCGCTTAACTCAAACTAATAGTGTTGGGCGCGAATATCGGCACTTCAAGAATTTGCAAATATTTAGAATATAGTGATATATATTGGTATTTTCGAATATTCTAGATTTTTTTTCATCTGAACACATGATCCCTCCCTGATAGTGTACCTGTTGCAGTGCAGGGTGTTAGGCAGTGTGATAGGTTCTGGTGTCCTTACATACATGCTACTGACACAGCGCTGTGATGTCACAACAATACATAGTGCACCAATCAGAAATATGTAGTTAGACCTGCTAAAATGTGAAGTTTCACGTATTGCGCCAAAATAAAATATTTTCTTGATTTTCGCCGGATTACATGCACACTAGCACGCAGCACCTCAGCCTAGAGGTTGCTAGCTCAGGCAGGATAGTGACTGTTTGTAAAGCTCCGTACCTCACACTAGAGGAAAACGGTGCTAGGCAGGGATCTCTATCACTGACTGTTTGTTTGTCCATTACCTCGGTTATTAAAACAACACTGAGGCTCTGGGCTCTAGTATTAACCTGGTGCACATAGCTCCTGATGAAATGCATTCCCAATGCATGGAAACGCAGCGTTGAGCTGTTGCAAATAAGGGACATGTCAGGGCAACCATTGCTCCTTTAATCCACCTGGAGTGAATGCTATTGCTCTGCCATAGTCCAGCACCTGTGATTATTAGTGCAGTGAGAGTCTGCGCGCTGGCTCTCACTGTTTTGGAGTGGTGTTTGGTGAAATCCCTATACCAATACATCCCCTTGATACCTTTCACCCTGGGATACACATCTTGAACCCTGTGGTTGAATGAGCCCCTTATGCTAGTAGCTTGTGAGACTACACTGGCAATCCAGATGGTGGTGCTATTTGGTATATATCAGTGTTTTCACAATTGTTAAAGTCAGTTTTGCACATTATACTGACGGTTGATACCCCTTATTTCTTAATCAGACAATTAATAAAGACATTATTATTTTGTTTTAGCGCCTATCCCCATGTTATTTGCTCTATTGTATTTATAGGCGTATATTCAATATATCATTTCAATTTATTCCATTTAATTATTATACAAGGAATGGCAGGCTTTTTATCTAGCGGCATTGACACCGCACAGTGGATGGGAGATCCTAGTGAGGTGTTTTCTGAGCGAGACATATCTTTTGCCTCTCAGACAATTACCATCTCTTCTGCTTTCAAACAAGTCACTAAGATCTACAAAAATTTTGTTAGATCTTGGTGGGAGGTGCAGTCTTTGGAAACGTATATTGGGAATAAAATTGTCCCACGTGGCCTGAGGAATCCTATCACACCATCAGTCCGATTGAGATCTGCGGACTTCCTGAAAAAGTGGGAGAAGGAGTCCGTAGATTCCTCTCTGAGATTGATGAAACTCCTATTGGAGGAGGAAAAGAGTGTTGTGACATCTCTGGAAAGTGACCTGAAGGAAGCTATTGAGGCAACAAAAAAATTCAATAGTCACACTGATTTTAATAAAAAGGAGTCACTCCTCCAAATTTCTGTGGAAAAATACACTGCCCAGTTAAAAGAAAAGAAACACTCCCTTTTCAATAGAGATATCAGAGACTTTAAAGAGGGCAAAATCTTTGATTATAGCATCAAACATTCGGATGCTCTTGAGTTAGATACCGAAGTCTCTTCCTCAGAGGGTGAAATAGATTCAGACGCTACTGGTGATAAGCGAACAAGGTCCCAGTCCGCTAGAAGACCGTATGGTGGTAGGAATAGAGGTAGGGGTAGTAGAAGAGGACGAGGAGGTAGAGGTCAATACGGTAGGGGGGGTTTTTTAGACGATACCCCGCTGATTTCCCAATACTTACTGAGGAACAAACATTGACATCCCCCTGTACGTCCCAAACTACATCCCTATTTCCATCTAGATCAATGAAGGACGAGTTACAAGTTATTAACTTGTCTTCACGGACTCTAACTACCATGGAGACCCATGTTCTACAAAAGGGCCTTTCATTTGTCCCGATGCGCAGGTTTGATTGTTTTGGGTGGGTCAAAGACCTGAATTTATTTGCGCGTAAGCTCAAGTGGCGAAAATTTTTTGTCAATAATGACCGCAGGAAATGCGAAGAGCTAGGAATTGATATATCAGACTTGCCAGATGTCCAAATCTTATCAGATCTTCTGGCTGAGGGACAAAGGGATCCAGGTGATGGTCCGTTCACCAAGCTTAGATTACCCTCAACAAAAATGCCACCTATTGGTGATTGCACCCCAATTGATACTTTTGTGTCTATAGTGTCTAATAAGTTGAGTCAGATTGACATGCATGGACTTAACAGTGACAATTTGAATGACCAAGAAAGAGGGGCCTTGTGGTTATTGCAACAGGACAAAGAAGTGGTGATTAAATCATCAGACAAAGGCGGAAATATTGTTGTCCTTGGGCACGAACAATATCGTAATATGTGTATGAGCGTGCTCAGGGACAAGCTTACATATGAACTACTTCCGTCTGATCCCACGCCAACTTATAAGGTGGAATTGTCCTGTATTTTGAACCAAGCCCTTGAGAAGAAACTCATTGACAAGACTGAATTGGCCTTTTTGTTACCTTCACACCCAGTCACTGCGGCCTTTTATTGTCTCCCCAAAGTTCATAAGGGGTATGAACCTCTAAAGGGGAGGCCGATAGTGTCTGGAAACAATTGTTTGACAGCCAATATCAGTACTTATGTTGATACCATCCTGCGTCCATTTGTTAACAGCTTGCCCTCACATGTAAGGGATACTATGGATGTGCTGGGACGCTTGGATGGTGTCCAATGTGACAGTGGTACCTATCTGGCCAGTTTGGATGTGGAGGCGCTCTACAGCTCAATCCCTCACGGATTGGGCTGTGGAGCGATCCTAACATTCCTTCAGCAGAGGGGTGAACAATATAGGGCCCATAATGCCTTTGTAATGGAATTGTTGAGTTTCATACTCACACACAATGTATTTTTGTTTGATGGCTCTATCTTCCACCAGCTCAGGGGGGTCGCAATGGGCAGTCCCTGTGCCCCGACTTTTGCGAACCTCTACCTGGGCTGGTGGGAGAGGGAGGTAGTGTTTTGTGAAGATATGGAGCGATTCACGGATGTTGTCCCCCTCTGGATCAGGTACATCGATGATGTGCTGATCCTGTGGGGGGGCGATAGTGAATTGTTCCGTGAATTTGTTGCGGTCCTCAACAACAACACCGTGGGACTTTTTTTCACCTCAGAAATGGATTTGAAGAACATATCCTTCCTGGATCTGTCCATTTCATTGTCTGCTGATGGGCATATTAGTACCAACGTTTTCAGAAAGCCCACAGCTACCAATAACCTTTTGAAATGGGACAGTGCGCACCCTGTGGCCCTTAGGAGAGGAATCCCTAAGGGCCAATACTTGAGGGTTAGGAGGAATTGTTCTCATCTCAGTGATTTTAGGGTGGCTGCTAAAGATCTCCAGCAGAGGTTTCAGTGTCGTGGTTATCCTCAGCAGTGTCTAAAGCAGGCTTACCAGCACTCAATGAGTACTAACAGGGATCGGTTGTTGTCTCCGAAAAAGAGGGACAATAGTGAGAATATTGTGAGGATCATTGGGACTTTTGACGGCGCCCATGACGAGGTGCGCCATGTCCTTAACGAGCACTGGGACATTTTGAAATCCGATCCGGATATTGGTGGGATGGTTTCAGCCAACCCTTCAGTCACTTATCGCCGCAACAATAATTTACGTGATATGTTGACACATAGTCTGTACATCAGCCCCCGTCCGCAGTCATGGCTGCGAAACCCACTTACAGGTACGTTTCCTTGTGGATCCTGTAAATTTTGTGGGTTCATTAAAAAATCCAAAAGCTTCTTCATTAAGTCTTTCCACAATTGCAAGTCAGTTGGTGTTGTGTATTTAATGACATGTATATGCAGCATCAAATATGTGGGTAAAACCATCAGAGAGCTAAGAAGACGGATTGGGTAGCATATTTTGGATATTACCAATCTCAAAGATACGCCAATTGCTCGTCATGTTCTTGACCTTCACAGGGGGGATACATCTTCGGTCAAATTTCAAGTGATCGACTCTGTGAAGCCGTCACCAAGGGGCGGTGATTATGATCGCATATTGTTGCAAAAAGAGGCGAGATGGATTTTTTCTCTGAATACCATCAAACCATCCGGCCTCAATGATGCGATCTCATACGTCCCGTTCATCTAGTGACCAGGCTGATTTCTTTGTGTTACTGTACAATGCACTATGAGAAGTGGATTCATGTGTGTGATCATTGATACAAGTGGCTACACACATGAATCTATGTGTCTGTCCGTTTTTACACACTTCTCTTGGAGTGACTCTCCTTCACTGTATATTATAATAAAGATGTCCATGCTGCGATAAATATATAAAGCCGCTTTGTAAATTCCTTGCTTTGTTTATGTGGCGCTTGCTGCGCTTTCCCTGTGACTCACCTTGTTCCTCCACCCTTCAGCCTTTAGTTTGCCTTGTGCCGTGCCTCCTGGCCGGATTGGCTGATTGACGGAGGCGTGTCTAACAGGGCGGGGTTTCACCCTGTAAAGCTCGGTGTTCTGTGGGCCGCTTTGCGGCCATCACAGTGCCGGATTACATGCACACTAGCACGCAGCACCTCAGCCTAGAGGTTGCTAGCTCAGGCAGGATAGTGACTGTTTGTAAAGCTCCGTACCTCACACTAGAGGAAAACGGTGCTAGGCAGGGATCTCTATCACTGACTGTTTGTTTGTCCATTACCTCGGTTATTAAAACAACACTGAGGCTCTGGGCTCTAGTATTAACCTGGTGCACATAGCTCCTGATGAAATGCATTCCCAATGCATGGAAACGCAGCGTTGAGCTGTTGCAAATAAGGGACATGTCAGGGCAACCATTGCTCCTTTAATCCACCTGGAGTGAATGCTATTGCTCTGCCATAGTCCAGCACCTGTGATTATTAGTGCAGTGAGAGTCTGCGCGCTGGCTCTCACTGTTTTGGAGTGGTGTTTGGTGAAATTCCCATACCAATACATCCCCTTGATACCTTTCACCCTGGGATACACATCTTGAACCCTGTGGTTGAATGAGCCCCTTATGCTAGTAGCTTGTGAGACTACACTGGCAATCCAGATGGTGGTGCTATTTGGTATATATCAGTGTTTTCACAATTGTTAAAGTCAGTTTTGCACATTATACTGACGGTTGATACCCCTTATTTCTTAATCAGACAATTAATAAAGACATTATTATTTTGTTTTAGCGCCTATCCCCATGTTATTTGCTCTAAAACCTATTTGCAATGCATATTTATTCTGATAGATCCCCCATTACATCCTCAAGTAGATTAGCCCTTCCGTCCTTTCTTCCCTTACTTCTTTCTCTCTTTCTTTCTTTCTTTCATTCTTTCTTTCTTTCTTTTTTTTATGTTCTTTATTTCTTTTTCTCTAATTTCATTGTGCAGAAATGTGTTTTTTTCTCTAGATTTAAAAAAATAAATAAATAATGAAGAATGAGACGTCTATTCAGTATTTTTACATGTTGCCATTTTCTGGAGAGACAAGGAATAAACCGCTCATTACCACTCTCTTCTTCTTGATATATCTGATCGGAGTCCTTATCAATTCCTCCATTATCACAGTCATATGTCTGGAAGATCAGTTACATGAACCAATGTATCTCTTTATCTGTAATTTGTCCATTGTGGACATATTTTTTACATCAGTCACGGTTCCTAAATTACTGCACATGTTATTGTCTGGAAATCACCTTGTCTCCTTCTCACAATGTTATTCTCAGTTGTACTTTTTTCTTACAGTGGGGGGCGCAGAGGATATTCTTCTCTTCATTATGGCTTATGACCGATATGTCGCTATCTGCCTCCCCTTACATTATCATCGGCTCCTGAGTCGGAAAAATTGCTTCCTGATAACTATTGGGAATTGGACAGCTGCTTTAATAAATTCTTTATTGTATGTAACTTCACTTTTGAACATGTCCTCCTGTCACTCCAACCTCATCCACCAGTTTTTTTGTGATGCAAAGTCACTAACACAGAGCACTTGTACAACCACCCAAATGTTTTTTATAGTGTCTAGTATAGAAATTTTAATTTTTGGGTTTATTCCATTTACGTGCACTTGTGTTTCTTATTTTAACATTTTCTCCGTTATCTTCAAAATAAAGACAACAGAAAGCCGGAAAAAAGCCTTCTCCACTTGCTTATCTCACATCACTGTCATCTCTATATACTATGGGACATGCGTGGCAGAATATATGATGCCACCTTATTCTGATGTTCTGGATTTTGGCTTCAATATTGTATATACAACCATCATCCCCATGATAAATCCTATCATATACAGTCTACAGAATTCCAATGTACAGTCCGCATTACTGAGGTTAGTGAGGAGAATGTGGTGACTCCTGACCTATACACCTATGAACATTGATGACTGAAGAGAAACTCGAAGATAAAGAAGACTGACTGCTTAAAATGTATGAGATGAAGTATTTTGGGAGTAACACATACTTACTTAGTACTTTCAAACACTTTTAATCCATTGTTGTGTAAGACTGAGATACATGTATTTTTAAAACGTTTCCTTTTATAATAAAATGGGGCTGCGTGAAAATTCCTATTGCATTCGCAAGCAAGTGTGGATGAAATGCGATTTTCACGGATGGTTGCTAAGGAGATGATGTTAATAAATAGGGATGAACCCCGGGACCCCATTATAGTCCATTTACTTTATTATGTTCCATTATAACATGGTTATAATAGAAAATATTAGCATTCTTTATTACAGAATTATAAGTAAAATGTCCATTAAAGGTTATAAAAAATTATAAATAAATGACTCACTTCATCCACTTGATCGTGCAGCCGTTATAGTCTTCTTTCTTTTTCTTGCAGGACCTGCAAAAGGATTTTCGAAGACGTCATTGCGCTCACCACATGGTGAGCGTGATTACGTTATCGAAGGTCCTTTTGCAGGTCCTGCAAGAAGAAGAAAGGTGGTGATAACGGCTGCACGATCAAGTGGAGGAGGTGAGTCTTTTTTTTATTATTTTCAAACCCTCAATGGACATTTTACTTAACATTCTGTATTAAAAAACACTATTATTTTCCACTATAACCATGTTATGGAAAATAATAAAAAATCTACAGAATACTGAACCCAAACCCGCACTTGAGTAAAGAAGTCCGAGTACAGGTCTCGGTACCAACATTCAGTTTTTTATCACGTGCGTGCAAAACGCATTAAAATGTTTTGCACTCACGTAGAAAAAAATGAACAATGCAATCACAGACAAATTGCGTGCAAACTCGCAGGTTTCTTGGAACGCACCCGCAATGCATCTGGCCCCAATCCGCGACTCATGGGCCCACAAGCAAGAAGCAGTAAGGAATCATGTGTTCAGATGGAAAAAATGACCAGTATTCAAAAAAACTAATATATAGCACTATATTCAATATATGTAGTGCTATATATTCATTTTTTAGAATTTTCGTCATTTTTTTCTATCTGAAGTGAACACATGAAGCATGCAAGAAGCAGGGAGGAATCATGTGTTCAGATGAAAAACAAATGCAAATATTCGTTATTACGACTATAGCACTATATTCTAAATATTCGGGAATTCTCGAAGTGCCAATATTCACGATTAAAATTCGCTATTTGAATATTCGCGCTCAACACTAGTTGTGAACAACTCTATGGCATGTGCACTTCACAGCCTAGCAGCTGTGTGAACATTAAGGGCTCATTCAGACGGCCGTATGCTATCCGCAAAAATGCGGATCCGTTTTTTTGCGGATTAGATGCTGACCTATTCACTTCTATGGGGCCCTTTTCTATTCCAAGGTTCCGCAAAATAAATGAAACATGTCCTATACTTGTCCGTGAAAATCAGGACATGGCCCTATTGAAGTCTATGGGTCAGCAAAAATACTGAATGCTATCCGTTTTTTTGCGGATCAGTTTTTTTGCGGATCCGCAAAAAAACGGATAGCATTCAGTATTTTTGCGGACAGCATACGGCCGTCTGAATGAGCCCTAATACACATGTGATACAGCTGTTAAACTCTGGGTCAGTGACCTCAAAGACCAGCAGGTTTCATTGCAAGGAAATTTGACAGCTAAGTTCGAGCAAGTAGAAAATGTCCGCCAACCAGCTGAAACGGGTTCATGATCTCAATGTAAAGTGGTTCATGGTGCATCCTTCTCACATCTGGATCACTAACGATGACACTACTCATTTCTTCATCTCCCCGGCTGACGTCACCTAGTTGGACATTGGTTTTTTTCATGGGGCTCGCTCTCCCAATCTTGTGAGAGATGGATCGCACATCGCAAGATTAGGCTGTATATCCTTTTTCTTCTTGTGTTTATTTCCATTCCAGTAGAAAGAACCCTCTGAAATCTATACTGTCTACATTACATTTGCTGCTTGTGTTAGAGGTTAATTGTTGCTTATTTATTTGTTTGGAAATTATGTCTCTAACTGTTGGGGTTGTGTGTGTGCTGGAGGTTCTTCTTTTTTATATCTTGGCAAAGTTATATTGTACCATTATTTATGTAAACACGATAATGTGGACCATAAACCACTACAGACATCCTTTTATACAAACTGTCATTAGATCATTTCTGTCAAAATGCCCCCTTGGAATTTATGGGAACTAATGATAACATAAAGTGGTTTCAGGTCTAAAACAAAACGGATCCTGTCTTTTGAGCATCTGCATTCACATGGTCATCAATTGGTCCGTAATCCATAAGTATTGCCAAAGCCAAATAAAACAGGAGTGGATCCAAAACAGAGATGACATATGATTGAATATTTGCATGTCTTCTGTGTTTTGTACCCACTTCTGATTTTGGCTTCCAAATCATGAGCCTATCATAATACAAAATAGGGAACATGTGATGGAGGCCTTAATGATGCTCCAAAGACTGGATTCATTGTGTTTTGCATTTTTCTGTCCCCCTGAAAGATTATAAGAAAGGTAAAATAAATGGTGATGTCAACAAAGGGCAAACAGGGCCACTAGTGGCCCCATCACAGAGGGAAACCACATGAGGAGTCAACATAGTGGCCACATCACAGAGTGGTAAGGGTGGAAACTGCATAAAGAGTCAACATAGTGGCCCAATCACAGAGTGGTGAGGGAGGCAACAGCATGAGGAGTCAGCACACTGGCCTAGTCAAAGAGCGGGGAGAGTGGCAACAGTGAGAGGAGTCAACATAGTGGCCCAGTCACAGAGTGGTGAGGGAGGCAACAGCATGAAGAGTCAACATAGTGGCCACATCACAAAGTGGTGAGGGTGGCAACAGCATGAGGAGTCAACACAGTGGCCTCGTCAAAGGTGGTGAAGGTGGCAAACCACATGAGGAGTCAGCCTAGTGGCCCAGTCACAGAGTGGGGAGGGTGGCAACCACATGAGAAGTCAACATAGTGGCCAAGTCACAAAGTGTTGAGGATGGAAACAGCATGAGGAGTTAACATAGTGGCCCAGTCACAGAGTAGGGAGGTAGGGGGCAACAGCAGTGGCAGTAACAACACAAGATTGGGGCAGTAGGAGAAGATGGTAGTAGAGGCAGCAGTTGTGTGGCATCAGGTGGGTAGCATCATCCGAATAGTGGCTGAAGTACGTGGCCAGAAGTAATAGGCCTTTTTCACAATGTTTTGGTGTGGCTGCTAGAATGATCTAGTCTGATGCATCAGGCACTGGCATGTGAAAATCCTGGCTGATCCACGCCTGATTAATCCTTACAACTGTTAGTCTTTCAACATTCTGGGTAAAAGCTAGTTGCGGCCACAGATCAAGTTTGGCTACCCAGTAGTACAGGGGATCTTAGATCTGGGGTGGCAGGGTGCAGTCCAAGGTTTCTTCAGCCTTCCCCCCTCTGGCAATCATGGCAATGGAGCGAATGCATAGAGGGCTCCCTCAGTTAGACTTTTGTGAGGATGGGCGATGTCGCACATAGGCAGTGGCCAGCTGACTACATAGGATGTCTCAATAGTAGTTGAGTTCATCCTCCCTCTCAGCAGGGGGAAAAAAGGCCCCCATTTTGGAGCAATAGCCAGGGTCTAACATGGTGGAGAGCCAGTAGTCAACCCTCTGCCAAATGGTGATAATACGGCTGTCACTACGCAAACAACTCAGCATGCATCTGGCCATTTGCACAAGGGACTCAAAGGGACTCCCTGCCTCCATCTCCACTGCATACTGCCACAGTGTGTCTGGGTCATTTGCCTGGCCTTGCTTATTTCCCTCCAGCTCCTCCTGTTCCTACTGCTCGTTTCCTGTGACTTGTGCAGATAATCCACCCTTTTCTATATTCATTGCTTGTGCGTGAATGTTCTCCTCATCCTCCACTCCCTCGTCCGCAAGTTCAGCCCCCATCAGTGGCGTCGCCAGGGGGGGGGCCAGAGGGGGCCATGGCCCCCCCTACATCATGCTGTGCCCCCCCAACTAAAATGCCCCCGTTCCCCCCCCCTAAGTGAGCCGCCGCCGGGCACAGGGATTCCATTGCGCTCATCTCCATTGTAATCTGCCTGTGCTGCAGGGGAGGGAGAGGTGTGTCCTTCGCCTTCCTCTGATAGGCTGCCGGCGCACTAGGCCGGCAGCCTATCAGAGGCCAGCGCAGGCGGCCGCGATGACGTCATCACGCTGCCTGAGCCTTACAGCGCGGGACACAGGCCAGAAGAGGCCTGCATCGCATAGCTGACACTGAGGTAAGTATAAGTGTTTTTTTTTTATTACAATACTGGCACATGATGATGATGGGGGGACTTAATACTGGCATATGATGATATTGGGGGGACTTAAAACTGGCACATGATGATGATGGGGCGGACTTAATACTGGCACATGATGATGATGCGGGGGACTTAATACTGGCACATGATGATGATGGGGGGACTTAATACTGGCACATGATGATGATGGGGGGACTTAATACTGGCACATGATGATGATGGGGGATGACTTAATACTGGCACATGATGATGATGGGGGGACTTAATACTGGCACATGATGATGGGGGAACTTAATACTGGCACATGATGATGATGGGGGGGACTTAATACTGGCACATGATGATGATAGGGGGGACTTAATACTGGCACATGATGATGATGGGGGGGACTTAATACTGGCACATGATGATGATGGGGGGACATAATACTGGCACATGATGATGATGGGGGGACTTAATACTGGCACATGATGATAATGGGGGGGACATAATACTGGCACATGATGATGGGAGGGGAACTTAATACTGGCACATGATGATGGGGGGGCTTTATACTGGCACATGATGATGGGTGGGACTTAATACTGGCACATGATGATGGGGAGACTTAATACTAGCACATGATGATGGGGGGGACTTAATACTGGCACATGACCAGTGCAGAGGGATGGGTATGCCCCGGGTTATTGAATGATGGTCAAAGCCAAACAGGTGTCTGGGAAGTTGAATGGGTGATTGTAGGCAGTCCCATACATGGTAAAAAGGAGGGAAGACTCTGCCATCCCTGTATATGAGGTACAACAATAGGGACAGGGGGCCCCACACGAAACTTACACCATAACATGTTGAGAATTTTGACGAACCAGTGTGCTTGGAGGAGATACCTCCTCATGCTCAGGGTACAGAGTAAATCCCCTTAGAGGAGGAAGAGGAGGAATGGTGGGTTGTCCCTGCCCGGGTACCCGCCAAGGCGCCAACCATCGCATGTTTGCCCCCCAGAGAAAATGCTGAACAATAAGTAGATCCTTCCCCGGCAGATGTTGCTGATGTTCCTAGCGCTTCTGAGCCTCTCACTTTGCAAAGGTCAACCAGGGTCAACGCTGGGGTGCCCCCACAGCACTATGCACATGATGATTTTGAGTGGAGAGGGTTGACGAGAAGCACAACCTCTAGTGGGGTGGTATGTGAGATTGTGAAACAGATTTTATGACATGAACACTGTCATTTTGTTGTTTGGCCACAAGAGGCCGCTGTTTTTCCTCACAGCTAAACAGACTGCTCAGATTTAAATATTCATAGGATGTGGAGCTGTGTGTCTAGAGTAAGGAATCTGGCATCCATCTTAGTTTGAGACTAGAAAAGTGTGTGACAGAAGAAATCTATTAACATCCTAGCATGGAATCACTCTTTTGCGACCAGGACTGCAGCTAAGTAAAGCTGATCATGTCCAGGACCCGGATCTCATCCATAAAGAGGATTACTGCTGCACAGGAGACAGAGGACTTCTGCCAGGAGTGCTGATGAGAGCTGAGGAACAGATTACCCATTCTGTGGTACCGCATGTTCGTTTGAAAGACCTCTTGTTTTGGTTCGGAATCATCAGCGAAGACAGAGCATACCCGGGTCGGTAAGACAAATCGTTCACGCACCTCAATATAAGATTGGCGCCTAAATACTAGAGACTGAGATCAATGCTATTAACCTACAAAAGGCCACCCGTCGACTAGACAGTTAACAAAAACCTCTTGTATGACATCCAAGGTAAACCAAAACTAACAAGTGGGGAATGGTATAAAAATGTAAATTTATTGATAAAAATACAAAAGATGGAGCTACTACAGAATTACAAGAATGCAGAGAAGCACAGGGTCACGGATGCCACAGTACACCAAAGTGTCAATGAATAGTGACACATTTTACAGGTACCAGAGTAAAGTGCTGATGTGCATTTAAAGATGACCAAATGGTCCAATATGCAGTTACTACACGATATCTACAAACAAATAATGCAATTTGCCCTGTTAATAGCAGGGGAAAGGCACAGCGTATCCACACATGGCATTGGAGCCGGAAAGCAGCAAACCATGGAAGTGAGATTCTCTGGTGAAAATCACTATGTGAACAGTAGTTGACATGGATGTATAAAGAGACTCACTATGGATACGTGCAGAGTCACTAGCAGGAGTTAGGACAGAGAGATATCAATGTAGAACGTACCTGAAGACATGGTGGTAAGTGGACGTGAGGACCCTGAGCGCACAACCTCGACGCGCGTTTCGCCCTACGGCTTCGTCAGGAGGTATAGAATGATATATGGACAGGGTATATATAGGGAGAAGTGGGTGGGTCAGGGAGATTACCTTCATTTGGTACACCTGTGGTCCACATGTCTGGGCGCGGGATGCTCCATGATGCTCGACGCCATCTCTCGGCGCATCCACGTCATCGCGCAAGCGCGAAAATATGACGTCATGGAGCGCGTCCAGATGGCGCCGAGCAGCGCATGCGCAGTCCGCGACCCTGTGGAACGCAGGTGACCCGCAACCGGAAGTATATAGATATGTAGACGGGGAATGCTGCAAACGTGTCACTAACTATAACCACATGCCAAAAGGGACACCGGACGTATCCATACTGAGTCTCACATCAATACAAATGCGCTTGAAAGCAACAATTCACATCATGTGTACATACCGAAAAGAAATTCATAGAGTCAGCCGTGTGTGAGTGGGGGCGGGGCGGAGCACATCCAAAGCCAGATAGTTGCTCTAGCCCGACCCCACTGACCACGGCCGAAACATGGAAAGTGCCACCAAGAACCATATAATGATGAATCCGACATCATGCACCATAAAGTGACGTAAAAGCAAAATGGCGTGATGTGTTGTACATCATATAGAAATATACACATATATATGTAACGGATATCAAAAATATAGACATGGTAGATATCCTGGATGGTCGGATTTAAGAATAAAAAGTGTGGACAGATCCATACCTTAATAGATAAAACGATCTAAATATACTACCCAATTGGATATCGAACACACAGTCGACATCCGAAAACCAACCAGCATGATTCAAAAAAAAACATAATACAAAAATCATGATTATAATTAAGAAGTCATGATCTATATAATGAGAATTAAAAAATTCATCACGAAAAATATATACAGCTTAGAAATGATATTTCATAAATGACAAACAAGAACACCAGTGAAGGAAAAAATTGTGATTATCTGGTGAATAGGTAAATATCATGTGCTGAGGCAGTGATATATCAAATCACCCGCCCCCGCAGTTATTTAGAGTCAAGGTTTGGGTGGGGGACATTCAGGGACGACACCGCGGACGGAAAAACGGGCCGCCGGCGGGGTCAACCGAAAAAGTCCCCCATCCAACAGGAACCCAGACCTCTGCAGTGAAAACAAAAAGGGAAGGAGAGTCAAATGCGACCCAGCAGTGAAAAAAAAAAAAAAAAAAAAAAAGGGAGAGGAACAATCCAAGCCAAACTAGGACTCGGAGATTATCCACATAATCAGAAGGCGATGTTGAATCTGCTAACAAAAAGCAAACTACGTTGCAACCCTGGATGTTCGGGCAATAGAGTAACTGTGCCGAAGAATGATGTCCTTCATATGACCAATGATGCAACATCCGATGTTATCCCGCATGATGACCGTATTCTCCTATGGTTGATGGCGACCTCCCTTACCACCAGAACCCACAAGAACTGGATATGTGGAATCTCAAAAAGAAAGAAAAAAGAGACATATAATATTATAGTCATGAAACATATATAGACATCTAAATATATATATACCCTGTGATTAAAATTCGCGCGCTGTTCATAGAAAAGAAGAGAAGCTGCTAAACTCATTGAGGCCATGGGGTGTGACGGTGTCTAGGGTGACTGAGATCAAACCTGCCGGTAGTTAGTTAGTGTTGCTGAGTGGCAGGTAACCAAGTATTGCAGTTTGTTTGTCACAAAGACTTTTTAGTTAAAGTTTTGGTTCGCTCCGAAGAACAGAGAGGACTTCACAATAATCTCCACTTACCCCAGCGTGTTTATCAGGAGTAATATAGATTATGCACATGTCACATTACCAGTTTTGGGGAAAGGGGAGGGGGAAATCACTGTATAGGTCGGTAAGATTGTAAGCTGCTGTCACACTGCGGGATAGCCTGTATTTCACACACACACAATGTTCCTGTTCTTCAGGGTAATATCAGATATGGTGAGGCAGAGTTAGCGCTGCTCCCAGTAGGTAAATTGCACAAGTGTTTTCTAGCAACCATCGTAGGGTGCTGTGCTGTGCGACACAGGGGTCTCAGCCTCCGGGCTGAGTGTATGTAATCTGATTTTATGTTCACTGCATTTGGGAGTGTGTTTGATATCCCGTTACAGTGAAGCAAAGTCTGTTCTGCAAGAGCTGGTGTCAGAGTCGTTTTCCTTGTTCGTGACTTCGCTGTATCCTGAGGAGCCCACCCCGGTGAGAAAATTACAGACTTTTTTGGGGTGTTTCAATTTTCTTTTTATTTATTTATTTGATCTAACAGTATGTCAGACAGAGAAGTGCCAGGCCCTGTCCAGGGGAGTGGCAGAGGCCTATATGTTTCTGGCGCAGGCACAGTAGTGATGAGGAGAATGGCGTGGGAGCTGGTGTTGCAAGCGATAAGGCTACTGACCCAGAGACCGTTTAGGAGGCGCATCAGTACTGTGCAGACTGTACTCGATGATGATGATGTAGCTGATTGCACTTGGGAGCTGAGTGAATTAGGGGCTTCATCATCATCGGGAGAAGAGGTTGGCAGCTTGAACGTGAGGCAGAGGCAGAGCTAGCAAGTCACTAGCGTGGCGGGGAGTCAGCTGGGAGGCAACAGTAAGAGGTCGGGAGCCAAACGTGCCTGGGGTAGACCACCCGCATCGCAGGAGCCTACCTGCACAGAAAGTAGTAGTGAAGAGCAGCGGCGGTAACAGTCAGTCAGTGCGGAGTGTTGGGGGAAAAATAACCTACTCGGCCATGTTGCAGATTTTTGTTAAGCCACCGGAGGAGGTACCGAAATGCTCGAGTCTCCTCCCCGCTACACAGCCAATAAACATGCAGGGAGGTACTGGAACGCACTGTAATGCCGTAGCTATGTTGGCTACTGGCATTACAGTGATTGGCTGGCCGGAAAACGTCATCGAGTGCTATATAGCACCCGATGACGTGTGTTTGGCTCATTCTTAGTCAGGGAGAGCTGTGATGAGGAAAGAACAGACAGTGTATTGAGTGATAAAGGAACATTTCTATTAGAACAAAATTTTGGAGACCTAAAAGTACTTTAAAGGACTATTTTGTGTGGCAGCAGCAATATATATTTTTAGAGCAACCTGCTCTAAATTGCTAAAACTTTACAGACCTAAAAGTCCTTTAAGGAATATTGTGTGTAGCAGCAGCAATATCTACCGTATTTTTAGCGCCAAACTGCATTAAATAGCTAAAACATTACAGACCCAAAAGTCCTTTTAAGGACTATTGTGTGTGGCAGCAATTTCTATTTTTAGCGCATCCTTCGCTAAATAGGGTGCAATAGTTTGTCCTCTGCAGACAGGTACATTAGCTGTGCCACATCTCCTGTGTAAAGTTTTAGAGGGTCAGTTCACCAGCTGGCCAACACCTACAATCTTTTAGAGGGTCAGCTCACCAGCAGGCCCTCACCTACATTATTTTAGAGGGTCAGCTCACCAGCAGGGCCTCACCTACCATCTTTTACAGGGTCATCTCATCTGCAGGCCCTCACCTACAATATTTTATAGGGTCAGCTCACCTGCAGGCCCTCACCTACAATCTTTTAGAGGGTCAGCTCACCTGCAGGTCCTCGCATATAATCTTTTACAGCGTCAGCTTACCAGCAGCCCCTCACTTACAATCTTTTAGAGGGTCAGCTCACCTGCAGGCCTTCGTCTACATTATTTTATAGGGTTATCTAACCTGCAGGCCCACACCTACAATATTTTAAAGGGTCAGCTAACCTGCAAGCCCTCACCTACAATATTTTAGAGGGTTAGCTCACCAACAGGCCCTCACCTACAATATTGTATAGGGTCAGCTCACCTGTAGGCCCTCACCTACAATCTTTTAGAGGGTCAGCTCACCAGCAGGCCCTCACTTACAATATTTTAGAGGGTCAGCTCACCTGCAGGCCCTGACCTACAATATTTTACAGGGTCAGCTCACTAGCAGGCCCTCACCTACAATCTTTTAGAGGGTCAGCTCACCTGTAGGCCCTCATCCACAATATTTTAAAAGGTCAACTCACCTGCAGGCCCTCACATATAATGTGTTAAAGGGGCCATCTCATCAGCAGGCCCTCACCAACAATATTTTATAGGGTCAGCTCACCTGCAGGTCCTCACATATAATCTTTTAGAGGGTCAGCTCACCAGCAGCCCCTCACCTACAATCTTTTAGAGGGTCAGCTCACCTGCAGGCCCTCGCCTACATTATTTTATAGGGTTATCTTACCTGCAGGCCCACACCTACAATATTTTAGAGGGTCAGATAACCTGTTTTCGATGGTCAGATCAGCAGCAGGCCCTCACCCCTAATGTTTTTAGAGGGTCACCAGCAGGCTCTTGCTCCTAATGTTTTTGATGGTCACCAGCAGGCCATCAATCATAATTTTTCAAGGGTGTGTATGATGCCCACCTTTATGTGTAATAAAGGGTGTACTGGAATGGGGGTTCCTTGTAATTATTGGCGGCCCTTTCACTTAGTGCACAGGCTTTATAAGTGTAGGAGTCCCACTATCTGAACAATTGTACAACAATGTGAATGAGGCCCTACTTTATGTGATATGCAGGTTGTATTGGAGTGCATCTTCCTTTTAATTTTTGGCAGCACTTGCACTTTATATACAAGTAAATATGCAGGATAGAATGTTTAAAAACAATGTTCCCTCTAAAATCGATTTTATCTTCAGTTTTGTGCGTATTATTGTCAGTCTGTAAAAGTGGCGTACTATTCCAACATCAGCAATCCCAGCAGCGACCTGGGAGTCCAAGATGCATCCAGACATCCTCCCAATGCTATTCCCGAACCATTTCAGTGGTGTTCCCATCAATTTCTGACCTTTTCCTATGAACCAGCCACCCTCCCCTCATCAGAGCAGGGGGTGCCTGGTTTAATGCTCGGTTTCTCCCATTGACTTCCATTATAATCGGGTGCTTGGTAGAGCACCCGAGCATCCTAATGTGTTCGGCCCGAGCACCCAAGCGCTTTGGTACTCGATCAACACTACCAACCACCAATGCCTGATGTATAAGATTAGATTATCCATGCTGCCTTACTCAAACCTTGACAAAAGAGATTGGTTTCTTCTGGCTACCTGCCTCAGCTACTATTCTGATGCTGCCAAGTGCTCCTTCTGACAACCACAATCGTCAGCGGGTACTGTCAGTGCCACCCACCTCCACACTATGTAACCTTTCCACTCTGTAGTCTCCTGATGCTGCTGATACCTCAAGACTCTGTCACTTTGCCAGTCTGTGGCCTCCTCATGCTGCTGCTGCCACCTCCACCCTCTGTCATTGTGCCACTTTGTGGCCTCCTCATGCTGCTGCCACCTTCACCCTATGTCACTTTGCCGCTCTTTGTTTTCTTGATGCTGCTGCTACCTCCACACTATGTCACCTTGCCACTCTGTGGTCTCCTGATGCTGCTTTCACCTTCACACTATGTCACCTCGCCACTCTGTGGTCTCCTCATGCTGCTGCCACTTCCACACTATGTCATTGGGCTTCTCATGCTGTTCTCACCCTCCCCACTTCATGACTGGTCCACTATTTTGCCTTTTTGGCCTGTTTTACATCTTCATTTATTGGACCCTTCTGATCTGTCAGAAGGAAAGAAAACTGAGACACACAAGGGATCATGTCTTCTTTAATTGAATGGGTTCTGTAGACCTCAATGTGGAATCAGCTGACAACGATGTAAAAAGAATGCTCTTTTTCATGCTATAGTAGAATATTGGGCCTCTGCACTGTTCTTTATACCTGGCACTAACATTGACCTGTAAGGCTAAGTTCACATTTGAGTTATTTGGTCAGTTTTGGCCCCGTAATTGACCAAATGAGTGATGTATGAAATCTCTAAGAGCAATGCATGTCATATGTGTGTCAAACTGACTCACAGTATTGTTTCACTACCACAGCAGACACCCTAGGGGTGTCACTGCAAGGCACAGTGTCCTACACCACTATACAGGCTTTCTGCAGCCAGGAAATAGCAGTTTTTTTAACGCGATTTGCCACAAATAAATTCGGATCAAATCAAATTTTTGGGGAAAATTCTGCAAACCGACTAACCATTTCATTCTCCTCTTTTTTGGCAGAAGTGGGCTAGTCCTGTTTCCTACCAAGGGAGGGGTTGTAGGAGGTTTATTAGTGAGTCTTAGTCTTGAGTTGGAAAGAGATGAGGCTGCCCCTGATTCCTACAGATTAACAGACAGAGTGTTGCAAGATGGTCAACAGCCAAAGGCACCCAATCCAAATGTACTAGAACAGCCTTAAAGTCTAGCGACTAGACTAAAGCTAAGTTTAGCACAGCACAGAGATAAAGCAGAATATTTAAGTTTGCCTGCCCATTTATGTGAAAACCTACTGGAACAAAGAGAAACACTACTTCTTGCACAGATGCAAGTTGATTTAAGTAAAGCTGTTGAACTTTATAAAAGTCTGGACTAGACTATTGCTCCACCTCCATAATTACTCTCCCCTTTATTGCTTCATAGCCTAACCCTGGGGAGTGACGGTATCCAGGTAGGAACACTGTGACACCCACAGAAAATTATTGAGGCCACACCACACCACTTGGCATTCCGATAAACCTGGGACACGATTGCCCCTGGGGGGCGGCACATTGCACTGCCACCTCCATCATGCCACTAGTGCGACCTTCCAACCAACACGTTTTATATGATTGAATCTTCTTCCTGCGTCATGCTACTGCTGCAACCTGACTACCATCATGTTCTGAATGGTTGCTTCCGTTGTCTTCATCATGCCACCAACACCATCATACTAATAACCTGCTGACCATTATCTTCTGTAAGACTGCTGCTGCCTTCATCATGCTGCTACCTTTCTGCCAACATGTACTGTACTACTGTATAAGGCTGCTTCTGCTCCCGCCACTGCCTCAGCTGCTACTGTTCCTCACTGCTAATACCCTACTGCCACACTATTAATGCAAAGCATATGCCACTATTACCACTACTATCACTACTACTACTACCCATAAATAACCTTTCATATTCCATGTTATGCTGCTCCTGCTGCTGCTTCTATTGCGGCTCATGTCACTATAGCCTTACTATAACCTACAGATCCACACTGAACTGCCATTACTACCAGTTAAAAGGTAGAATTTTTTAGGCTCGTTCAGAACCAGACCCTTTTTCTTCTGACAATCACTTTTTTGTGTCATATAGGCAGGCATTCTGACCCATAATATTTGGCTGCTTCGACCCCCAAGCCACTTTTTTCTCGGAATATGAAAAAGCATAACACATGTGCCGGTGTGGTATGTTTTTAAACCCGCTATATGTTAACACCGTCAACCATGTGTTTGCCTACAGCTATGTATATCAATATCACTCAGACATCATTTACAATTGTCGTGTTGACTGACAGGGCCAGCCGCGATCTCCTCCTCCGGCCTGCCCTGTCAGCATTTCAAAAATTGCGCGCCTGTGCTCATTCGGCGCAGGCGCTCTAAGATGAGGAGGTTCGCCTCCTCAGCACTCCCTCAGTGCGCCTGCGCCAATGACGTCTTCTCTTTCGGTGATGTCATCGGCGCAGGCACACTGAGGGAGTACTGAGGAGGCAAGCCTCCTCATCTCAGAGCGCCTGCGCCGAATGAACACAGGCGCGTGATTTTTGAAATGCTGACAGGGCCGGCCGTAGGAGGAGATCGCGGCTGGCCCTGTCAATCAACACGATGAGGGGGCGGGTTTTTGCGGCGGCTACCAGCAAGTAGACGTCCTACTTGCTGGTAGAGACCTAATTTACATATTATAAAATGTTGTTTTTATAAGAAAATGCTGAAGGAAAGTAAGTAACACCATTATATTTTCATATATTGCAGTATAAGGAATTTAAGTAGCCCCAAAAAAAAAAAATTACTTTAGCGGGGTGACAGAAGCCCTTTAAAAAAGAGTCCTAGGAGGCTAGAGGGGTTATATGCTAACTTTCAGTGCAATTGGAGCAACATTGGTTGGCCTGAAACAATTTGGGACTGAACCAAACATTTTCAAAAATGTGACAATCCGGACCAGAAACGAATCTCAAGTGGTTGGCTCATCTCTAGTTAATGGTGCTCCTGGAGCAGCACTCTTTCTTCATCAACCTGGTGGTGGGAATGGTGATAGATTTATCCAGACAAAAGGCTGTAACACATGGTTCCTAAGCAGGAGCTACAGCTTTCAGGGTCTGCTCATACCGCTTGCTAGGCCACACCCATCTACTCCTATATTAAACTTCAAGAACATGGCTATGCACCATAATTGGGCTGGTACAGACGTGACTGGGCCTCTACTGTACCTCCTGTCCAGCATAATTAAAACAACAGGGCATGTTCCATTGTGTACATTACTATAACATGAAAATAATGCTCATAGAGCGTTCATGTTCTGCCTTCAAGACAGAAGTTGAAGAAAAAGTTTTTAATGAACGGTAAAACTATATAATACAAGAAAGGTCATAGTAAAAACTTAAGACCCAAGAGCCATGACTTCTGAGGTGTGATCACAATTATTATTTTTTTCCTCCTGGGTAATTTTTAAATCTCTGATCATCACCCGGGATTGTCCCAGCACAGTATAAATCTCATACTCAGCTCTCGCTCACATTCAGTAAAGAATTTTACATCAGGACAAGCCTGCTGTTACTATACTGGTAAGTCCACCTGACATTGAAGACTTTATTGTAAATTATATCTCATGAACTTATTTTTACTAGACGGTTCACATCTTTTATTTCTTAAAAGAAATTTCGATATCAAATGATTTCCTCAAAATCTAGGGTCTAGCTAAATGTTATACAGATTATTTTAATTTTAAATTTTTAAAAACTATATTTTAACAGTGAAGTAAAAATTATATATATTCACACATTAGCTGTCTCCTTGGAATATTGTCATAATTATAAAAAATGTCATGGAAGTAGGCTACTTTCACACTAGCGTTTTTCTTTTCCGGCATTGAGGAAATATCGGTAAAAAAACGTATCAGTTTTATCCTAATGCATTCTGAATGGAGAGCAATCCGTTTAGTATGCATCAGGATGCATCAGTTCAGTCCCTCTTACGTTTTTTGGCCGGGGAAAATACCACAGCATGCTGCAGTTTTCTCTCCGGCCAAAAATTGTGAATACTTGCCGGAATGCCGTATCCTGCAGTAATTTCCATTGAAATACATTAATGCCGGATCTGGCTCCAAGTGTTCTGGCAAAACGGATACGGATTTCATTAAAAATGCCCAAAAAAATAAATACCGGATCAATTTTTGCGGATGATACCGGAGAGTCGGATTCAGTATTTAAATGCATTTGACAAATTCCATCCGTTTGCGCCCGGATTGCCTGCCGGAATCCTCTGCTGCAAGTGTGAAAGTACCTTAAATGTACATTAACACCTAAAATGTACAAGTTATGGCAATAACGTTTACTCAATTTTTTTTTCCATGACTGAGGCTTTGGTTTTATTGTATTGCTTTCTGCCTGTAACACTGCAGGAGTGATGAGCTGAAAGCTTCCCGAGTGGATAAGGGATTGGACATCAGCCAGAAAGGGAGAATCTTAACATCAGGCTTAAAATCAACCCTTTACTTTCTAGTAAATTGCAGAAAACAACAGATTACATCTAATTTCACAATTTTATTCTAGATACTTTTGTTATTCAGCTGGACAGACCTAAAATCTATGGTAGTGATGAGCGAATCAGTTCATTGTGATTCCTTCATCATATTATCTGTACTGTGGCCGAGGGCTGTCTTTTTAGCGCTGTTAAATTGTATTTTTTCTAATGAGGCCAGATTAAGCTGCCTGCCGGTCCCACATGCTACTGTGAATAGCGGCACATGCCCGAATATACTTCATCACCAATCGTGTGACACAATTATAGCAAATCCAAATTTGGATTCATAAATAGTGTTAAGCGCAAAAATTATAAAAGCAAATTTTTATCTCGAATATCACAACTTCGAGAATTTGCGAAAATTTTGACTAGAGTGCTATATATTAGTTTTTCGAATGTAGTCATTTTTTCCACCTGAACACATGACTCCTCCCTGCTTCTTGCTTGTGGGCCAATGACTCATTGGCCCAAAAGCAATTTAAGCAGGGAGTAATCATGACTTCAGATGGAAAAAAATTACGGATATTCTAAAAATCAAATATATAGCACTATATTCTATATTGCTATATATTAGTTTTTGACCCACGCCTGTATTGATTGCGTAATATTCGCATATTATGCGATCATTACCTTGCCGATTTACGAGTAAAAAAAAAGTATGTTGAATATTCAACGAATATTCGACAAAAGATTTGCGAAATATCGCAAATTTGAATAATTCCCCTTTCGCTCATCACTATTCATAATAAAGTATATTTGTGCATGATCCGCTACTCGCATTACCGGCACACGGGCAAGATTAAGATGTTCTCACAAAACCGGCAGCCAACTTAATCTGGCCTCATCAGAAAGAATACATTTTATTGTTATTATTATTATTATTATTGATCATTATTTATTTGAAAGCACCATTAATTCCATGGGGCTGTTCACATAAATATAAAAATATAATATAAACATATGGTATATACAATGCCGGGAGGCTCGCTGCTGTACGCACGATATCAGAAGCGGGCAGCGTCTCTCTAGTTAGCAGACCGAAAAGTGCCTGGCAAAATTATTGAATACCCACCATCAGGGTTGCAATACATGACGTCGGCCAAGCACTAGGTCTAATGCTCCTGATGAAATACCGACAACAGTCGGATAGCGAAACGCGTCGAGCATTAGACTGCATACAGGAATACATGCAGACTGACTCCCGCTTCTATACTGAGCCTATTAGGGATTTATCCTCTAAGTGTGAGATCCTATACAGCACATACCAAAAGGGTTTACAGCCCCATTTATGTAGTGCAAATATATCTTTGTAAGGTGTAAGGCCAACGGAGGATTTTTTCCATGATTCATATACTCCTAAATATAAAGGAGTCCTTGTGGTGGGGTGTTACTAGGAACCAGCTTATAAATAGGCTGAAAAATTCCAGTTCACCTTATCAGCCTATTCATGAGGAGAATTATTATTTTTAACATTATCAAATAAAGTGTTTTTAACGTACTTCAGATAGTAAACAATCATTTTTGAGCAGTACGTCTACAAGATTATCATATTCAAGTGAATTGGTTTTCAGGTTAAGTTTTAGGGTTTGAATTTTCGTGGAGAGTCTGAGTTCCTTAATAAGGGAGAGGCACATGAAAAATGTTGTAGGCAATTGTGTGAAGAACAAATGAGAAGAGAACAGAGAAGTCATAATACGGTAAATAAAAAACTCCTATACAAATATTTGCCCTATAATCGCACAGTGATCAGTGCATCCTTTTATAACTCCTGCCACAAAAAAACAAAAACTCACACGTCTTTGTTAACTGAACAATTAAAACATTATGGTTTTTGGAATAAGGTGAAAAAAAAAGTTTCTTTTAAGGCCTTTTTCACCTTTTTAGTTTCACTTGGGGCTTGACCATGTTGATTGCACATATAATACACTGTAAAGCTTCCTGTTCTTGTGCCGTCACCGCGCTATTCATTCACAGGGGTTTCCAAACAGTATATACTGTATACACAGTATCTCACAAAAGTGAGTCCACCCCTCCAGTTTTTGGAAATATTTTATTCTAACTTTTCATGGGACAGCACTGAAGATCTGACACTTTGATACAATGTACAATAGTCAGTGTACAGCTTGTATAACAGGGCAAACTAGGTGTGACCTCAAAATAACTCAATACACAGCCATTAATGTCTAAACCGCTGGCAACAAAAGTGAGGCCTGTTCTGAGTAGTCTTGTTAAACCGCTGGATGGTCTTGGCCACGGTGCTGCAGCTCAGTTTCAGGGTGTTGGAAATCTTCTTATAGCCTCGGCCATCTTTATATAGAGTGACAATTCTTTTTTTCAGATCCTCAGAGAGATCTTTGCCATGAGGAGCCATGTTGAACCAGGCACTGTCTTGAGTCCCATACATTTCTCCATTTATACACTTGGCCTGGGACAGCTCATAGAGTCCCATTGCTTCCCATAGCACCTCAAGGCTGATGACACTCAGATCTACCTCTCTTGCCCATATGTCACTATCTCAGTATATCTATCAGCTGCAACTTCATTCTTCTCCTCCCGCTTCTTAAAACTGAACATGGAGAAAACAGAATGCATCATCTTTCCTCCATGTCATTCTGCCCCCCTACCAGACCCATCCATTGTAGTTACCAGCACAATGCTTGCTCCAGTCTCGCACGCCCACTGCCTGGGGGTCAGTACGATTACAGCAATCCCAAATAGTGTATATAATTTGTAATTTTTTTTTAAGTTTTACTATTTTTGTACAATAAAACCCCCATTGAAAAATATTTTGATTTATGCGCAGATGATTTACTATTTGAAAAAAACCCTCACTATGAAACCACTTAGAGGCTGCAGTCTCTATTTATAGCAGCATCTAAGGGGTTAATTGACTGAGATCGACGATTCTGCTGATCAGGACTCTTAGAACAGAAGCCCGGCTGTGATATGAGAGATGAGACCTGTGCAGCACTTAGACTAGACTGCTGTAAAAAGGCAGAATATAAGGCCCCTTAATGACTTTAGTAAAAAAGCGTATCGCCAGCCATTAAGGGGTTAAAGGAAATTTCACGTGTTTATTATTTTCAATGTAATTTATAGTTTTATATCACAGATACTCTCATCAAAAAGAGGCAGCCATTTGTAATATCAGCTGTGTAGTGTGTTACTGTACAACACACAACTGTCGTATGCATGCATGGAGCATAGGAAAGCTAATTGTCCGCTTTCTCCAATGTCTTGTGTGCAGAAATTATTTATTATTGTGCCCAAAGAAGAGAGATGATGCTACTAGACATGTTTTGATGCGAACATGATTATACCCATTCTGACTCTTAAACCCGCACTACACCTGCTGAACCAGTGGTGGATATCAACTCTTAAACTCCTGTAAAACACTGTAAATGGCAATCAACAATTACAATAGTTCTCTCCTCACTGCAGCAAAAGACCCAACATACACGAGCTACAAAGGTTAAACTCTGGGTCAGTGAACTCAACAACCAGCAGGTTCCAAAGCAAATCTGACAGTTGTGTCTTAGCAAGTAGAAAAGCTCTGCCAACAAATTATATGCCATGCTTACGATGTAAAGGGTTCACCAGATCCTCCCTATACCACTACCACCGTGGTCAGCAACCAGGGCCTTTATTAGTTCCTCAACTACAAACATTATCTTTCCCAAGACCATGACCCACTCCGATATGACAGAACACAAATCCAGGTGCTCCTAAACTTCTTGAGGTGCATTGAAAATGTGCTTAATTCACCTTTGTCAAGAAATGAAGGTAAAACTAAATAATAGAAGACAAATCACTGTAAAAACTTAAGTCAAGACCCCATGAATTCTGAGATGTGATCATAATTATAATTTTTTCTCTGGGTAATTATTAGTGTTGAGCGAATTGAAGTATCTAAAGTTGACTTCAATCAGAATTTCTGGAAAAATTTGATACATCACGAAGGTGAATTTCCTCACGCTTTATGGTAACAAATCAATTTTTTCTAAAATGGTAGGCAAAAAAAAATACTCACCACATTCACTTGCTTTTCGAGAGGCCATCTGCTCCGTGTTGATTGAAGAAAATCCACCAAAGGACCTGCTGCAAATGTGACGACATCACCATATGATCACTGGAAGCCGACCTCAACCTCGCGCCCAGCGTGGTGATGTCATCATGCTCACCACAGATCTTTTATCGGATTATCTTCAATTAACATGGGAGCAGACGGCCTCTCCGTGAGAAAGTGGATGAGGTATGATTTTTCTTTAACCCCTGATAGGCTGAATATAAGTCACAGATGCTGAAATCATCTGAGAGTTTAAATGATGGCTGTAGGTTTAATCGTGCAGTGTCCCAAGATTCAAGTAGTGGCCTCATGACAGAGTGAGGAGGGTGGCAGCAGCAGCAGTGGCAGTAAGGCTGTGTTAACGTCACTGTTTATGTGTCCGTTCTTCTAATCCATCAAGCAAACAAAAAACTATCTTGTATTTTGAGCATTTATAAAGCCTCTTTCCGATGGTCAGTATTTTGTCAGTGTTTTGACTCAGTATTTGATCAGTAATTGTAAGCTAAAAACAGGACTGGGTCCAAAACAGAGATAAAATGTATTGGAATTATTTGCATCTCATCGGTGTTTTGGACCCACTCCTGCTTTTGGCTTACAAATTCTATTCAAATACTCATCCAACACACTGGCTAAACAGTGATTAAAAGAACGCATTAGCTACAATAAACTTGGGTCGAGTTAGTGGAGTGATTTGTGCGGTTCATTCCAATAACCGTTTCAGCGCATGGACATACCCCCTACCTTATAAATAAACCTGATCTGGCCGCCATTTTACATTCAGTCTTTTGCCAGTGTAGGGAGAGGTTGCTGTATGGAAACAAAACAAATATAAACAAGGTGTAGAGGTATACGTCCTCGATATCAGCAAGGCAATTTATATTCATGAAGAGGAACGCTAAAACAAAATAACAAATCTTTATTAATGTAATACTCAGGTAAAAATAGGGGTATGTACCCAATCACCAACTACCACCTAAATGGAGAGGGTAAGTATAACTTATTTGGGGGACCTCACCTAATAAGTGTACAGTGTAACGCCACTAAGGGGGAGGTGAGTACCACAGTGGTGTTAAAGGTGGGTCACACAAACTAAAGCCCCCAGCACAAATGGGCTACACATACATGGTCATAATGATGACCAATGTGGGACTAGATGAAGCAGGATATCGTAGCACAAAGGAGCAGCAGTACTAGGACCAACAACAGTTGCAGTGGGTGGCAGCGTGCATTGCCGCCCCTGCTGAATAGAATAAAGGTGCTGGGCTAAGGCACATAAGAGAGCAGCTGCTGTGGCTATTGTGCCGACAGACACCGACTCCACGGCCACCGGATGTATGGAGCAGAACAAACTGTTAAGGACACCAAACGCTAGCTAATAGGGCCACAAAAGTCCTTTTATGTCACTGTCCATGTTATGGGACTATTTGTACACTTCTACTAAGTACTGCAAATATGAGCTGAAGGTTTTTCAGGTTGGCCTGCCATCAAAGTGAAGGGGGCCCACTGCGAAGTTGTGGTTCGCGAACATTTGATCGCGTCCACGAACCATCCCGGCCGATGTTCGTCCATCATTAGTCCCAACCATAAATGCTTGCAGTTAAGATGTAGACAAATTATTTTTGTAAACAAACGTATTAGCTATAAAGAATTTGGGTCAAGTGGGTGGAGAGATTTGTGTTGTTCATTCCGATAAACAACGACAAGCAACCTGTATAGTAATAATTCAGCTGCCATGTTTTATCCACCCAGCAAATTCAGGCCAACCAGGTTTTAATCCTAATACAAAGAGTAATTTGAATCCATGTGTTCTGCATCCAAATTCCTTGAGGGCCAAGTGGCGTTCACCACTATTCTAACTGCTCTGTGATGTCCTTACATGTCTGGGGCTGCACACACGCTGCTCTGAAGGGATCGCCATGTGTCTACCCTTTTCTGACAGGTGCGGGTTACCAACTGTAACAGCGGCTGCTGTGCGCCGCTGTCCCCCTGCTTACCACCGTGGTCCCGGGCGCCGCGTTCAGCGGTGATCTGATGCCAGTGCTTCCCATTCACCGCTACAGTCCTGAGCTCTGTCTGTGTAGGTACTGTTGTTCTGGGATACGCTCCACAGTTTCCTCTCAGCCGTGTGACACCTACCCTGACCTAGTGCCTGTTTTACTTCGCCCCTGCCTTATCCTTCGGTCCTGCACTGTTGCTCTTGGTTATGACTCAGCCTGCTGACCATGCTTGTACCTCTGGTACCTTGCTCAGGTACCTCCTGGTCCACCTGGACCAGTTGATTTGTGTGCCAATCCTCCTCAAGAGGTAGCAACCTGGTGTTGACCTCGGAAAAGTCTATCCCCATCTTTAGGGGTACTGTGAAGATCAAGGGGTTCACTTAGACAACGTCCTTAGAGGAGGTAGGACACGTGGCACAGTGGGTTCACACCCGCTGGTTTGTGACACCCAAATGCCTCCCCAAATGCCCTGGTCTCTCACACAGATTGTATTTACAGTACCTCGCTTTCTGGCACCCGCGTCACTCCTGATGCCCGCATAGCCACCTCTGCATCTCCCTGTCACGCGGATCAGGGCAGCAAATAGCAGGCCACAGCCTGGACGAGCCTTTTTAGCATCACCCGTGATGCCAGGGAGGCTCGTCCCCATTGCAGCCTGCTATTGACCGCCCCCAACCCCCATCCTGTCGCCGAATGTTTTGATCAGCGTGTCAGAGAGACACAGCGGCCATGTGGGTATCAGGAGTGAAGCGAGTGCTAGGGAGCGAGGTAAGTACAATGTGTGTGATGGACCCAGGCATTTGGGGAGGCATTATAGGCGTTGATAACCCCTTTAAATATCAATGTGGGCACGTCACTAACAGTAGAATGAGACAGGTGTATTATCCCAATTTAGGAATCAAGGCGTACTAGAATTGTTTATCTATTAAACAAGTTTGACACTGTTCAATTAGATATCGTAGCTCTGTGCCTTACACAGTGATTGATGCAAAGTGGGCTGTCTCCTATGGATCCCTCCTTCTTCAGATTACAGAGCCTGCTGTCCCTGCAGTCTCCCTATCCAATGTTCCACAGTTAAAGGCTTCTTGAACGCTGTCCCTAGCACTTGTCACGTCTCTCCCTATGCTTAGCTCACAGTAAAATGGCTGGCACTACACGGGATAAGGCTTTTATAGGGCTGTAACATCACAGGGGCTGAACTGGTTTCTCAGGGGCATTATGGGTGATATTATGCGTTTCTGGGCTACTTACTTTCACTTTGTAACATGTGTAGCTTCCATTTTAGTAAAATAAAATCATTACCACGAAGTGCAAAGAAATTTGGATTCAATGTGAATCAAATTTTTCCTAAATTTCTGATCGTATTCCACTTTGGATGCTTTGATTCGCTTAACACTAGTAATAAGGCCTAAAAATCATTTTTACTCAGAAAAATATTTCCATGACTATCGATTTGGTTTTATTTTACTGCTGTCTTCAACGTTCAGAAATGATGAGCTGAAACAATCCCGAGTCAATATTGGAATGTATATCAGCCAAGCTGAAATATCCATAGCAGGAGGGAGAATCTTAACATCAGGCTTAAATTCAACCTTTTATTTTCTAGTAAATTGCAAAAACAACTGATTAAATCTAATATTGCCATTTAGTTTTAGATACTTTGGGTATTTTTTATTCTGCAGGACAAGCCCAAAGATCAACAGACATTTTATTATATAGAATTTAACCTGTTTAAATTTGTAATAATATTTTTATCTATTATTTTTGTAATAATCACTTTTTTTTTTTTTCTAAATACAAAACTTGCCCAAGTTTCCCATTTTCATTTAAAGGGATCCTGTAACCAGGATTTTGGGTATAGAGCTGAGGACATGGGTTGCTAGATCGCCACTAGCACATCCGCAATATCCAGTCCCCATAGCTCTGTGTGCTTTTATATAGATAGTGTGTCTTCACAGATTTGAGCACCAAAACTTTTTGTCCAACCTGGAAGACACGCTGCCGGGCACCCCGATCGTACCACCTCCTCTGTCTCCCCTGGGCCACCTGGAGATTCTCCCTTACCATCAGAGATAGTCTCTCCATGGGGTCCCGGAGTTCCAGGACATATGGCACTATGGGGGTTCCCTCCTGCTCTGTTTCTCCCTCCCAGTGTCCTCAAATGAAATCGAGGGGTCCACGGACCCTTCTCCCATAGAGTAACTCAAAGGGAGAGAACCCAGTAGATTCCTGGGGCACCTCTCTGTACGAAAATAACAGATGAGGCAGGAATCTCTCCCACTCTCTGCAAGCGTCAGTAAAGGACCTCAGCATCTGTTTGAGGGTGCCGTTTAAGTGCTTGCAGAGACCGTTAGTCTGTGGGTGTTAAGGTGAGCTAAGTAGCGGTTTGATGCCGCACACCTTCCACAGCTGCTGGGTGAGCACAGCGGAAAATTGGGTCTCCTGGTCGGAGAGAATCTCCTTAGGGAACCCCACTCTGGTAAAAATCTTAACCAGGGCATCAGCAACTGTCTCTGCCTCTATGTTAGACAGCGCTACTGCCTCTGGATATCGCGTGGCATAGTCTTCCACGGTAAGAATATATCTCTTACCGGATGAACTAGCCCTGGCCAGTGGACCCACAATGTCAACGGCTATGCGGGAAAATGGTTCCCCAATAATAGACATAAGCCTAGCTTTTGGGTGGTCCCCCTGCTTTCCTACCCGTTGACATATGTCACAAGTACTACAATACATCCGCACAGCCTGATTAAAATTCGGCCAAAAGAAATTCTGAGTGATCCTATGGGCTGTGCAGCGGGACCCTAGATAACCAGCTAATGGCACATCATGCCCAATCCGCAGACTCCCCTGCCGGTATTTTGCAGGCACAACCAGTTGGTGATTCTGCGGAGGAGCTACACTTTTCTGGGAAGGTTTAGGGATTCTATATAACCTGTCCCCACCCACTCATACCATTCCCCATCTACTCCTTCCTCCCTAGCATCTGCGTTAGCCCTATTTTTTTGAAGCGTCGGATCCGCCCGGGTCTCCCTCCCAAACTCATCTGGGGTATCCCAACCTACGGGGGCCTGATCTAGGGTACAAGTCGGGGAAGAAGGTCTTACCAGGGTCTCAGCAGCAGGTGGGCCAGTTCCGGCAGCACAAGTCTGGGCACGGGTAGTGACAAGGTTAACTTCTGTGGGACCCATCGGAGCGTAGGCAGAAACAAGGGGGACCAAGTCATTCCCAAGGAGGACATCAGCGGGTAAATACTTTATGACCCTCACATCAACGTGTCTAGCCCCCACTCTCCAATACAAGTGTACCCGGGCAACAGGCAGGCGGAACACAGTACCTCCTGCTACCCTTACGGCCACAGTGTCTCCAGTGTGTTGCTGCTCGGACATCAAGTTCTTTTGGTGCAAAGTCATAGTGGCACCAGTATCTCACAAACCATTGACTTCTCCCCCATTCAGCTTAACTGTTTGTCGGTGCTGCTGTCGATTGTCCTGGTGGTCAGCTTGAATGGGGTCTGCCTCGTGTCGGATGCCCCAAAATTCCTCCTGCTCAATACAATGAGCAGCAGGCTGAGGACTGCGTTAGTTTCCGCCGGCTAGTCTTCTCCACGACTGTGCCTGGTTAGCGGTGTTCAGCGGGCACTCCGGTCTCTTGTGCCCCAGCTGCTTACACCCAAAGCACCGGATAGGTTGCGAATAATCCCGGGAGTTGAACCGGGATTGCTGAGGATAATTATTTGCTGCAGGCAGAGCTGGAGTGCGGTGCGCCGGAGCTTGGTAGGCGGTAGTGGCTGTGGGTGCTGCTGGTCTGTACTCCATTCTGGCAGGTGCTCTAGACATAGTATTGTCCAGTTTACAGACATCCGTATACTTGTCTGCCAGGCGAGCAGCTTCTGGCAGGGTTGAGGGTTTGCGGTCCCGGACCCATTCTCTGACTCCTGCAGGCAACTTGTCAAAGCAGTGTTCCAGCAAGAACACCTGTAATATCTCCTCCCCAGATACGGCTTAGCACCCTGCCATCCAGTGGGCTGCTGTGCGGTGCACCCGACATGCCCACTCCACATAGGAGTCACCTGCTTGCTTGGGGGTTTCCCTGAACCTCCGCCTGTATACCTCTGGGGTCACCGCATACCTGGCCAACAGTGCATCCTTCACTGCCTGGTAACTAGTAATTTCCTCTTCTGGGATGGCGCAAAAGTCTTCACTGGCCCGGCCGGATAGTTTCCCAGAGAGGATGGTGACCCTTTCGTCCGTGGGCACCCTGTGCAAGGCACACTGCCTTTCAAAATCAGCCAGGAACCCATCAATCTCTCCCTCAGCTTCAATAAAAAATTTAAATGCAGCGAAGGGTACCTTTTTCCTTCCAATATTGTTATTGGGTACCTCCGCTGCTGCAGCTTCTCTTCCTTGGAGAGCCTGGTGTGCCGCTATTGCCGCTTGCACACGTTCCACAATGTCTGCTGTAGGGTTGGGGCCAAAATGTGCCTGCCTTATCTGGACTGCCCGGTTGAATTGTATTTCCTCGGATGCTGGGTACATTAGCTCTCTCCATTCCTTGTGCTGCATCCATTTCCACTAGTTGAGCAATAATTTCCCTTTTCTTGAGTTTACCTGCTGGCCGTCCTCAGCGTTGTAATATTTTTTTTAAGGGTAAACTGTTTTAGTTTCTCATATTGCATTTGTAGATGTCCTTCTGGGCTGTCCGTAGCTTGCCACCAATTGTTACGATCCTCTCGACAGGAGAGAGTGAAACCGGCGTTTAAAAGAACTTCCCTCCCCCAAAAACGAGACCAAGCTCTGTGTTGAGGGTAAATCAAAATCTCTCTTTACTGAGGGCTACCCGCCCATATTTATGCAGGTCCCCATCTGGTGGACACTCCCCTAGGGGGACCAGATGGGGGACTGTGACACAGGACAGATAAGCAGCAATTCAGGACACTCAGACACAATAAATCCCCACAATGTATCCTGGTTTCCTCCCCTCTGCCCTGGAGTAATTCAATTATCTCTCAAGACAAAGGGAAATCGCCACCATACATGTGGGGACAACAGGACAGAAATCACTATTCAAATATACAATGTCACAACCATTACAGTAAACATAGACATGTAACATATCCCCAGAAAGCTCAGGTCTGAGTGCATATTATTAGGTGAATGGCACTCAGACTACAGGAATACAGTAGAATCGCCATGGAGCCAAATACATCCCCACAATGCATCCTTGTTTCCTCCTCTCTGCCCTGGAGACAACCGAGGAGTAATTCAATTATATTTCAGGACAAAGGGAAATCGCCATTATACACGTGGGGACAAGGGGACTGTACGGGCAGTGAAACAACTGAACAAACAGACGAATGGAGGAAGCAGAAATACAATCCAAAGACAGATGTTTCAGTCTTAAAGATTGCTGTTTACAAGCGCAAATCATCCAACTTGAAGGAGCTGGAGCAGTTTTGCAAGAAGGAATGGGCAAAAATCCCAGTGGTAAGATGTTGCAAGCTCATAGAGACTTATCCAAAGCAACTTGGAGCTGTGATTGCTGCAAAAGGTGGTTCCAAAAAGTATTGACTTTAGGGGGGTGAATAGTTATGCACATTGACTTCTGTTATTTTGTCCTATTTGTTGTTTGCTTCACAATAAATAAATAAAAATCTTCAAAGTTGTGGGCATGTTCTGTAAATTAAATTATGCAAATCCTCAAACAATCCATGTTAATTCCAGGTTGTGAGTGTAACGGTCACGTACACACACACAGGGGGAGGATAGTGACCATTGCGCTCCACCCTCACCCCTGGCCCTGCCTACTTGCCTCGCAAGTCCTGATGACAGGGGACAACTGGACGGCAGTCCCTAGCTTAGAATACGAGCTCGGAGGACTGACAAGACAAACAACGGATAGTGAACGAACTGAGTCAATACCAAGAGAGCAACGAAGTACAAATGGAGTATGCAGAGAATAGTCAGGAGAAGCCGGGGTCAAATACCAGGAGAGTAATAAAGTACCACAGGAGTCCACACAGAATCGTCAGGTGGAAGCCGGGGTCGGAATACCAGGAGAGCAGCGCAGTACAGGAGAGCAGGCAGAGGATCGCCAGGGAACACAGGAACAGGTAAGTATGCCAGGTAACAGAATCGCAAATTAAGCTAATTAACAGGCAACCTGTGGCCAGCAGGCTGCCTGTTAAATACTGACTAGCTGGGGTCATGTGACGTGGCCAGCGCCACATGAACCACGCTGCTGAATACAGCTGAGCAACGAGTGCCCAGCTCAGTGCTCAGACCTCCCCTGGTTGCCGGGGGAACTAAGGCAGCCGGCAGCACTGAGGAGACATGCATAGCCGGTCCGCCCCGCCCCCTATCACCTCGCTCCTGCACAGAGGCGGGACAGTGAGGCACCAAAACATGAAAAAAGTAAGGGGGGGGGGGTGAATACTTTTGCAAGGCACTGTATGGGTTTCCGTGCAGCATTCAAATGAAGTTTTGAACGAAACAACTTTGGATTTATAATCTGAAGCGCGCTTAACTCAAACCTAATAGTGTTGGGCGCGAATATCGGCACTTCAAGAATTTGCAAATATTTAGAATACAGTGATATATATTGGTATTTTCGAATATTCTAGATTTTTTTCATCTGAACACACGATCCCTCCCTGCTTCTTGCTTGTGGGCCAAAAAGAAGGCAGCAATGTCTTTGTCTGAGCTTAGCAACATCCCCAGCAACCAATAGGAAAGTTGCCTACCCCTTTACTATATAAGAACCTCCCCAGCAGCCATTTTCTGCAGTTTTTTAAAGTTATGAGAGAAACAGAAGTGTTATTGCTGTGCTCTGTGCTTTCCACTCACTACATTAGATAGATAGATAGTTAGATAGCTCATATATATAATACAGATAGTCAGTGAAGGTTATATCCTTATATAGTGTACCTGTTGCAGTGCAGGGTGTTAGGCAGTGTGATAGGTTCTGGTGTCCATACATACATGCTACAGACATAGTGCTGTGATGGCACAACAATACATAGTGCACCAATCAGTAATATGTAGTTAGACCTGCTAAAATGTGAAGTTTCACGTATTGCGCCAAAATAAAATATTTTCTTGATTTTCGCAATCAAGAAAATAATCGCAAATTCTCAAATTCGCAAATATAAGATGAATATTCTACAAAATATTTGTGAAATATCACAAATTCGAATATTGCCCCTGCTGCTCATCACTAAAACCTATTTGCAATGCATATTTATTCTGATAGATCCTCCATTACATGCTGAAGTAGATTAGCCCTTCCGTCCTTTCTTCCCTTACTTCTTTCTTTCTCTCTTTCTTTCTTTCTTTTTTTTATGTTCCTTATTTCTTTTTCTCTAATTTCATTGTGCAGAAATGTGTTTTTTTCTCTAGATAAAAAAAAAAAACTCTAATGAAGAATGAGACGTCTATTCAGTATTTTTACATGTTACCATTTTCTGGAGAAACAAGTAATAAACCGCTCATTACCACTTTCTTCTTCTTGATATATCTGGTCGGAGTCCTTCTCAATTCCTCTATTATCACAGTCATATGTCTGGAAGTTCAGTTACATGAACCAATGTATCTCTTTATCAGTAATTTGTCCATTGTAGACATGTTATTTACATCGGTCACGGTTCCTAAATTACTGCACATCTTATTGTCCGGAAATCACTTTGTCTCCTTCTCACAATGTTATACTCAGTTGCACTTTCTTATTACAGTGGGGGGTGCAGAGGAAATTCTTCTCTTCATTATGGCTTATGACCGATATGTCGCTATCTGCCTCCCCTTACATTATCATCGGATCCTGAGTTGGAGAAATTGCTTCCTGATAACTATGGGGAATTGGACAGCTGCTTTAATAAATTCTTTATTGTATGTAACTTCACTTTTGAACATGTCCTCCTGTCACTCCAACCTCATCCACCAGTTTTTTTGTGATGCAAAGTCACTAACACAAAACACTTGTACAACCACCCAAATGTTTTTTATAGTGTCTAGTATAGAAATTTTAATTTTTGGGTTTATTCCATTTACGTGCACTTGTGTTTCTTATTTTAACATTTTCTCCGTCATCTTCAAAATAAAGACAACAGAAAGCCGAAAAAAAGCCTTCTCCACTTGCTTATCCCACATCACCGTCATCTCTATATTTTATGGGACATGCGTGGCAGAATATCTGATGCCACCTTATTCTGATGTTCTGGATTTTGGCTTCAATATTGTATATACAACCATCATCCCCATGATAAACCCTATCATATACAGTCTACAGAATTCCAATGTACAGTCCGCATTACTGAGGTTAGTGAGGAGAATGTGGTGACTCCTGACCTATACACCTATGAACATTAGTGACTGAAGAGAAACTGGAAGATAAAGAAGACTGACAGGGATGTAAGGAGGCCACGAGACCCTATTTATATGGTCATGTTTCTGTGTGCAGTTTCAGAAGCCAAAATCAGAAGTGGGTCATAAAAGGATAGAATGCATAGACCAGGTATATGACGTCTCCTCTTCTTTTAATTCAGTCCTAGTTTTGGCTTTGAAAATTGCAGAAACCTTACAATGTGGCCATACCTTATGGCCCCTTTCACACGGGCGAGTTTTCCGTGCGGGTGCAATGCATGACATGAGCGCATTGCACCCACACTGAATCCTGACCCATTCATTTCAATGGGGCTGTGCACATGAGCGGTGATTTTCACGCATCACTAGGGCATTGTGTAAAAATTGCAGCATGTTCTATATTGTGCGTTTTTCACGCAACGCAGGCCCCATAGAAATGAATGGGGCTGCGTGAAAATTCCTATTGCATCCGCAAGCAAGTGTGGATGAAATGCGATTTTTACGGATGGTTGCTAAGGAGATGATGTTAATAAATAGGGATGAACCCCGGGACCCCATTATAGTCCATTTACTTTATTATGTTCCATTATAACATGGTTATAATGGAAAATATTAGCATTCTTTAATACAGAATTATAAGTAAAATGTCCATTGAGGGTAAAAGAAATAATAAATAAATGACTCACTTCATCCACTTGATCGTGCAGCCATTATCGTCTTCTTTCTTCTTCTTGCAGGACCTGCAAAAGGACTTTCGAAGACGTCATTGCGCTCACCACATGGTGAGCGTGATTACGTCATCGAAGGTCCTTTTGCAGGTCCTGCAAGAAGAAGAAAGGTGGTGATAACGGCTTCACGATCAAGTGGAGGAGGTGGATCTTTTTTTTTATTATTTTCAAACCCTCAATGGACATTTTACTTAACATTCTGTATTAAAAAACACTATTATTTTCCATTATAACCATGTTATGGAAAATAATAAAAAATCTACAGAATGCTGAACCCAAACCCGCACTTGAGTAAAGAAGTCCGGGTTCGGGTCTCGGTACCAACATTCAGTTTTTTATCACGTGCGTGCAAAACGCATTAAAATGTTTTGCACTCACGCGGAAAAAACGGAACAATGCAATCGCAGACAAATTGCGTGCAAACTCGCACGGGTTTCTTGGAACGCACCCGCAATGCATCTGGCCCCAATCCGTGACTCATGGGCCCACAAGCAAGAAGAAGGAAGGAATCATGTGTTCAGATGGAAAAAATGACCAGTATTTAAAAAAACTAATATATAGCACTATATTCAATATATGTAGTGCTATATATTCATTTTTTAGAATATTCGTCATTTTTTTCTATCTGAAGTGAACACATGAAGCAAGCAAGAAGCAGGGGGGAATCATGTGTTCAGATGAAAAACAAATGCAAATATTCGTTATTACGACTATATAGCACTATATTCTAAATATTCGAAATTTGCTATTTGAATATTCGCGCTCAACACTAGTTGTGAACAACTCTATGGCATGTGCACTTCACAGCCTAGCAGCTGTGTGAACATTAATACACATGTGATACAGCAGTTAAACTCTGGGTCAGTGACCTCAAAGACCAGCAGGTTTCATTGCAAGGAAATTTGACAGCTAATTACGAGCAAGTAGAAAATGTCCGCCAACCAGCTGAAACGGCTTCATGATCTCAATGTAAAGTGGTTCGTGGTTAGGGATGAGCGAACTCGAACTGTATAGTTCGGGTTCGTACCGAATTTTGGGGTGTCCGTGACACGGACCCGAACCCGGACATTTTCGTAAAAGTCCGGGTTCGGGTTCGGTGTTCGTCGCTTTCTTCGCGCTTTTGTGACGCTTTCTTGGCGCTTTTTGAAAGGCTGCAAAGCAGCCAATCAACAAGCGTCATACTACTTGCCCCAAGAGGCCATCACAGCCATGCCTACTATTGGCATGGCTGTGATTGGCCAGAGCACCATGTGACCCAGCCTCTATTTAAGCTGGAGTCACATAGCGCCGCCCGTCACTCTGCTCTGATTAGCGTAGGGAGAGGTTGCGGCTGCGACAGTAGGGCGAGATTAGGCAGATTAACTCCTCCAAAGGACTTGATTAACTGATCGATCTGCAGCTGTGGATCATTGAGCTGCTGATCCTCAATTGCTCACTGTTTTTAGGCTGCCCAGACCGTTTGTCAGTCACATTTTTCTGGGGTGATCGGCGGCCATTTTGTGTCTTGTGGTGCGCCAGCACAAGCTGCGACCAAGTGCATTTAACCCTCAATGGTGTGGTTGTTTTTTGGCTAAAGCCTACATCAGGGTGAAGCTGTCACACCAAGTGCATTTAACCAGCAATAGTCTGTTCATTTTTTGGCCATATACAAAATCAGGGGCAAGCTGCGCCTGTCACCAAGTGCATTTAACCCTCAATGGTGTGGTTGTTTTTTGGCTAAAGCCTACATCAGGGTGAAGCTGTCACACCAAGTGCATTTAACCAGCAATAGTCTGTTCATTTTTTGGCCATATACTAAATCAGGGGCAAGCTGCGCCTGTCACCAAGTGCATTTAACCCTCAATGGTGTGGTTGTTTTTTGGCTAAAGCCTACATCAGGGTGAAGCTGTCACACCAAGTGCATTTAACCAGCAATAGTCTGTTTATTTTTTGGCCATATCCCAGTCTAATTCTGTCACTAAATCCATACCGGTCACCCAGCGCCTAAATACTAGGCCTCAAATTTATATCCCGCTAAATCTGTCCTTAGTGCTGTAGCTGGGCGAGTTATTTAGTGTCCGTTCAAGCACATTTCTTGTTCTGGGTTAAAATACAATTCCCAATTTAGCAATTTCATAATTTAGTGGTTTCTGCTATATCAGAGCTATTTGAAATCTATCCCTAAAAGGGTATATAATATTCAAGGTGCACATTGGGTCATTCAGAATAACTTCACACACACCCGCTACTGTGTATTTCCAAGTCTAATTCTGGCACTAAACCCATACCTGTCACCCAGCGCCTAAATACTAGGCCTCAAATTTATATCCCGCTAAATCTGTCCCTAGTGCTGTAGCTGGGCGAGTTATTTAGTGTCCGTTCAAGCACATTTCTTGTTCTGGGTTGAAATACAATTCCCAATTTAGCAATTTCATAATTTAGTGGTTTCTGCTATATCAGAGCTATTTGAAATCTATCCCTAAAAGGGTATATAATATTCAAGGTGCACATTGGGTCATTCAGAATAACTTCACACACACCCGCTACTGTGTATTTCCAAGTCTAATTCTGGCACTAAACCCATACCTGTCACCCAGCGCCTAAATACTAGGCCTCAAATTTATATCCCGCTAAATCTGTCCTTAGTGCTGTAGCTGGGCGAGTTATTTAGTGTCCGTTCAAGCACATTTCTTGTTCTGGGTTGAAATACAATTCCCAATTTAGCAATTTCATAATTTAGTGGTTTCTGCTATATCAGAGCTATTTGAAATCTATCCCTAAAAGGGTATATAATATTCAAGGTGCACATTGGGTCATTCAGAATAACTTCACACACACCCGCTACTGTGTATTTCCAAGTCTAATTCTGGCACTAAACCCATACCTGTCACCCAGCGCCTAAATACTAGGCCTCAAATTTATATCCCGCTAAATCTGTCCTTAGTGCTGTAGCTGGGCGAGTTATTTAGTGTCCGTTCAAGCACATTTCTTGTTCTGGGTTGAAATACAATTCCCAATTTAGCAATTTCATAATTTAGTGGTTTCTGCTATATCAGAGCTATTTGAAATCTATCCCTAAAAGGGTATATAATATTCAAGGTGCACATTGGGTCATTCAGAATAACTTCACACACACCCGCTACTGTGTATTTCCAAGTCTAATTCTGGCACTAAACCCATACCTGTCACCCAGCGCCTAAATACTAGGCCTCAAATTTATATCCCGCTAAATCTGTCCTTAGTGCTGTAGCTGGGCGAGTTATTTAGTGTCCGTTCAAGCACATTTCTTGTTCTGGGTTGAAATACAATTCCCAATTTAGCAATTTCATAATTTAGTGGTTTCTGCTATATCAGAGCTATTTGAAATCTATCCCTAAAAGGGTATATAATATTCAAGGTGCACATTGGGTCATTCAGAATAACTTCACACACACCCGCTACTGTGTATTTCCAAGTCTAATTCTGGCACTAAACCCATACCTGTCACCCAGCGCCTAAATACTAGGCCTCAAATTTATATCCCGCTAAATCTGTCCTTAGTGCTGTAGCTGGGCGAGTTATTTAGTGTCCGTTCAAGCACATTTCTTGTTCTGGGTTGAAATACAATTCCCAATTTAGCAATTTCATAATTTAGTGGTTTCTGCTATATCAGAGCTATTTGAAATCTATCCCTAAAAGGGTATATAATATTCAAGGTGCACATTGGGTCATTCAGAATAACTTCACACACACCCGCTACTGTGTATTTCCAAGTCTAATTCTGGCACTAAACCCATACCTGTCACCCAGCGCCTAAATACTAGGCCTCAAATTTATATCCCGCTAAATCTGTCCTTAGTGCTGTAGCTGGGCGAGTTATTTAGTGTCCGTTCAAGCACATTTCTTGTTCTGGGTTGAAATACAATTCCCAATTTAGCAATTTCATAATTTAGTGGTTTCTGCTATATCAGAGCTATTTGAAATCTATCCCTAAAAGGGTATATAATATTCAAGGTGCACATTGGGTCATTCAGAATAACTTCACACACACCCGCTACTGTGTATTTCCAAGTCTAATTCTGGCACTAAACCCATACCTGTCACCCAGCGCCTAAATACTAGGCCTCAAATTTATATCCCGCTAAATCTGTCCTTAGTGCTGTAGCTGGGCGAGTTATTTAGTGTCCGTTCAAGCACATTTCTTGTTCTGGGTTGAAATACAATTCCCAATTTAGCAATTTCATAATTTAGTGGTTTCTGCTATATCAGAGCTATTTGAAATCTATCCCTAAAAGGGTATATAATATTCAAGGTGCACATTGGGTCATTCAGAATAACTTCACACACACCCGCTACTGTGTATTTCCAAGTCTAATTCTGGCACTAAACCCATACCTGTCACCCAGCGCCTAAATACTAGGCCTCAAATTTATATCCCGCTAAATCTGTCCCTAGTGCTGTAGCTGGGCGAGTTATTTAGTGTCCGTTCAAGCACATTTCTTGTTCTGGGTTGAAATACAATTCCCAATTTAGCAATTTCATAATTTAGTGGTTTCTGCTATATCAGAGCTATTTGAAATCTATCCCTAAAAGGGTATATAATATTCAAGGTGCACATAGGGTCATTCAGAATAACTTCACACACCCGCTACTGTGCATTTCCAAATCTAATTCTGTCACTAAACCCATACCTGTCACCCAGCGCCTAAATACTAGGCCTCAAATTTATATCCCGCTAAATCTCTCGTTACCGCTGTCCTGTTGTGGCTGGGAAAGTTATTTAGTGTCCGTCAAAGCACATTTTTTGTTCTGGGTTGAAATACAATTCCCAATTTAGCAATTTCATAATTTAGTGGTTTCTGCTATATCAGAGCTATTTGAAATCTATCCCTAAAAGGGTAGATCATATTGAAGGTGCACATAGGGTCATTCAGAATAACTTCACACATGCGCTTCTGTGCATTTCCAAGTCTAATTCTGTCACTAAATCCATACCGGTCACCCAGCGCCTAAATACTAGGCCTCAAATTTATATCCCGCTGAATTTGAATTCAATACATTGGGCCAAATAATATATTTGTTGTTGTGGTGAACCATAACAATGAGAAAAACATCTAGTAAGGGACGCGGACGTGGACATGGTCGTGGTGGTGTTAGTGGACCCTCTGGTGCTGGGAGAGGACGTGGCCGTTCTGCCACATCCACACGTCCTAGTGTACCAACTACCTCAGGTCCCAGTAGCCGCCAGAATTTACAGCGATATATGGTGGGGCCCAATGCCGTTCTAAGGATGGTAAGGCCTGAGCAGGTACAGGCATTAGTCAATTGGGTGGCCGACAGTGGATCCAGCACGTTCACATTATCTCCCACCCAGTCTTCTGCAGAAAGCGCACAGATGGCGCCTGAAAACCAACCCCATCAGTCTGTCACATCACCCCCATGCATACCAGGGAAACTGTCTCAGCCTCAAGTTATGCAGCAGTCTCTTATGCTGTTTGAAGACTCCGCTGGCAGGGTTTCCCAAGGGCATCCACCTAGCCCTTCCCCAGCGGTGAAAGACATAGAATGCACTGACGCACAACCACTTATGTTTCCTGATGATGAGGACATGGGAATACCACCTCAGCATGTCTCTGATGATGACGAAACACAGGTGCCAACTGCTGCGTCTTTCTGCAGTGTGCAGACTGAACAGGAGGTCAGGGATCAAGACTGGGTGGAAGACGATGCAGGGGACGATGAGGTCCTAGACCCCACATGGAATGAAGGTCGTGCCACTGACTTTCACAGTTCGGAGGAAGAGGCAGTGGTGAGACCGAGCCAACAGCGTAGCAAAAGAGGGAGCAGTGGGCAAAAGCAGAACACCCGCCGCCAAGAGACTCCGCCTGCTACTGACCGCCGCCATCTGGGACCGAGCACCCCAAAGGCAGCTTCAAGGAGTTCCCTGGCATGGCACTTCTTCAAACAATGTGCTGACGACAAGACCCGAGTGGTTTGCACGCTGTGCCATCAGAGCCTGAAGCGAGGCATTAACGTTCTGAACCTGAGCACAACCTGCATGACCAGGCACCTGCATGCAAAGCATGAACTGCAGTGGAGTAAACACCTTAAAACCAAGGAAGTCACTCAGGCTCCCCCTGCTACCTCTTCTGCTGCTGCCGCCTCGGCCTATTCTGCTGCTGCCGCCTCGGCCTCTTCCTCCGCCTCTGGAGGAACGTTGGCACCTGCCGCCCAGCAAACAGGGGATGTACCACCAACACCACCACCACCACCTCCGTCACCAAGCGTCTCAACCATGTCACACGCCAGCGTTCAGCTCTCCATCTCACAAACATTTGATAGAAAGCGTAAATTCCCACCTAGCCACCCTCGATCCCTGGCCCTGAATGCCAGCATTTCGAAACTACTGGCCTATGAAATGCTGTCATTTAGGCTGGTGGACACAGACAGCTTCAAACAGCTCATGTCGCTTGCTGTCCCACAGTATGTTGTTCCCAGCCGGCACTACTTCTCCAAGAGAGCCGTGCCTTCCCTGCACAACCAAGTATCCGATAAAATCAAGTGTGCACTGCGCAACGCCATCTGTGGCAAGGTCCACCTAACCACAGATACGTGGACCAGTAAGCACGGCCAGGGACGCTATATCTCCCTAACTGCACACTGGGTAAATGTAGTGGCAGCTGGGCCCCAGGCGGAGAGCTGTTTGGCGCACGTCCTTCCGCCGCCAAGGATCGCAGGGCAACATTCTTTGCCTCCTGTTGCCACCTCCTCCTTCTCGGCTTCCTCCTCCTCTTCTTCCACCTGCTCATCCAGTCAGCCACACACCTTCACCACCAACTTCAGCACAGCCCGGGGTAAACGTCAGCAGGCCATTCTGAAACTCATATGTTTGGGGGACAGGCCCCACACCGCACAGGAGTTGTGGCGGGGTATAGAACAACAGACCGACGAGTGGTTGCTGCCGGTGAGCCTCAAGCCCGGCCTGGTGGTGTGTGATAATGGGCGAAATCTCGTTGCAGCTCTGGGACTAGCCAATTTGACGCACATCCCTTGCTTGGCGCATGTGCTGAATTTGGTGGTGCAGAAGTTCATTCACAACTACCCCGACATGTCAGAGCTGCTGCATAAAGTGCGGGCCGTCTGTTCGCGCTTCCGGCGTTCACATCCTGCTGCTGCTCGCCTGTCTGCGCTACAGCGTAACTTCGGCCTTCCCGCTCACCGCCTCATATGCGACGTGCCCACCAGGTGGAACTCCACCTTGCACATGCTGGACAGACTGTGCGAGCAGCAGCAGGCCATAGTGGAGTTTCAGCTGCAGCACGCACGGGTCAGTCGCACTACAGAACAGCACCACTTCACCACCAATGACTGGGCCTCCATGCGAGACCTGTGTGCCCTGTTGCGCTGTTTCGAGTACTCCACCAACATGGCCAGTGGCGATGACACCGTTATCAGCGTTACAATACCACTTCTATGTCTCCTTGAGAAAACACTTAGGGCGATGATGGAAGAGGAGGTGGCCCAGGAGGAGGAGGAGGAGGAGGAGGAAGAGGGGTCATTTTTAGCACTTTCAGGCCAGTCTCTTCGAAGTGACTCAGAGGGAGGTTTTTGGCAACAGCAGAGGCCAGGTACAAATGTGGCCAGCCAGGGCCCACTACTGGAGGACGAGGAGGACGAGGATGAGGAGGAGGTGGAGGAGGATGAGGATGAAGCATGGTCACAGCGGGGTGGCACCCAACGCAGCTCGGGTCCATCACTGGTGCGTGGCTGGGGGGAAAGGCAGGACGATGACGATACGCCTCCCACAGAGGACAGCTTGTCCTTACCCCTGAGCAGCCTGGCACACATGAGCGACTACATGCTGCAGTGCCTGCGCAACGACAGCAGAGTTGCCCACATTTTAACCTGTGCGGACTACTGGGTTGCCACCCTGCTGGATCCACGCTACAAAGACAATGTGCCCACCTTACTTCCTGCACTGGAGCGTGATAGGAAGATGCGCGAGTACAAGCGCACGTTGGTAGACGCGCTACTGAGAGCATTCCCAAATGTCACAGGGGAACAAGTGGAAGCCCAAGGCCAAGGCAGAGGAGGAGCAAGAGGTCGCCAAGGCAGCTGTGTCACGGCCAGCTCCTCTGAGGGCAGGGTTAGCATGGCAGAGATGTGGAAAACTTTTGTCAACACGCCACAGCTAACTGCACCACCACCTGATACGCAACGTGTTAGCAGGAGGCAACATTTCACTAACATGGTGGAACAGTACGTGTGCACACCCCTCCACGTACTGACTGATGGTTCGGCCCCATTCAACTTCTGGGTCTCTAAATTGTCCACGTGGCCAGAGCTAGCCTTTTATGCCTTGGAGGTGCTGGCCTGCCCGGCAGCCAGCGTTTTGTCTGAACGTGTATTCAGCACGGCAGGGGGCGTCATTACAGACAAACGCAGCCGCCTGTCTACAGCCAATGTGGACAAGCTGACGTTCATAAAAATGAACCAGGCATGGATCCCACAGGACCTGTCCGTCCCTTGTCCAGATTAGACATTAACTACCTCCCCATAACCATATATTATTGGACTCCAGGGCACTTCCTCATTCAATCCTATTTTTATTTTCATTTTACCATTATATTGCGAGGCTACCCAAAGTTGAATGAACCTCTCCTCTGCCTGTGTGCTAGGCCTAAATATATGCCAATGGACTGTTGCAGTGGTGGCTGACATGAAGCCTGATTCTCTGCTATGACATGCAGACTAATTCTCTGCTGACATGAAGCCAGATTGTCTGTTACGGGACCTCTCTCCTCTGCCTGGGTGCTGGGCCTAAATATATGCCAATGGACTGTTGCAGTGGTGGCTGACGTGAAGCCTGATTCTCTGCTATGACATGCAGACTGATTCTCTGCTGACATGAAGCCAGATTGTCTGTTACGGGACCTCTCTGCTCTGCCTGTGTGCTAGGCCTAAATATATGCCAATGGACTGTTGCAGTGGTGGCTGACGTGAAGCCTCATTCTCTGCTATGACATGCAGACTGATTCTCTGCTGACATGAAGCCAGATTGTCTGTTACGGGACCTCTCTCCTCTGCCTGTGTGCTAGGCCTAAATATATGCCAATGGACTGTTGCAGTGGTGGGTGACGTGAAGCCTCATTCTCTGCTATGACATGCAGACTGATTCTCTGCTGACATGAAGCCAGATCGTCTGTTACGGGACCTCTCTGCTCTGCCTGTGTGCTAGGCCTAAATATATGCCAATGGACTGTTGCAGTGGTGTGTGACGTGAAGCCTGATTCTCTGCTATGACATGCAGACTGATTCTCTGCTGACATGAAGCCAGATTGTCTGTTACGGGACCTCTCTGCTCTGCCTGTGTGCTAGGCCTAAATATATGCCAATGGACTGTTGCAGTGGTGGGTGACGTGAAGCCTCATTCTCTGCTATGACATGCAGACTGATTCTCTGCTGACATGAAGCCAGATTCTCTGTTACTGGACCTCTCTCCTCTGCCTGTGTGTGTGCTGGGCCTAAATATATGCCAATGGACTGTTGCAGTGGTGGCTGACGTGAAGCCTCATTCTCTGCTATGACATGCAGACTGATTCTCTGCTGTCATGAAGCCAGATTGTCTGTTACGGGACCTCTCTGCTCTGCCTGTGTGCTAGGCCTAAATATATGCCAATGGACTGTTGCAGTGGTGGCTGACGTGAAGCCTCATTCTCTGCTATGACATGCAGACTGATTCTCTGCTGACATGAAGCCAGATCGTCTGTTACGGGACCTCTCTGCTCTGCCTGTGTGCTAGGCCTAAATATATGCCAATGGACTGTTGCAGTGGTGGGTGACGTGAAGCCTGATTCTCTGCTATGACATGCAGACTGATTCTCTGCTGACATGAAGCCAGATTGTCTGTTACGGGACCTCTCTGCTCTGCCTGTGTGCTAGGCCTAAATATATGCCAATGGACTGTTGCAGTGGTGGCTGACGTGAAGCCTCATTCTCTGCTATGACATGCAGACTGATTCTCTGCTGACATGAAGCCAGATCGTCTGTTACGGGACCTCTCTGCTCTGCCTGTGTGCTAGGCCTAAATATATGCCAATGGACTGTTGCAGTGGTGGGTGACGTGAAGCCTGATTCTCTGCTATGACATGCAGACTGATTCTCTGCTGACATGAAGCCAGATTGTCTGTTACGGGACCTCTCTGCTCTGCCTGTGTGCTAGGCCTAAATATATGCCAATGGACTGTTGCAGTGGTGGGTGACGTGAAGCCTCATTCTCTGCTATGACATGCAGACTGATTCTCTGCTGACATGAAGCCAGATTCTCTGTTACTGGACCTCTCTCCTCTGCCTGTGTGTGTGCTGGGCCTAAATATATGCCAATGGACTGTTGCAGTGGTGGCTGACGTGAAGCCTCATTCTCTGCTATGACATGCAGACTGATTCTCTGCTGACATGAAGCCAGATTGTCTGTTACGGGACCTCTCTCCTCTGCCTGGGTGCTGGGTAGTGTTGAGAGCGAATATTCGAAAAGCAAATTTTTTTCGCGAATATCGCAACTTCGCGATTTCGCGAATATTTCGAATATAGTGCTATATATTCGTAAAAACGAATATTCGTTTTTTGTTTCCCCCCCCCCCCCCCCCCCCAAAATTACAGTACACATATAATTGATTGTTTCCCAAAGGTCCAACAGCTCAGATCTTACTCACATTGCCTAGAAAGTGATTGAGGCGCGAATCTTCGTAAGGCGATTTTATTAGCGCACATGCGAATATCGGCACGTCCCAGAACAGAGGCAAAGGGCTTTGCATTCATACATTAGTGAATTGAGTTGCGAATCTTCGTAAGGCGATTTTATTAGCGCACATGCGAATATCTACACTTGTCCCAGAACAGAGGCAAAGGGCTTTGCATTCATACATTAGTGATTGAATTGAGCTGCGAATCTTCGTAAGGCGATTTTATTAACGCAAATGCAAATATCTACACTTGTCCCCAGAACAGAGAGGCAAAGGCCTGTGCATTCATATAGTATAGCACCATATTCGCGAATACGTAGAACTTCGTAAAATTCGATTTACGAATATTCGTATTTTTTATTTTACTTTCCACCTTACAGATTACATTGATCTGTACTCTGTCAACTACTGTCATCACCCCCCACTGTATCTCGATTGATTCCCAAAAGTCTCACATTCCCTAGAAAGTGATTGAGGTGCGAATCTTCGTAAGGCGATTTTATTAGCGCACATGCGAATATCTACACTTGTCCCAGAACAGAGGCAAAGGGCATTGCATTCATACATTAGTGATTGAATTGAGTTGCGAATCTTCGTAAGGCGATTTCATTAGCGCACATGTGAATTTTGCATAGCATATGTATTATGCGATGCGAAAATTCGAATTATCGCATATGCGAAATAATAACGAATTTGAATAATCGCGAATATTTTACGAATATTCTTTCGAATATTCACAAAATTTCGCGAATTCGAATATGGGACATGCCGCTCAACACTAGTGCTGGGCCTAAATTTATGACAATGGACTGTTGCAGTGGTGGCTGACGTGAAGCCTCATTCTCTGCTATGACATGCAGACTGATTCTCTGCTGACATGAAGCCAGATTCTCTGTTACGGGACCTCTCTCCTCTGCCTGTGTGTGTGCTGGGCCTAAATATATGCCAATGGACTGTTGCAGTGGTGGCTGACGTGAAGCCTCATTCTCTGCTATGACATGCAGACTAATTCTCTGCTGACATGAAGCCAGATTCTCTGTTACGGGACCTCTCTCCTCTGCCTGGGTTCCGGGGCCTAAATATCTGAGAATGGACTGTTCCAGTGGTGGGTGACGGGAAGCCAGATTCTCTGCTATGGAACCTCTCTCCAATTGATTTTGGTTAATTTTTATTTATTTAATTTTTATTTTAATTCATTTCCCTATCCACATTTGTTTGCAGGGGATTTACCTACATGTTGCTGCCTTTTGCAGCCCTCTAGCTCTTTCCTGGGCTGTTTTACAGCCTTTTTAGTGCCGAAAAGTTCGGGTCCCCATTGACTTCAATGGGGTTCGGGTTCGGGACGAAGTTCGGATCGGGTTCGGATCCCGAACCCGAACATTTCCGGGATGTTCGGCCGAACTTCTCGAACCCGAACATCCAGGTGTTCGCTCAACTCTATTCGTGGTACATCCTTCTCACATCTGGATCACTAACGATGACACTACTCATTTCTTCATCTCCCCGGCAGACGTCTCCTAGTTGGACATTGTTTTTTTTCATGGGGCTCGCTCTCCCAATCTTGTGAGAGATGGATCGCACATCACAAAATGAGGCTGTATATCCTTTTTCTTCTTGTGTTTATTTCCATTCCAGTAGAAAGAACCCTCTGAAATCTATACTGTCTTCATTACATTTGCTTCTTGTGTTAGAGGTTAATTGTTGCTTATTTATTTGTTTGGAAATGATGTCTCTAACTGTTGGGGTTGTGTGTGTGCTGGAGGTTCTTTTTTTATATATCTTGGCAAAGTGAGATTGTACCATTATTTATGTAAACACGATAATGTGGACCATAAACCACTACAGACGTCCTTTTATATGTAACCCTGTGAAGTTACACAGGCTGCATTATCTGAAATGCCCAGTAGATGGCAGATGGACTCAGTATGCTGTTAATAAAACATTGAGCATTGGTCACATGATTGTGACATCATCGTAGGTCCTGGAGCTTTCTGGAAGTTACTACATGCTGAGCCAGAGAAAGGACTGCAGCACAGAGATGGAACCTTGCTGAGAGAACCTGCTTCACCCAAGATCACACCTGCTGAGAGAGGGACCTGCTGGCAAAGACAAGCACTGAGTCCAGACGTCTGGTGAATCCAGAGAGAGGAGACTGCTGCTGACTGACCTGGCTAATCGTGTTGTGAGGGTAAGCCAAACCTCTCCCTGTATCACCACAGGGCACCTGTCTCCTCACTCACAGTAAAGACTCTGAGGTCCAGTGACGGACATTACACAGCTCAGGCTGCTTCAGTGACCCTGCCGAGCAGGACTTTAAGGGCCCCAACTCTCCTATGTGCACCAACGGCCACTAGGGCGAAGATAAGGGGGTGGGACACAGGCGTGCTTGTGGGTGGGAGAGGAAAATCCACATTGCATTGTTACCTGTATTACTCTATTGTATTTTCTTATGTATGTTGGTTAATTTGCTGCTTCCTATATAAAGTGAATTCCAGTTAGGCTGTGTCAGTCTCATTGCACTAAGTATGTTCCCAGTGGGACCCCACATCCCTACCCCGGATGCTCCACTGGGTGGAGGCACTGCCGCAGACATGTACCCCAGCTCCCAGATAGCGGAGGCTCAGGATCCGCCTGTCATGCATATTGAGTTAACTAGGTTTAGGGACCCCAAAGACACTAGGGGGCGCCCTCAAAACCCCGTTACATGTGGAGGCACTGCTGAGATGAACTGGGGTACAACCAGTGAGAATAAGTTAAGCCCTCAGGCCACTCCCTCCTTTGCAAAAGAGTGGGCCCAGCAAAGAAATGTACCATTACAGCAAGCTGTGATGTTATGCAAAGTCCCATCCTGCTGTGAGATGAATCACGTCATCTTGTGTGTAGAAATTCGACTGGAAATAGAAATGGCGACCGTCAGGGATATCCTGCAGGATTCCGGAGGCCAAACTTACATGTTAATATATTGTCATACGGACTTGGGAGACCATGAGATGCCTACCAACGTTCATTTATATGGAGCCCCGGATGAAGGATGCTCCTTAGTGTACGCTCTCCTTGATAAGAAAGAAAGGGTCTCACTGCAACAACCCTTTAAATTAGAACAGAGAGATTATGTCACAGAAAATTATTCTAAGCTCCTGACTCCCATCCCCGGAAAGACCGGAGCCATTCCTAAACAAGCTGCCCATCCTCCTAGAGGACAGGGGATGATTACTCCTAAAGCAGAATCTCATCCATCTACAGCATTACTGAAACCAGACAACCCTGAAGTACGCACCCTGCCTACAGGAGGTAGTGATGTATCGGACATACTACAGAAACTCTCAGAAGCCATAGTGACGGCAAACCACACTCATAGTTACCGCAAACTAAAGGTGTTTTCTGGGAATCAGCCTGTTCCTTCAGGAGAAGAGCCTTTTGAGGTCTGGAAGGATAATGCTATGCAGTTGTTGGAGGAATGGTCTTGTACGGATACCATAAAGAAACAGCGGTTGGTGGAGAGTCTCCGTTTTCCCGCTACAGACATGATAAGACTGTACAAGGGAGTAAATGGGCAAGCTACTGTGCACGACTATCTACAAGTTTTACAGGATGCTTATGGGAGATCAGAAGATTTGGATGATCTGATGGTTAAGTTCCTAGCCACTAAGCAGAAGGAGCATGAAAAAGCCACTGACTATATCAACCGGTTACAGCTATCGCTTGGAAAGTTATTCCATAAAGGAGCAGTCACTGCCTCTGAGTTGGATGCTCGGCTATCTAAGCAAATTCAGAGAGGTGGTTTGACCAATAATCCAGTTATGATTCTGCTGAGAGCCAAGTTGGATGATAAAGTTCTGCCTTATTCCACATTAATAAATACAGCCAGGAGATTGGAAGATCAGACGTGTCCACCCCTACAGAAGGATAAAGAGGATACAGAACTGTCAGCTCTTAGGAAGAAGGTGGCTGAATTGGAGCTCTTATGCAAATCACCACCAGAGAGAGCAGATCCTCCCCCTGGAAGTGGGGGGCAACACAGGAAGACTCAGAAAAAACTGTTTCCTGAGGATTCACCCCGCCGAGGGGACTGCTTTAAATGTGGAAAGTCAGGGCATTTTCAGCGGGAGTGCCCTGCGAATTCCATGGAGGTGGATGTGGAGGTGCTGGCAACCGAGCTTGAGGAGACTCAAATGACCAGGTCTTACAAGCGACGGAAGACCCGGCCTACATATAGTTTATCTGTAGGGGCCAAGATTGGGCCAAAATCTTTGATACACGTGCAAGTAGAAGGAATTCATGCTTCAGCATTACTAGATACAGGTTCTCAAGTCACCATTATCTACAGAGACTTCTATGAACGTCATTTGAAACACATTCCTATGGAACCTGCAGGAGAGTTTCAGCTATGGGGCGTTGGGTCTCAAGCTCAACCTGTGGAGGGATGCATAAAAGTGACCATAACTATTCCCCAGTTAAACACCGGGATGATATGTCCTATGGAGCTGGAAGTTTTGATATGCCCTGCAGCCAAGAAAGTGTGTGCCCCAATAATATTGGGTACTAATGCAAAGATGGTACAGGATGTATTCAAGGCCTATCTGACCGAAGTGGGAGATGTCTCCTTAGACCGATTGATGGAGGTCAGCCCTGTCCTAGGAAAAGAGTGTAGACGACTAGCCCTTGAAACAAAACCAGGGTCGTGCCACTATTCAGGAACAGAATCCGCATTTGTGAAGCCTGGTGAGACCAAAACCTTACGAGCCATAGCCTCAATGCACCATGAAATGTTGGGGGGAACTGGACAATACCTTATTGAGTCTCTGCCTGAAGAGGATCAGAAGAAGGGGTGGACTCTCATACCTGAGGTAAAAGATTGGCGAAAAAGGTGGTGTCGGAGCTTTCCTGTGATGGTACAGAATTTAACCCCCACAGAAATCCGGATTGATCGTCATCAAAAGATTGGTGTGATACACCTTTTAGATCAAGTTTCGTCCATCATGTCTGTGAGTGCAGAACAGAAGGATCATGTGAAAGCACCTTTAGATTTTGATCTAGAAGATTCTCCTCTACCACAGCAGTGGAAAGACAGCCTTCGTTCAAAACTGGCCACCCGAGAGGGAGTGTTCTCCAGAGCAGAGATGGACGTGGGGTGTTCTAAGAGTGCCACCCATGCTATAAGACTTGCTGATCCTACTCCTTTCAGAGAAAGGTCAAGAAGAATACCCCCTCGAGATGTGGAAGATGTCCGGGACATACTCCAGCAGATGGAAGGAGCAGGCATCATCACAGAGTCCCGGAGCCCCTATGCCTCACCTATTGTGGTAGTGAGGAAAAAGAATGGTTCAGTTCGGCTATGTGTGGACTACCGTACTCTGAACAAGAGGACTGTGCCAGATCAGTACACTTTGCCCCGGATAGAGGATCTTCTGAACGCCCTATCTGGCAGCCAGTGGTTCAGTGTGCTTGACTTGAGGTCTGGATATTATCAGGTACCCATGAAGAAGGAGGATCAGGAAAAGACAGCGTTCATCTGCCCTTTGGGGTTCTTCCAGTTTACCAGAATGCCACAGGGAGTCACAGGAGCTCCTGCTACTTTTCAGAGGCTGATGGAGAAAACTGTGGGGGATATGAATCCCAAAGAGTGTCTAGTGTATCTAGATGACCTAATTGTCTTCGGGAAGACACCAGAGGAGCATGAACAAAGATTGCTAAAGGTGTTGGATCGACTTCAAGCTGAAGGCCTGAAGCTATCAGTGGACAAATGCCGATTTGCCCAGAACTCTGTCACTTATGTGGGGCACATAGTCTCCGCTGAAGGAGTGGCCACAGATCCTGCTAAAATTGAAGCAGTGTTGAATTGGCCAAGACCAAATAACATCAGTGAGTTGCGGTCCTTTCTCGGATTCTGTGGTTACTACCGAAGGTTCGTGAAAGACTACTCAAAGATTGCTCGGGAGTTACATGACCTACTGAAGATTACCTCTGACGTAAAGGGTGCTAAGGCACTATATCCTAAAGACCCCTTTGGAGAAAAATGGACTTCAGGATGTGAAGATGCCTTTCTGACATTGAAGAAGAGACTTACAGAAGCTCCTGTCTTAGCCTATGCAGACCCTGAGAAACCATATATCCTCCATGTGGATGCCAGTATGGAAGGCCTAGGGGGTGTATTGCACCAAAGTTATCCAGAAGGATTGAGGCCGGTGGCTTATATAAGTAGAAGTCTTACAGGAGCAGAGAAGAACTATCCAGTCCATAAATTGGAGTTTCTGGCACTCAAGTGGGCCATCGTGGATAAGCTGCATGACTATTTGTATGGAGCAACATTCGAAGTAAGGACTGACAACAATCCACTTACCTACATCCAGACTACAGCTAAGCTGGATGCCACAGGACATAGGTGGTTGGCTGCCTTGTCAAGCTACAGTTTCAGCCTGAAGTACAAGCCTGGGCCCAAGAATGTCAGCGCAGATGCCCTGTCCCGCAGACCTAGACTCCCTCCTCACCAAGAAGAAGAGGAGTGGGAAGAGATCCCTGGGCCGGGGGTAGGAGCCTTTTGTCAGATGTATGTGGTGGCCGAGAGTCAAGAAGAATTTGCCGAGCTAAGAGGGATAGACTCCATTAGCCACTCTCCAGAAGCCGTGCCTGAGGTGTTCCATGCTCCAGTCATGCTTCAACAGTGGTCCAGTATAACCACAGAAGACAAGAGGAAGGCTCAAGCGCAGGACTGGTATATTGGGATAGTTATCAGAGCCATAAAGACTAAGAATCCTAAATTGCTGACTTCTCTACCTGTGAGTCAAAGAGAATTATACCGAAGAGAATGGAGCCGACTACATCTCGAAGATGGAGTACTCTATAGGGTTGTGAAGTATCATGATCACCCTGACAGAAAACAATTGGTACTACCGCACCGACACCGTGGGATGGTCCTGAGAGCTCTCCATGATCAACATGGGCATCTCGGGGTGGACAAGACCTATGGCCTAGTACAAGATCGGTTCTATTGGCCTCGCATGAGGGAACATGTTGAGCAACATGTAAAGGCATGCAGGAGGTGTATCCAGAGGAAGACCCTGCCTGTGAGAGCTGCCCCTATGGGTCATCTGAAAAGTACGGGACCCATGGATCTTGTGTGCATGGACTATCACTGCATTGAGAGCGATACAGCGGGAATTGGAAATGTGCTGGTGGTAACGGACCATTTCGGACGGACCAGATATGCTCAAGCCTTCCCCACTAAAGATCAAAAGGCTGTGACTGTAGCCAAAGTCCTTTGGCAGAAGTATTTTATTCACTATGGACTACCCAATCGGATACACTCTGATCAAGGTAGAGACTTTGAGAGTAAGTTGATCAAGGAGCTGTTGGACATGTTGCAGGTGCAGAAGTCCAGAACCACACCTTATCATCCGGAAGGGGATGCACAGCCAGAACGATTCAATAGGACCCTCCTAGATATGCTAGGGACTCTCAAGCAAGTCGAGAAGCGGTCTTGGAGTAAACATGTGGAAGCCATGGTCCACGCATACAATTGTACAAGGCATGAATCTACAGGGTTCTCACCCTATTTCCTAATGTTCGGAAGAGAAGCTCGATTGCCGATAGATGTCCGTTTGGGAGTGTCTCCTGATGGAACAGATTCAACTTCACACTTTCAATATGTGAGGAACCTCAAACAAAACCTTCATCGGGCCTATGAGTTGGCTACCCAAGCTGCAGCAAAGATGGAAGAACGGAACAAAAGAAGGCATGATTCTAAGGTGAGATATCGGGAGATTCAAGCAGGGGATAAAGTTCTTCTCCGGAATCTAGGTGTGCCTGGAAAACACAAACTGGCTGACAGATGGAAAGATATCCTGTTTGAGGTTGTGTCCAAACTGGAAGGACTGCCAGTGTACAACATTAGGGGCCCGGAGGGCCGAATAAAGGCTTGGCATAGAAACCATCTGCTTCCAGTTGTGTATGCTGAAGAAGAGGAAGAGAGTAGTGAAGAACTGGAGGAAAACCCAGCAGAGAGTCCTGGAAATGGGACAGAGGAGACCCCGGGAACTCCCAGTGCAGAGGATCAGTGGTGGTCATCACCCGCAGAAGAAACACAGCAATTGCCTCCTTTAACTCCTGTGGTTTCACCAAGTCCTGAAACCTCTCCTGGGTCACAAAGTTCTCCAAGGTTGAATCCAGAAAGTCCATGTTTTGTGCCTGGAACTTCCCTTAGAGACTCTACTTCGAGGGCAGGAGTTGAAGTTCCACAGTTGATGTCCAAAGATCCTCTCCCACAGCGAGAACTGAGACACAGCACCAGAGTGCGGCAACCCCCTAGGGCCCTAGTTTATGATAATATAGGAGAGCCCAGTTATGCCCCGCTGACACAAGCAGCATCTAAAATGGCCACTTTCCTACATGCACTAGCTGAAGTGGTAAATGTTAGCGACTCTTTACCCTAGATAACTAGCTAGCTAGGATGTTACTGTGTTAACTGTACTGTATGTATGCTAAACCTTTTTCTGTTGAGTTTTTGTTAAGCTCCCTGGCTAGGACTTGCCAGTGGAAGGCAAGTATTTTCAAGGGGGAGCATGTAACCCTGTGAAGTTACACAGGCTGCATTAGCTGAAATGCCCAGTAGATGGCAGATGGACTCAGTATGCTGTTAATAAAACATTGAGCATTGGTCACATGATTGTGACATCATCGTAGGTCCTGGAGCTTTCTGGAAGTGACTACATGCTGAGCCAGAGAAAGGACATGTTGTGAGAGACTGCAGCACAGAGATGGAACCTTGCTGAGAGAACCTGCTTCACCCAAGATCACACCTGCTGAGAGAGGGACCTGCTGGCAAAGACAAGCACTGAGTCCAGACGTCTGGTGAATCCAGAGAGAGGAGACTGCTGCTGACTGACCTGGCTAATCGTGTTGTGAGGGTAAGCCAAACCTCTCCCTGTATCACCACAGGGCACCTGTCTCCTCACTAACAGTAAAGACTCTGAGGTCCAGTGACGGACATTACACAGCTCAGGCTGCTTCAGTGACCCTGCCGAGCAGGACTTTAAGGGCCCCAACTCTCCTATGTGCATCAACGGCCACTAGAGCGAAGATAAGGGGGTGGGACACAGGCGTGCTTGTGGGTGGGAGAGGAAAATCCACATTGCATTGTTACCTGTATTACTCTATTGTTTTTTCTTATGTATGTTGGTTAATTTGCTGCTTACTATATAAAGTGAATTCCAGTTAGGCTGTGTCAGTCTCATTGCACTAAGTATGTTCCCAGTGGGACCCCACATCCCTACCCCGGATGCTCCACTGGGTGGAGGCACTGCCGCAGACATGTACCCCAGCTCCCAGATAGCGGAGGCTCAGGATCCGCCTGTCAGGCATAGTGAGTTAACTAGGTTTAGGGACCCCAAAGACACTAGGGGCGCCCTCAAAACCCCGTTACATATACAAACTGTCATTAGATCATTTCTATCAAAATGCCCCCTTGGAATTTATGGGAACTAATGATAACATAAAGTGGTTTCAGGTCTAAAATAAAACGGATCCTGTCTTTTGAGCATCCGCATTCACATGGTCATCAATTGGTCCGTAATCCATCAGTATTGCCAAAGCCAAATAAAACAGGAGTGGATCCAAAACAGAGATGACATATGATTGAATATTTGCATGTCTTCTGTGTTTTGTACCCACTTCTGATTTTGGCTTCCAAATCATGAGCCTATCATAATACAAAATAGGGATCGTGTGATGGAGGCCTTAATGATGCTCCAAAGACTGGATTCATTGTGTTTTGCATTTTTCTGTCCCCCTGAAAGATTATAAGAAAGGTAAAATAAATGGTGATGTCAACAAAGGCCAAACAGGGGCACTAGTGGCCCCATCACAGAGGGAAACCACATGAGGAGTCAACATAGTGGCCACATCACAGAGTGGTAAGGGTGGAAACTGCATAAAGAGTCAACATAGTGGCCCAATCACAGAGTGGTGAGGGAGGCAACAGCATGAGGAGTCAGCACACTGGCCTAGTCAAAGAGCTGGGAGAGTGGCAACAGTGAGAGGAGTCAACATAGTGGCCCAGTCACAGAGTGGTGAGGGAGGCAACAGCATGAGGAGTCAACATAGTGGCCACGTCACAAAGTGGTGAGGGTGGCAACAGCATGAGGAGTCAACACAATGGACTCGTCAAAGGTGGTGAAGGTGGCAAACCACATGAGGAGTCAGCCTAGTGGCCAAGTCACAGAGTGGGGAGGGTGGCAACCACATGAGAAGTCAACATAGTGGCCCAGTCACAAAGTGTTGAGGATGGCAACAGCATGAGGAGTTAACATAGTGGCCCAGTCACAGAGTAGGGAGGTAGGGGGCAACAGCAGTGGCAGTAACAACACAAGATTGGGGCAGTAGGAGAAGATGGTAGTAGAGGCAGCAGTTGTGTGGCATCAGGTGGGTAGCATCATCCGAATAGTGGCTGAAGTACGTGGCCAGAAGTAATAGGCCTTTTTCACAATGTTTTGGTGTGGCTGCTAGAATGATCTAGTCTGATGCATCAGGCACTGGCATGTGAAAATCCTGGCTGATCCACGCCTGATTAATCCTTACAACTGTTAGTCTTTCAACATTCTGGGTAAAAGCTAGTTGCGGCCACAGATCAAGTTTGGCTACCCAGTAGTACAGGGGATCTTGGATCTGGGGTGGCAGGGTGCAGTCCAAGGTTTCTTCAGCCTTCCCCCCCTCTGGCAATCATGGCAATGGAGCGTGAGCATAGAGGGCTCCCTCAGTTAGACTTTTGTGAGGATGGGCGATGTCTCACATAGGCAGTGGCCAGCTGACTACATAGGATGTCTCAATAGTAGTTAAGTTCATCCTCCCTCTCACCAGGGGAAAAAAAGGCCCCCATTTTGGAGCAATAGCCAGGGTCTAACATGGTGGAGAGCCAGTAGTCAACCCTCTGCCAAATGGTGATAATACGGCTGTCACTACGCAAACAACTCAGCATGCATCTGGCCATTTGCACAAGGGACTCTAAGGGACTCCCTGCCTCCATCTCCACTGCATACTGCCACAGTGTGTCTGGGTCATTTGCCTGGCCTTGCTTAATTCCCTCCAGCTCCTCCTGTTCCTACTGCTCGTTTCCTGTCACTTGTGCAGATAATCCACCCTTTTGTATATTCATTACTTGTGCGTGAATGTTCTCCTCATCCTCCACCCCCTTGTCCGCAAGTTCAGCCCCCATTAGTGGCGTCAACTAAAATGCCCCCGTTCCCCCCCCCTCAAGTGAGCCGCCGCCGGGCACAGGGATATGAGTGCTTCCATTGCGCTCATTGTAATCTGCCTGTGCTGCAGCGGTGCAGGGGAGGGAGAGGTGTGTCCCTTCCCTTTCCTCTGATAGGCTGCCGGCGTACTAGGCCGGCAGCCTATCAGAGGCCGGCGCAGGTGGCGCGATGACGTCATCACGCATCGCTGACACTGATGTAAGTATAAGTGTTTTTTTTTATTACAATACTGGCACATGATAATGATGGAGGGGGAAAACTTAATACTGGCACATGATGATGGGGGGGACGACTTAATACTGGCACATGATGATGATGGGGGGACTTAATACTGGCACATGATGATGATGGGGGTGACGTAATACTGGCACATGATGATGATGGGGGGACGTAATACTGGCACATGATGATGATGGGGGGATTTAATACTGGCACATGATGATGATGGGGGGGACTTAATACTGGCACATGATGATGATGGGGGGACTTAATACTGGCACATGATGATGATGGGGGGACTTAATACTGGCACATGATGATGATGGGGGGACTTAATACTGGCACATGATGATGATGGGGGGCGACTTAATACTGGCACATGATGATGATGGGGGGGACTTAATAATGGCACATGATGATGGGTGGAACTTAATACTGGCACATGATGATGATGGGGGGACGACTTAATACTGGCACATGATGATGAAGGGGGGAAGACTTAATACTGGCACATGATGATGATGGGGGGGACACAATACTAGCACATGATGATGGGAGGGGGACTTAATACTGGCACATGATGATGGGGGGGCTTAATACTGGCACATGATGATGGGGGGAACTTAATACTGGCACATGATGATGGGGGACTAAATACTGGCACATGATGATGGGGGGGACTTAATACTGGCACATGACCAGTGCAGGGGGATGGGTATGCCCCGGGTGATCGAATGATGGTCAAAGCCAAACAGGTGTCTGGGAAGTTGGATGGGTGATGGTAGGCAGTCCCATTCATGGTAAAAAAGGAGGGAAGACTCTGCCATCCCTGTATATGAGGTACAACAATAGGGACAGGGGGCCCCACACGAAACTTACACCATAACATGTTGAGAATTTTGACGAGCCAGTGTGCTTGGAGGAGATACCTCTTCATGCTCAGGGTACAGAGTAAATCCCCTTAGAGGAGGAAGAGGAGGAATGGTGGGTTGTCCCTGCCCGGGTACCCGCCAAGGCGCCAACCATCGCAAGTTTGCCCCCCAGAGAAAATGCTGAACAATAAGTAGATCCTTCCCCGGCAGATGTGGCTGACGTCCCTAGCGCTTCTGAGCCTCTCACTTTGCAAAGGTCAACCAGGGTCAACGCTGGGGTGCCCCCACAGCACTATGCACATGATGATTTTGAGTGGAGAGGGTTGATGAGTAGCCAACCTTTAGTGGGGTGGCATGTGAGATTGTGAAACAGATTTTATAACATGAACACTGTCATTTTGCTGTTCGGCCACAAGAGGCCGCTGTTTTTCCTCACAGCTAAACAGACTGCTCAGATTTAAATATTCATAGGATGTGGAGCTGTGTGTCTAGAGTAAGGAAGCTGGCATCCATCTTAGTTTGAGACTAGAAAAGTGTGTGACCGAAGAAATCTATTAACATCCTAGCATGGAATCACTCTTTTGCGACCAGGACTGCAGCTAAGTAAAGCTGATCGTGTCCAGGACCTGGATCTCATCCATAAAGAGGATTACTGCTGCACAGGAGACAGAGGACGTTTGCCAGGAGTGCTGATGAGAGCTGAGGAACAGATTACCCATTCTGTGGTACCGCATGTTCGTTTGAAAGACCGCTTGTTTTGGTTCGGAATCATCAGCGAAGACAGAGCATACCCGGGTCGGTAAGACAAATCGTGCACGCACCTCAATATAAGATTGGCGCCTAAATACTAGAGACTGAGATCAAACCTGCCGGTAGTTAGTTAGTGTTTCTGAGTGGCAGGCTACCAAGTATTGCAGTTTGTTTGTCACAAAGACTTTTCAGTTAAAGTTTTGGTTTGCTCCGAAGAACAGAGAGGACTTCACAATAATCTCCACTTACCCCAACATTTTTATTAGAACAAAATTTCAGAGACCCAAAAGTCCTTTTAAGGACTATTTTGTGTGGCAGCAGCAATATATATTTTTAGAGCAACCTGCTCTAAATTGCTAAAACTTTACAGACCCAAAAGTCCTTTTAAGGAATATTGTGTGTAGCAGCAGCAGCAATATCTACCGTATTTTTAGCGCAAACTGCATTAAATAGCTAAAACATTACAGACCCAAAAGTCCTTTTAAGGACTATTGTGTGTGGCAGCAATATCTATTTTTAGCGCATCCTTCGCTAAATAGGGTGCAATAGTTCGTCCTCCAGACAGGTACATTAGCTGTGCCACATCTCATGTGTAAAGTGTGCGCATCCAAAAAATATCTGTGACATCCAGTGTACTTTTTAATTAGATAATGACCGCCTCTGACAGTGACATTACCAGTGCCACATCTGCAGTGTAACGTGTGCGCTGGAAAAATGTATCTGTGACATACAGTGTACTTTTTCAATAGACGGTGTCCGCTTCTCACAGTGATATTACCAGTGCCACATCTGCAGTGTAACGTGTGCGCTGGAAAAATGTATCTGTGACATACAGTGTACTTTTTCAATAGATGGTGTCCGCTTCTGACAGTGACATCACCAGTGCCACATCTGCAGTGTAACGTATCAGCTTAAAAAATGTATCTGTGACATAAAGTTTTGCCGTTTTGTCTGAGCGGGTATTTAGTGCTGTTGGTGGCATTATAACAGATAAGTGTATCTGCCTGTCAACTGAAAACGCTGATAGGTTGAATCTTATAAAAATGAACAAGGCCTGGATTGCCCCTGACTTCCCTACTCCACTAGAGGAAAGCTGATCAATAAAGGCACTTTAAATGTGTTGTTTATAATGTACTGAATACACTGTATTCCCATGCACCCCTTCCACCACAAAAAAGGGTATATGGTTGAATCTTCCTTTTCTCATCCTCCTCCTCTTCCATGCTTATTCATCTGCCCTTGTATATAATGTATTAGAGGGTCAGCTCATCAGATGGCCAAAACCTACAATCTTTTAGAGGGTCAGTTCACCAGCTGGCCAACACCTACAATCTTTTAGAGGGTCAGCTCACCAGCAGGCCCTCACCTACATTATTTTAGAGGGTCAGCTCACCAGCAGCCCCTCACTTACAATCTTTTAGAGGGTCAGCTCACCTGCAGGCCCTCGCCTACATTATTTTATAGGGTTATCTAACCTGCAGGCCCACACCTACAATAATTTAGAGGGCCAGCTAACCTGCAAGCCCTCACCTACAATATTTTAGAGGGTTAGCTCACCAGCAGGCCCTCACCTACAATATTGTATAGGGTCAGCTCACCTGTAGGCCCTCACCTACAATATTTTAAAGGGTCAGCTCACCAGCAGGCCCTCACCTACAATCTTTTAGAGGGTTAGCTCATCAGCAGGCCCTCACCTATAATCTTTTAGAGGGTCAGCTCACCAGCAGGCCCTCACTTACAATATTTTAGAGTGTCAGCTCACCTGCAGGCCCTGACCTACAATATTTTACAGGGTCAGCTCACTAGCAGGCCCTCACCTACAATGTTTTAGAGGGTCAGTTTACCAGCAGGCCCTCACCTACAATCATTTAGAGGGTCAGCTCACCTGTAGGCCCTCATCCACAATATTTTAAAAGGTTAACTCACCTGCAGGCCCTCACATATAATGTGTTAAAAGGGCCATCTCATCAGCAGGCCCTCACCAACAATATTTTATAGGGTCAGCTCACCTGCAGGCCCTCACCTACAATCTTTTAGAGGGTCAGCTCACCTGCAGGTCCTCGCATATAATCTTTTAGAGGGTCAGCTCACCAGCAGCCCCTCACCTACAATCTTTTAGAGGGTCAGCTCACCTGCAGGCCCACACCTACAATATTTTAGAGGGTCAGATAACCTGTTTTCGATGGTCAGATCAGCAGCAGGCCCTCACCCCTAATGTTTTAGAGGGTCACCAGCAGGCTCTTGCTCCTAATGTTTTTGATGGTCACCAGCAGGCCATCAATCATAATTTTTCAAGGGTGTGTATGATGCCCACCTTTATGTGTAATAAAGGGTGTACTGGAATGGGGGTTCCTTGTAATTTTTGGCGGCCCTTTCACTTACTGCACAGGCTTTATGAGTGTAGGAGTCCCACTACCTGAACAATTGTACCACAATGTGAATGAGGCTCTACTTTATGTGATATGCAGGTTGTATTGGAGTGTATGTTCCTTTTAATTTTTGTCAGCACTTGCACTTTATATACAAGTAAATATGCAGGATAGAATGTTTAAAAACAATGTTCCCTCTAAAATCGATTTTATCTTCAGTTGTGTGCATATTATTGTCAGTCTGTAAAAGTGGCGTACTATTCGGACATCAGCAATCCCAGCAGCGACCTTGGAGTCCAAGATGCATCCAGACATCCTCCCAATGCTATTCCCGAAGCACTTCAGTGGTGTTTCCATAAATTTCTGACCTTTTCCTATGAACCAGCCACCCTCCCCTCTTCAGAGCAGGGGGTGCCTGGTTTAATGCTCGGTTTCTCCCATTGACTTCCATTAAAATCGGGTGCTTGGTAGAGCACCCGAGCATCCTAATGTGTTCGGCCCGAGCACCCGAGCGCTTTGGTACTCGATCAACACTATCACCCACCAATGCCTGATGTATAAGATTAGATTATCCATGCTGCCTTACTCAAACCTGGTTTCTTCTGGCTACCTGCCTCAGCTACTATTCTGATGCTGCCAAGTGTTCCTTCTGACACCCACAATCGTCAGCGGGTACTGTCAGTGCCACCCACCTCCACACTATGTAACCTTTCCACCCTGTAGTCTCCTGATGCTGCTGCTACCTCAACATTATGTCACCTTGCCACTCTGTGGCCTCCTCATTCTGCTGCCACCTTCACCCTATGTCACCTTGCTGCTCTTTGTTTTCTTGATGCTGCTGCTACCTCCACGCTATGTCACCTTGCCACTCTGTGGTCTCCTGATGCTGCTGTCACCTCCACACTATGTTACCTTGCCACTCTGTGGTCTCCTCATGCTGCTGCCACTTCCACACTATGTCATTGGGCTTCTCATGCTGTTCTCACCCTCCCCACTTCATGACTGGGCCACTATTTTGCCTTTTTGGCCTGTTTTACATCTTCATTTATTGGACCCTTCTGATCTGTTAGAAGGAAAGAAAACTGAGACACACAAGGGATCATGTCTTCTTTAATTGAATGGGTTCTGTAGACATCAATGTGGAATCAGCTGACAACGATGTAAAAAGAATGCTCTTTTTCATGCTATAGTAGGATATTGGGCCTCTGCACTGTTCTTTATACCTGGCGCTAACATTGACCTGTAAGGCTGAGTTCACATTTGAGTTATTTGGTCAGTTTTGGCCCTGTAATTGACCAAATGAGTGATGTGTGAAATCTCTAAGAGCAATGCCTGTCATCTGCGTGTCAAACTGACTCACAGTATTGTTTCACTACCACAGCAGACACCCTATGCGTGTCACTATAAGGCACAGTATTCTACACCACAATACAGGCTTTCTGCAGCCAGGAAATAGCAGTTTTTTAATGCGATTCGCCACAAATAAATTCGGATCAAATCAAATTTTTGGGGAAAATTCTGCGAACCGACTAACCATTTCATTCTCCTCCTTTTTGGCAGAAGTGAGCTAGTCCCATTTCCTACAAAGGGAGGGGTTGTAGGAGGTTTATTAGTGAGTCTTAGTCTAGTCTAGAGTTGGAAGAAGATGAGGCTGCCCCTGATTCCTACAGATTAACAGACAGAGTGTTGCAAGATGGTCAACAGCCAAAGGCACCCAATCCAAATGTACTAGAACAGCCTTAAAGTCTAGCGACTAGACTAAAGCTAAGTTTAGCACAGCACAGAGATAAAGCAGAATATTTAAGTTTGCCTGCCCATTTATGTCAAAACCTACTGGAACAAAGAGAAACACTACTTCTTGCACAGATGCAAGTTGATTTAAGTAAAGCTGTTGAACTTTATAAAAGTCTGGACTAGACTATTGCTCCACCTCCATAATTACTCTCCCCTTTATTGCTTCATAGCCTAACCCTGGGGAGTGACGGTATCCAGGTAGGAACACTGTGACACCCACAGAAAACTATTGAGGCCACACCACTTGGCATTCCGATAAACCTGGGACACGATTGGCTCTGGGGGGCGGCACATTGCACTGCCACCTCCATCATGCCACTAGTGCGACCTTCCAACCAACACGTTTTATATGATTGAATCTTCTTCCTGCGTCATGCTACTGCAGCAAACTGCCTACCATCATGTTCTGAATGGCTGCTTCCGTTGTCTTCATCATGCCACCAACACCATCATACTAATTACCTGCTGACCATTATCTTCTATAAGACTGCTGCTGCCTGCATTATGCTGCTGCTTTTTTGCCAACATGTCCTGTACTACTGTATAAGGCTGCTTCTGCTGCCACCACTGCCTCAGCTGCTACTGTTCCTCGCTCCTAATACCCTACTGCCACACTATTAATGCAAAGCATATGCCACTATTACCACTACTATCACTACTACAACTACCCATAAATAACCTTTCATATTCCATGTTATGCTGCTCCTGCTGCTGCTACTATTGCGGCTCATGTCACTATAGCCTTACTATAACCTACAGATCCACACTGAACTGCCATTACTACCAGTTAAAAGGTAGAATTTTTTAGGCTCGTTCAGAACCAGACCCTTTTTCTTCTGACAATCACTTTTTTGTGTCATATAGGCAGGCATTCTGACCCATAATATTTTGCTGCTTCGACCCCCAAGCCACTTTTTTCTCGGAATATGAAAAAGCATAACACATGTGCCGGTGTGGTATGTTTTTAAACCCGCTATATGTTAACACTGTCAACCATGTGTTTACCTACAGCTATGTATATCAATGTCACTCAGACATCATTTACAATTGTTTTTACAATTGTTTTTACTAGCTGGTAGCCGCCGCAAAAAACCGCCCCCTCGTCGTGTTGATTGACAGGGCCAGCCGCGATCTCCTCCTCCGGCCGGCCCTGTCAGCATTTCAAAAATCACGCGCCTGTGTTCATTCTGCGCAGGCGCTCTGAGATGAGGAGGCTCGCCTCCTCAGCACTCCCTCAGTGCGCCTGCGCCGATGACATCTTCTCTTTCGGTGATGTCATCGGCGCAGGCGCACTGAGGGAACCTCCTCATCTCAGAGCGCCTGCGCCGAATGAACACAGGCGCGCGATTTTTGAAATGCTGACAGGGCCGGCCGGAGGAGGAGATCGCGGCTGGCCCTGTCAATCAACACGACGAGGGGGTGTTTTTTTGCGGCGGCTACCAGCAAGTAGACGCCCTACTTGCTGGTAGAGACCTAATTTACATATTATAAAAGTTTATTTTTATAAGAAACTGCTGAAGGAAAGTAAGTAACACCATTATATTTTCATATATCGCAGTATAAGGAATTTAACTAGCCCCCCCCAAAAATATGACTTTAGTGGGGTGACAGAAGCCCTTTAAAAATGATGAGTCCTAGGAGGCTACAGGGGTTATATGCTAACTTTCAGTGCATTTGGAGCAACTTTGGTTGGCCTGAAACGATTTGGGACTGAACCAAACATTTTAAAAAATGTGGCAATCCGGACCAGAAACGAATCTCAAGTGGTTGGCTCATCTCTAGTTAATGGTGCTCCTGGAGCAGCACTCTTTCTTCATCAACCTGGTGGTGGCAATGGTGATAGATGTATCCAGACAAAAGGCTGTAACACATGGTTCCTAAGCAGGAGCTACAGCTTTCAGGGTCTGCTCATACCGCTTGCTAGGCCTCACTCGTCTACTCCTATATTAAACTTCAAGAACATGGCTGTGCACCATAATTGGGCTGGTACAGACGTGACTGGGCCTCTACTGTAACTCCTGTCCAGCATAATTAAAACAACAGGGCATGTTCCATTGTGTACATTACTATAATATGAAAATAATGCTCATAGAGCGTTCATGTTCTGCCTTCTGTTAAAGACAGTTGAATAAAAAGTTTTTAATGAACGGTAAAACTAAATAATACTAGACAGGTCATAGTAAAAACATAAGACCCAAGAGCCATGACTTCTCAGGTGTGATCACAATTATTATTTTTTTTCTCCTGGGTAATTTTTAAATCTCTTATAATCACCCGGGATTGTCCCAGCACAGTATAAATCTCCTCCTCAGATCTCGCTCACATCCAGTAAAGAATTTTACATCAGGACAAGCCCGCTGTTACTACACTGGTAAGTCCACCTGACATTGAAGACTTTATTGTAAATTATATCTCATGAACTTATTTTTACTAGACGGTTCACATCTTTTATTTCTTAAAAGAAATTTCGATATCAAATGATTTCCTCAAAATCTAGGGTCTAGCTAAATGTTATACAGATTATTTTAATTTTTAAAAACTTTATTTTAACAGTTAAGTAAAAATTATATATATTCACACATTAGCTGTCTCCTTGGAATATTGTCATAATTATAAAAAATGTCATGGAAGTAGGGTACTTTCACACTAGCATTTTTCTTTTCCTGCATTGAGGAAATACCGGTAAAAAAACTCATCAGTTTTATCCTAATGCATTCTGAATGGAGAGCAATCTGTTTAGTATGCATCAGGATGCATCAGTTCAGTCCCTCTTACGTTTTTTGGCCGGAGAAAATACCGCAGCATGCTGCAGTTTTCTCTCCGGCCAAAAATTGTGAATACTTGCCGGAATGCCGTACCCTGCATTCATTTCCATTGAAATACATTAATGCCGGATCTGGCTCCAAGTGTTCTGGCAAAACGGATACGGATTTCATAAAAAATGCCCAAAAAAATAAATACCGGATCAATATTTGCGGATGATACCGGAGAGTCGGATTCAGTATTTAAATGCATTTGTCAGACGGATCCACATCCGGATCCGTCTGATAAATGCCATCCGTTTGCACCCAGATTGCCGGAATCCTCTGCTGCAAGTGTGAAAGTACCTTAAATGTACAAGTTATGGCAATAACGTTTAATCAAATATTTTTTTTTCCATGACTGAGGCTTTGCTTTTATTTTATTGCTTTCTGCCTGTAACACTGCAGGAGTGATGAGCTGAAAGCTTCCCGAGTGGATAAGGGATTGGACATCAGCCAGAAAGGGAGAATCTTAACATCAGGCTTAAAATCAACCCTTTACTTTCTAGTAAATTGCAGAAAACAACAGATTACATCTAATTTCACAATTTTATTCTAGATACTTTTGTTATATGTTATTCAGCTGGACAGACCTAAAATCTATGGTAGTGATGAGCGAATCAGTTCATCCTGATTCCTTCATCATATTATCTTTACTGTGGCCGAGGGCTGTCTTTTTAGTGCTGCTAAATTGTATTTTTTCTAATGAGGCCAGATTAAGCTGCCTGCCGGTCCCACATGCTACTGTGAATAGCGGCACATGCCCGAATATACTTCATCACGAATCGTGTGACACAATTATAGCAAATCCAAATTTGGATTCATAAATAGTGTTAAGCGCAAAAATTATAAAAGCAAATTTTTATCTCGAATATCACAAGTTCAAGAATTTGCGAAAATTTTGAATAGAGTGCTATATATTAGTTTTTCGAATGTAGTAATTTTTTCCATCTGAACACATGTGGGCCAATGACTCATTGGCCCAAAAGCAATTTAAGCAGGGAGTAATCATAACTTCAGATGGGAAAAAATTACGGATATTCTAAAAATTTAATATATAGCACTATATTCTATATTGCTATATATTAGTTTTTGACCCACGCCTGTATTGATTGCGTAATATTCGCATATTATGCGATCATTACCTTGCCGATTTACGAGTAAAAAAAAAGTATGTTGAATATTCAACGAATATTCGACAAAAGATTTGCGAAATATCGCAAATTTGAATAATTCCCCTGTCGCTCATCACTATTCATAATAAAGTATATTTGTGCATGATCCGCTACTCGCATTACCGGCACACGGGCAAGATTAAGATGTTCTCACAAAACCGGCGGCCAACTTAATCTGGCCTCATCAGAAAGAATACATTTTATTGTTATTATTATTATTATTGATCATTATTTATTGAAAAGCACCATTAATTCCATGGGGCTGTTCACATAAATATAAAAATATAATATAAACATATGGTATATACAATGCCGGGAGGCTCGCTGCTGTACGCACGATATCAGAAGCGGGCAGCGTCTCTCTAGTTAGCAGACCGAAAAATGCCTGGCAAAATTATAGAATACCCACCATCAGGGTTGCAATACATGACTTCGGCCAAGCACTAGGTCTAATGCTCCTGATGAAATACCGACAACAGTCGGATAGGGAAACGCGTTGAGCATTAGTCTGCATACAGGAATACATGCAGACTGACTCTCGCTTCTTTACTGAGCCTATTAGGGATTTATCCTCTAAGTGTGAGATCCTATACAGCACAAACCAAAAGGGTTCACAGCCCCATTTCTATAGTGCAAAAATATCTTTGTAAGGCCAACGGAGGATTTATTCCATGATTCAAATAAAAAGGAGTCCTTGTGGTGGGTGTTACTAGGAACCAGCATATAAATAGTCTGAAAAATTCCAGTTCACCTCATCAGCCTATTCATGTGGAGAATTATTATTTTTAACATTATCAAATAAAGTGTTTTTAACGTACTTCAGATAGGCAGTAAACAATAATTTTTGAGCAGTACGTCTACAAGATTATCATATTCAAGTGAATTGGTTTTCAGGTTAAGTTTTAAGGTTTGAATTTTCATGGAGAGTCTGATGCGTTGGGGTAGTGAGTTCCTTAATAAGGGAGAGGCACATGAAAAATTTTGTACAGAGAAGTCATAATACGGTAAATAAAAAACTCCTATACAAATATTTGCCCTATAATCGCACAGTGATCAGTGCATACTTTTATAACTCCTGCCACAAAAAAAAAAAAACTCACACGTCTTTGTTAACTGAACAATTAAAACATTATGGTGTTTGAAATAAGGTGAAAAAAAAGTTTCTTTAAGGCCTTTTTCACCTTTTTAGTTTCACTTGGGGCTTGACCATGTTGATTGCACATATAATACACTGTAAAGCTTCCTGTTCTGGTGCCATCACCACGCTATTCATTCACAGGGGTTTCCAAACAGTATATACAGTATCTCACAAAAGTGAGTCCACCCCTCAAGTTTTTGGAAATATTTTATTCTATCTTTTCATGGGACAGCACTGAAGATCTGACACTTTGATACAATGTAAAGTAGTCAGTGTGCAGCTTGTATAACAGGGTAAACTTGGTGTGCCCTCAAAATAACTCAGTACACAGCCATTAATGTCTAAACCGCTGGCAACAAAAGTGAGGCCTGTTCTGAGTAGTCTTGTTAAACTGCTGGATGGTCTTGGCCACGGTGCTGCAGCTCAGTTTCAGGGTGTTGGAAATCTTCTTATAACCTCGGCCATCTTTATATAGAGCAAAAATTATTTTTTTCAGATCCTCAGAGAGTTCTTTGCCATGAGGAGCCATGTTGAACCAGGCTCTGTCTTGAGTCCCATACATTTCTCCATTTATACACTTGGCCTGGGACAGCTCATAGAGTCCCATTGCTTCCCATAGCACCTCAAGGCTGATGGCGCTCAGATCTACCTCTCTGGCCCATATGTCACTATCTCAGTATATCTATCAGCTGCAACTTCATTCTTCTCCTCCCGCTTCTTAAAACTGAACATGGAGAAAACAGAATGCATCATCTTTCCTCCATGTCATTCTGCCCCCCTACCAGACCCATCCATTGTAGTTAACAGCACAATGCTTGCTCCAGTCTCGCATGCCCACTGCCTGTGTGTCACGGCTGTTTAAGGGTAACCAGAGCATACACAGTAAGAAGAGCTACTGACCGGACCCAAACTAGGGAAGAGAAAGGGTGACCCCTGTCAGACCCTCAACACTCTCCCTATGCTGCTAAAGCACATGCCCGGATCCAAATGGTGGAACGAGGCATGCCCGCGTACCTTAGACTGATGAGCCCTGTAACCCCTACAATAGTGGAAGGGGCACAGCCACCGATGCCCTGCTCAGAATATGGAGGGAACCGTGGCCACCTCATATGCAGTCAGGAAATCACCAGGTACACAACAAAGTCTGCACACTTAGCTGATGGAGCTGCAGCCGCAGAGAAGACGGATCCAAGGGCCGCTGGCAATATCCGGAGTGCTTGCAGCAGCAGAACACAGGTCCAGAGAACTAGTAGCTTAAGAAGTGAAGATACTCAAGGCAGAGCTACAACTGAAAAGAGAAATATAATCCACGCCCTGCAATAGGAAGAGGGGTGATTTAAAGGCAGGGAAATCAAATGCAGGAGAGACAGCTGGGAGTAAAGACCTCATCACAGGGGCAGAGAAACAGAACAGTGAGAACACCTCCAAACTCTAAGTGACATCATCACAGGGGTGGAGACACAGAGCTGTGAGAACGTCTCAAAGCTCTGGTAGTGACACTGGGGGTCAGTACGATTACAGCAATCCCAAATAGTGTATATAATTTGTAATTTTTTTTAAGTTTTACTATTTTTGTACAATAAAACCCCCATTGAAAAATATTTTGCTTCACTACATCCCCAGCCCCATAACTTATTTTAGTTGTCTTTCTATGGATCTGTATGGGAGCTTGATATTTGCTTAACGACTTGTAATTTTCATTGGTATCATATTGGGATGGATAAGACTTTTGATTTATGCGGATATGATTTTCTATTTGAAAATAACCCTCACTATGAAACCACTTAGAGGCTGCAGTCTCTATTTATAGCAGCATCTAACGGGTTAATTGACTGAGATCGACGATTCTGCTGATCAGGACTCTTAGAACAGAAGCCCGGCTGTGATATGAGAGATGAGACCTGTGTAGCACTTAGACTAGACTGCTGTAAAAAGGCAGAGAATAAGGCACTTTAATGACTTTCATAAAAAGGAGTATTAAGGGGTTAAAGGAAATGTCACTTACTTATTATTTTCAATGTAATTTATAGTTTTATATCACAGATACTTTCATCAAAAAGAGGCAACCATTTGTGATATCAGCTGTGTAGTGTGTTACTGTCGTATGCATGCATGGAGCATAGGAAAGCTAATTGTCCGCTTTCTCCAATGTCTTGTGTGCATAAATTATTTATTATTGTGCCCAAAGAAGAGAGATGATGCTACTAGACATGTTTTGATGCGAACATGATTATACCCATTCTGACTCTTAAGCCCCCACTACACCTGCTGAACCAGTGGTGGATATCAACTCTTAAACTCCTGTAAAACACTGTAAATGGCAATCAACAATTACAATAGTTCTCTCCTCACTGCAGCAAAGACCCAACATACACGAGCTACAAAAGTTAAACTCTGGGTCAGTGAACTCAACAACCAGCAGGTTCCAAAGCAAATCTGACAGTTGTGTCTTAGCAAGTAGAAAAGCTCTGCCAACAAATTATATGCCACGCTTACAATGTAAAGGATTCACCAGATCCTCCCTATACCACTACCACCGTGGTCAGCAACCAGGACCTTTATAAGTTCCTCAACTACAAACATTATCTTGCCCAAGACCATGACCCACTCCGATATGACAGAACACAAATCCAGGTGCTCCCAAACTTCTTGAGGTGCATTGAAAATGTGCTTAATTCAACTTTGTCAAGAAATGATGGTAAAACTAAATAATAGAAGACAAATCACAGTAAAAACTTAAGTCAAGACCCCATGAATTCTGAGATGTGATCATAATTTCATGATTTTCCTATTACATGACGTAAAGTCATGATTTTATTAAAGACACGGAGGCGAGTATTGCATATAACTCTCTTTACTGTTACCATAGCAGCAAAGAAGAACATGTCAATCAAAAGAAAAACCATAACAACTGACTCCTCCCCTCCATCCCAGTATATATTGTCTCTCCCCTCTGGGATCATCCTCTTTCTTTGAACAGCAAAAAACCGCAGACATCGACGGAACTTGGACCATCCGAAACCCGATGGACATTCCAGACCCCGAATCGACCAGGAAACTCGGATCCACCGAAAAACCTAAACGGCAACAGCGCCAACCGAACTGGAACCATGAATGAAGAAATCAATCAACCTGCAGGATAAAATAAATACGAGGTAAAATCACATGAAAATGGCACGAAACCAATCAAGATGTAGTGCACACTTGAAACATCAAAATGGGCAGTATTATGAACAATAGGACAAGAACAACAATACAGTTGAACATAACCAAAACCCGGGTGGGAGGGTGGGCAATACTCGCCTCCGTGTCTTTAATAAAATCATGACTTTACGTCATGTAATAGGAAAATCATGAAATTTTATCACAAGACACGGAGGCTCCTATTGCAAGTTTAAAGCTGAGAGATGACAGAATGAAAGGCATGTGACTCGGGACGAAAGTAAAATTCCCGAAAGGTAGAGACTCTGGACCAATCCGCCACGCGCAAAACGTCCTCCAGACGGGCTCCCGAGACCGACATGGACGTAGCAGAAGCACTGCGAACCGAATGCGCCGTAAAAATAGAGGTGTCAATACCCGCCAGACCCAGAATCTCCTTAACCCAACGAGAGAGGGTGACACTTGAAACGGGAGCATAAGGCCTCCGAAAAGAAATAAACAAATTAGGGGAAGAAGGATCCCGTAGGGAAGCCGTCCTAGACTCATACTCCTGGAGGCATGCCACCGGGCATAAAAGAGGGGACTGCCGGAATGCTGGGTAAGACACAGAGCGGATGCTCGTTTTTGTGCGCCTAGAAATGTTAAATAAGACCCCGGAGTGAAGGACCGAGCATCGTAATCCAGAGCCCGGACATCCGACACCCGCTTACAAGAAATGAGGCACAAAAGTGTAACCAACTTGGCAGATAAATGTCGCAGTGACAACTGGTCATTAGGAGATCACGAGAGGAGAAAGGACAAAACCAACCCCACATCCCAAGTGGTAGAAAAACGAGGTCTGGGAGGACGAGATAAACGAGAACCCTTTAACAAACGGCATACAAGAGGATGTTGTCCAGCAGGACAACCCTCAAAACCCTCGTGTCGTGACGAGATGGCCGACCTGTACAGATTAATTGTACGGTAGGCTTTGCCCGCATCGAATAAAGAGGATAAGAAAGACAGGACCGACACTACAGGTGCTCGAAAGGGATCCAGATCCCGTTCTCCGCACCAGCGAGCCCAAGAGTCCCAGGCGGCTCGGTAAGCACGTCTGGTCCCTGGAGCCCATGCGTTTTCCAGAAGGAAAACAGTCGTGTTCGAAACCCCCGACAACCTGCCGGAGCACCCGAGATCCTGCAAGCGAGAAGACGAAGAAGGCGTGACTGAATGAGGGGGTGGGAGTCCCCCGAGGGGGCCCGCAAAAGGTGCGGAAGGTCTGGAAGAAGGAGCGGAGAGTCCACCAGCATATCCAGTACCATCGGGAACCAGGGCTGAGACCGCCACAGAGGTATGATCAAGATCAATTCCGCCCGCTGGCGCTGAACCTGAAGGAGGACCCGAGAAATCAGGGCAAAGGGGGGAAATGCGTACATCAGTGAACCCCCCCACGGTTGGAGGAAGGCGTCTACTGCCTCCACCAACGGGTCCGGTCGCCAGCTGAAGAACCGGGAAGTCTGGGCGTTCAAGCGGCTCGCAAATAAATCCACCGAGGGAGGACCCCAGCGAGACGACAAAGCTAGGAACACCCCCTCGTCTAGCTTCCAGTCGCTGGAATCCGAAAAGTAACGTGAGTTCCAATCCGCCACTACATTGCGGAGGCCGGGAAGGTGTTCCGCAACCACCACGATACCCCTGGCGAGGCAGAACTCCCAAAAGTCCTGTGCCAGGTACGTCAGAACTGACGAGCGCGTTCCGCCCATCCCGTTGACATATCTGACTGCGGATACATTGTCCATCCGCAGTCTGATACAAGTCGTGACAGTGCCATTCGCAAAACTGCGAATCGCCAGCGACCCTGCCAGCAACTCTAGGCCATTGATATGAAGACGAGACTCCTCCGGGGACCAAGGCCCCCCGGTGGAAATCCCGTTGCAGTGAGCTCCCCAGCCGTGTAAGCTGGCGTCGGATTCGATGATCAGGTCCGGCGAAGGACCCAGCAAAGCCTTGCCATTCCAAACCGATAGATTCTGGATCCACCACCTCAACTCGTCCCTCGTCTCCGTGTCCAGCGTGACCAGGTCCGAGTATGTGGATCCCGCCCGAAGATGGGCAATTTTGAGCCTCTGGAGAGCCCGATAGTGCAAGGGTGCAGGGAAAATGGCCTGGATAGAGGATGCCAACAGGCCAATAAGTCGCGCCAGGTGTCGCAACGACAACTGCGGTCGAAGAAGAGCGTGGCGCAGTTCTTTGCGAATGGACCGGACCTTGGACAGAGGGAGATGAAGAGACAGGGACACGGAATCTACTCTGAATCCCAGGAACTCCATGGACGTAGCCGGAGTGAGGCAAGACTTCTCGTGGTTTATGATAAAACCCAAGCGGGAAAGGAGGTCGGTGGTCAAGGTGAGGTGAGATCGGAGAAGGGATGGACTGTGCGCCATGATAAGGATATCGTCGAGATAAATTATCATGCGCACCCCTCTGCTGCGGAGCCAAGATACCACCGGTTTCATCACCTTGGTGAAACACCACGGGGCGGACGAAAGACCGAACGGCAGGCAAGTGAACCGCCAAATCTGGTCTCCCCAAAGGAAGCAAAGTAGGTCTCTGGAAGACGGGGCTACCGGTACCGTAAGGTATGCATCTTTGAGGTCCAGCTTGACCATCCAATCGCCGGGTAGTAGCATATCCCTTAAAAGATGGATGCCTTCCATCTTGAAATGCCGGTACTGAACCAGTGAGTTGAGGGCCTTCAGGTTGATAACTGGGCGCATTTGACCGCCCTTTTTCTGGACCAAAAACATGCCACTGACCACCCTGTCGGGGTGAGGTGAGGTGCGCTCTATCGCCATCTTGTGGACCAACCCCACCAGCTCCCTGTGTAAAAGATGCAGAAGGGAACCGGTTAAGTGGATGGGGCGAGGAGTGGGTAGTTGGCTCGGTGAAGCCACCAAGTCTATCGTGAATCCCCTGATGGTCTGGAGCACCCACTGGTCTGAGGTGATCTCGGACCAGGCATTGAAACAGAAACGGAGTCTGCCCCCGACACAACCTGTTGAAGAAAGCACAGGAATCACTGGTTGGGGACTTACCGACTGGGCGGCGATAGGATGGGGTCCCGCGGTAATTCCTGGACCGACCCGAATAGCCTCTGGATGGGAAAAAGGACGGCTGGTGCCTTGGGTCCTGGAGGGAGGACCGATAACTGAAGGAGCCTCGTCCCGTTCCGCGGGAGTGGAAATCCGACCGGCCGGACAGACGGCCCCTAGAACTGCCGGCCCTGCTGGAAAAACGGTTGTTGAAAACACGTTTCATTGACGTTTGGGCCTTGTCTAACGCCGTAAAGGCCCCGACGTATCTGCCCAGTTCCTTAATGAATGAGTCTCCAAATAAGAGACCCTGGGCATTCTTGCCTGCCTCAGACAAAGCTAAATTGGACAGCTTCGGTTCCACCTTCATCAGAATGGCCTTTCGCCGTTCGATGGCCAGAGAGGTGTTCACGTTGCCCGTGATGCAGATGGCCCGTTGGACCCATCCGCCCAATTCAACCGGGTCGACCGGCCTGCCCTCCGACTTAGCGGACTCCGCCATCTCAAAGATCTTGGCGAGGGGCCCCGTGATGTCAAGGAGTTTGTCCTGAACGGCCCGCAGAGCGGAATCCAACCCCTTTTTCGGGTTGAATTTCGTTTTGGTGAGGAATTGGACCATCTTCGGGTCCACCGTAGGCGTCTCACACACTTTATTCAAAATCAAAGGCCGAGGGCATTCTGCCCGCAATTTGTTCCGGGACTCCTTACTCAGAGGAGTACGGATTTTTGCCTCCAAATATTGTGCCACCGGAGTGGTGGGGAGCCATTCCGCAGAGCGGGGATGATGGAGTTCGTCCGGGTTGAACAAAGGAGTACCCAGGGAGTCAACCATGAGGTCGTCTGGGAGAGGCTGGTTTCCCTGTACAGAAACCGTAGGTATGGACGGCCCGGGGGTAGGCGATATATCCAGAGGATCAACCTCAACATCCTGAATTTCGTCTAAAGAGTCATATAAAGACTCATTACGCGCCTCCTCGTTCGATTCTCTTTCAGAATCAGACTGTGGCTCAGGTATAGTCCTGGCCGACTTCCATGCACGAGAGCGTTCTGCCTGTCGTGCGCAGGCTCTTTTCCGCGGGACAACCGCGTGGTCACGTGATGGATTACCATCGGTTCTGAGGGTTCTGGAGGCAGATGGTCTGGCGATATCCAAAGCCTGGTCCTGCATGGACTCAGCAGATTGTGCACTTAGGGCCTGAGAGATCGACTGGGACAGTGCAGAGGACATAGAGCCCATCGCCGCCATGATAGCGTCAGAAATAGATTGCTGCAGCGCAGTATGTTCTAACCCTTGAGGACCTGCATCGCGGGAGGGGGCATTAGTAGGAACAAGGGGTGTACTAGGGGCATCCTGCCTGGATGAGGAGCTACGGCGAGACATGATAAGTGGTAGGAGTTAGTCACCCCAGACCACCAGAAGGACAGACCTGTAAAAGAAGGGAAAAAACGCTAATGAGGGCACAGCACCCAAGGAATACCAAGTAAAGCGCCTATAAGGAAGCCCAAACCTACCTAAATAACGCAGGCGAGTGATCCTGTAGACCGGTGTGGGACTGCAGAGGCGACAGGGATAAGCGTGGAGAAAAACGCGCGTCGCAGCCGGAAGGAAGAGGGCGGGAGGAGGGGCCTAGGCCCGCAATGCAGGGAAAGCTAAAGAGCGGCGGGCTTACGAAATCCCGCCTATCGCGAGATCTCGGGCGGGTGCTGGGGAAAAGCAAGATGGCGGCCGAAATCTCGCGGATCGCGAGACTTCGGCCGGAACGGAGCACTGATGAAACAACAGGTACCGGGGACCGGAGACCGGACAAGAAGGCAAGCGAGGGAAAAGGGAGGGCAAAGCAAACAAGAATCGGTGCAAGTGGGGCCCAATAAAGCGAATATAACTATAAGGAAAAAGACACATATATGAAATCAGTAAATTCCCACAGAAACGAGGACTCTGGGGAATAAGGTGGCCAGGGGGCACCTGGGCTAGCAAGCCATGAAGCGACAAAGCTAAAAGGAAACTCCAAAAACACAGAAAGATATACAGTTAACATGAAGACTACTTATCTGCCATGGCAGCAGCAAAGAAAGAGGATGATCCCAGAGGGGAGAGACAATATATACTGGGATGGAGGGGAGGAGTCAGTTGTTATGGTTTTTCTTTTGATTGACATGTTCTTCTTTGCTGCTATGGTAACAGTAAAGAGAGTTATATGCAATAGGAGCCTCCGTGTCTTGTGATAAAATTATAATTTTTTCTCTGGGTAATTATTAGTGTTCAGCGAATTGAAGTATCCAAAGTTGACTTCAATCAGAATTTCTGGAAAAATTTGATACATCACGAAGGTGAATTTCCTCACGCTTTATGGTAACAAATCAATTTTTTCTAAAATGGTAGGCAAAAAAAAATACTCACCACATTCACTTGCTTTTCGAGAGGCCATCTGCTCCGTGTTGATTGAAGAAAATCCACCAAAGGACCTGCTGCAAATGTGACGACATCACCATATGATCACTGGAAGCCGACCTCAACCTCGCGTCCAGCGTGGTGATGTCTTCATGCTCACCACAGGTCTTTTATCGGATTATCTTCAATTAACATGGGAGCAGACGGCCTCTCCGTGAGAAAGTGGATGAGGTATCATTTTTCTTTAACCCCTGAAAGGCTGAATATGAGTCACAGATGCTGAAATCATCTGAGAGTTTAAATGATGGCTGTAGGTTTAATCGTGCAGTGGTCCAAGATTCAAGTAGTGGCCTCATGACAGAGTGAGGAGGGTGGCAGCAGCAGCAGTGGCAGTAAGGCTGTGTTAACGTCACTGTTTATGTTTCCGTTCTTTTAATCCGTCAAGCAAACAAACAAAACTATCTTGTATTTTGAGCATTTATAAAGCCTCTTTCCGATGGTCAGTATTTTGTCAGTGTTTTGACTCAGTATTTGATCAGTAATTGTAAGCTAAAAACAGGACTGGGTCCAAAATAGAGATAAAATGTATTGGAATTATTTGCATCTCATCAGTGTTTCGGACCCACTCCTGCTTTTGGCTTGCAAATTCTATTCAAATACTGATCCGACACACTGGCTAAACAGTGACTAAAAGAACGTATTAGCTACAATAAACTTGGGTCGAGTTGGTGGAGTGATTTGTGCGGTTCATTCCAATAACCAACCACACTCCTCCAATATGACAATAATCCGGCTGCCATGTTTGATCCATCCAGCAAGTTTGGCCCATCTGGTTTTAACCCTAATACATGTTGAAAGAAAAATACTATTAAGTTCATAGAATGGAGGGCTATTCACCAAACATGTGAACATATGGAGATGTCCGCCGGCTCCATATTCTTTTACATTGTGAAGAACTTTGGCCCATGACACATCCATCAGATGATACAGGACAACCAATTGAGACATTTCAGCACATGGCCATACCCCCTACCTTATAAATAAACCTGATCTGGCCGCCATTTTACATTCAGTCTTTTGCCAGTGTAGGGGGAGGTTGCTGTATGGAAACAAAACAAATATAAACAAGGTGTAGAGGTATACGTCCTCGATATCAGCAAGGCAATTTATATTCATGAAGAGGAACGCTAAAACAAAATAACAAATCTTTATTAATGTAATACTCAGGTAAAAAGAGGGGTATGTACCCAATCACCAACTACCACCTAAATGGAGAGGGTAAGTAAAACTTATTTGGGGGACCTCACCTAATAAGTGTACAGTGTAACGCCACTAAGGGGGAGGTGAGTACCACAGTGGCATTGAAGGTGGGTCCCACAAACTAAAGCCCCCAGCACAAATAGGCTACACATACATGGTCAATGTGATGACCAATATGGGACTAGATGAAGCAGGATATCGTAGCACAAAGGAGCAGCAGTACTAGGACAAACAACAGTTGCAGTGGGTGGCAGCGTGCATTGCCGCCCCTGCTGAATAGAATAAAGGTGCTGGGCTAAGGCACATAAGAGAGCAGCTGCTGTGGCTATTGTGCCGACAGACACCGACTCCACGGCCACCGGATGTATGGAGCAGAACAAACTGTTAAGGACACCAAACGCTAGCTAATAGGGCCACAAAAGTCCTTTTCTGTCACTGTCCATGTTATGGGACTATTTGTACACTTCTACTAAGTACTGCAAATATGAGCTGAAGGTTTTTCAGGTTGGCCTGCCATCAAAGTGAAGGGGGCCCACTGCGAAGTTGTGGTTCGCGAACATTTGATCGCGTCAACGAACCATCCCGGCCGATGTTCGTCCATCATTAGTCCCAACCATAAATGCTTGCAGTTAAGATGTAGACAAATTATTTTTGTAAACAAACGTATTAGCTATAAAGAATTTGGGTCAAGTGGGTGGAGAGATTTGTGTTGTTCATTCCGATAAACAACGACAAGCAACCTGTATAGTAATAATTCAGCTGCCATGTTTTATCCACCAAGCAAATTCAGGCCAACCAGGTTTTAATCCTAATACAAAGAGTAATTTGAATCAAGGTGTTTTGCATCCAAATTCCTTGAGGGCCAAGTGGCGTTCACCACTAACTGTTCTGTGATGTCCTTACATGTCTGGGGCTGCACACACGCTGCTCTGAAGGGATCGCCATGTGTCTACCCTTTTCTGACAGGTGCGGGTTACCAACTGTAACAGCGGCTGCTGTGCGCCGCTGTCCCCCTGCTTACCACCGTGGTCCCGGGTGACATGTTCAGCGGTGATCTGCTGCCAGTGCTTCCCATTCACCGCTGCAGTCCTGAGCTCTGTCTGTGTAGGTACTGTTGTTCTGGGATATGCTCCACAGTTTCCTCTCAGCCCTGTGACACCTACCCTGACCTATTGCCTGTTTTACTTCGCCTCTGCCTTCGGTCCTGCACTGTTGCTCTTGGTTATGACTCAGCCTGCTGACCATGCTTGTACCTCTGGTACCTTGCTCAGGTACCTCCTGGTCCACCTGGACCAGTTGATTTGTGTGCCGATCCTCCTCAAGAGGTAGCAACCTGGTGTTGACCTCGGGAAAGTCTATCCCCATCATCAGGGGTACTGTGAAGATCAAGGGGTTCACTTAGACAACGTCCTTAGAGGAGGTAGGACACGTGGCACAGTGGGTTCACACCCGCTGGTTTGTGACACCCAAATGCCTCCCAAAATGCCCTGGTCCCTCACACAGATTGTATTTACAGTGCCAGCCTTATCTGGACTGCCCGGTTGAATTGTATTTCCTCGGATGCTCTCTCCATTCCTTGTGCTGCATCCATTTCCACTAGTTGAGCAATAATTTCCCTTTTTTTGAGATTACCTGCTGACCGTCCTCAGCGTTGTAATTATTTTTTTAAGGGTAATCTGTTTTAGTTTCTCATATTGCATTTGTAGATGTCCTTCTGGGCTGTCCGTAGCTTGCCACCAATTGTTACGATCCTCTTGACAGGAGAGAGTGAAACCGCCGTTTAAAAGAACTTCCCTCCCCCAAAAACTAGACCAAGCTCTGTGTTGAGGGTAAATCAAAATCTCTCTTTACTGAGGGCTACCCGCCAATATTTATGCAGGTCCCCATCTGGTGGACACTCCCCTAGGGGGACCAGATGGGGGACTGTGACACAGGACAGATAAGCAGCAATTCAGGACACTCAGTGTATCCTGGTTTCCTCCCCTCTGCCCTGGAGTAATTCAATTATCTCTCAAGGCAAAGGGAAATCGCCACCATACATGTGGGGACAACAGGACAGAAATCACTATTCAAATATACAATGTCACAACCATTACAGTAAACATAGACATGTAACATATCCCCAGAAAGCTCAGGTCTGAGTGCATATTATTAGGTGAATGGCACTCAGACTACAGGAATACAATAGAATCGCCATGGAGCCAAATACATCTCCACAATGCATCCTGGTTTCCTCCTCTCTGCCCTGGAGACAACCGAGGAGTAATTCAATTATATTTCAGGACAAAGGGAAATCGCCATTATACATGTGGGGACAAGGGGACTGTACGGGCAGTGAAACAACTGAACAAACAGACGAATGGAGGAAGCAGAAATACAATCCAAAGACAGGTTCTATCTGCTGACATCTATCTGCTGACATGGCTATATTCCCTTGTCAAATACTCAAGTCTTGTTTAAAAGTCACATTACGACTCATATGGAGCCACTTCCACAATTTGGCTCTATTTTTTTTGTTTTTATATTTTTAAAAACTTTATTCAACTTTTATTTTTTTGTATCCTTAGGGACTAGAGCATGCAATCTTTTTATTACTTGTATTATACATTGTTATACTCTTGTATTGCAATTAGGTTTGAGTGAAGCGAGCTTCAGAACACAGATCTGCTTAGTTGAAAACTTCAAATGTATGGGCTGCGCAGAGGTGAAATTAATTAATTCAGAAGTTTCACAATACTTTGGTTAAGAACTTTGGTCTTCGATTGTACAACTTGAAAACCTATTTAAAACAGCAATCCAGAGTTGGCTTCGGTACGGACAAGTACCTGTAACCGAAGCTTCGGATTTCTGTTTTAAAATGGTTTTCAAATTGTACAATCGAATGCTGAATTCTTCTCAGAAGTCTCATGAGTTTTCAGACTTAACATACAGTGCCTTGCAAAAGTATTCACCCCCTTGACTTTTTAGTGTTTTGTTACATTACAGCCTTAATTCAATGTTTTGTTAATCAGAATTTTATGTGATGTATCAGAACACAATAATCTAAGTTGGTGAAGTGACATGAGAAAAATATATAAATAAAACTATTGTTTAGAAATAGAAAACAAAAAATTGGCATGTGCGTATGTACAATTACCTTCAGAAGTCACATAATTAGTGAAATGATGTCCACCTGTGTGCAATCTAAGTGTCACATGATCTGTCATTACATATACACATCTTTTTTGAAAGGCCCCAGAGGCTACAACACCTAAGCAAGAGGCATCACTAACCAAACACTGCCATAAAGACCAAGGAACTCTCCAAACAAGTAAGGGACAATGTTGTTGAGAAGTACAAGTTAGGGTTAGGTTATAAAAAATATACAAATCTTTGATGATCTCCAGGAGCACCATCAAATCTATCATAACTAAATGGAAAGAACATGGCACAACAGCAAACCTGCCAAGAGAAGGCCGCCCACCAAAACTCAAGGAACGGGCAATGAGAGCATTAATCAGAGAGGCAGCCCAGAGACCTAAGGTAACCCTGGAGGAGCTGCAGAGTTCCATAGCAGAGACTGGAGTATCTGTACATACTGTAGGACGGCAATAAGCCGTATGCTTCATAGAGTTGGGCTTTATGGCAGAGTGGCCATAAGAAAGCCATTACTTTCAGTTAAAAACAAAAAGGCATGTTGTGAGTTTGTAAAAAGGCATGTGGGAGACTCCAAAATTGTATGGAGGAAGGTGCTCCGGTGGGATCATACTAAAATTGAACTTTTCGGCCATCAAAGAAAACGCTATGTCTGGCGCAAACCCAACACATCACATCACCCAAAGAACACCATCCCCACAGTGAAACATGGTGGTGGCAGCATCATGCTGGGGGGGATGTTTTTCAGCAGCTGGGACTGGGAAACTGGTCAGAGTGTAGGGAAAGATGAATGGTGCTAAATACAGGGATATTCTTGAGCAAAACCTTTACCACTCTGTGCGTGATTTGAGGCTAGGATGGAGGTTCACCTTCCAGCAGAACAATGACCACACTGCTAAAGCAACACTTGAGTGGTTTAAGGGGAAACATGTAAATGTGTTGGAATGGCCTAGTCACAGCCCAGATCTCAATCCAATAGAAAATCTGGGTTCAGTCTTAAAGATTGCTGTTTACAAGCGCAAATCATCCAACTTGAAGGAGCTGGAGCAGTTTTGCAAGAAGGAATGGGCAAAAATCCCAGTGGTAAGATGTGGCAAGCTCATAGAGACTTATCCAAAGCAACTTGGAGCTGTGATTGCTACAAAAGGTGGTTCCAAAAAGTATTGACTTTAGGGGGGTGAATAGTTATGCGCATTGACTGTTATTTTGTCCTATTTGTTGTTTGCTTCACAATAAATAAATAAAAATCTTCAAAGTTGTGGGCATGTTCTGTAAATTAAATTATGCAAATCCTCAAACAATCCATGTTAATTCCAGATTGTGAGTGTAACGGTCACGTACACACACACAGGGGGAGGATAGTGACTATTGCGCTCCACCCTCACCCCTGGCCCTGCCTACTTGCCTCGCAAGTCCTGATGACAGGGGACAACTGGACGGCAGTCCCTAGCTTAGAATACGTGCTGGGAGGACTGACAAGACAAACAACGGATAATGAACGAACCGAGTCAATACCAAGAGAGCAACGAAGTACAAATGGAGTATGCAGAGAATAGTCAGGAGAAGCCGGGGTCAAATACCAGGAGAGTAATAAAGTACCACAGGAGTCCACACAGAATCGTCAGGTGGAAGCCGGGGTCGGAATACCAGGAGAGCAGCGCAGTACAGGAGAGCAGGCAGAGGATCGCCAGGGAACACAGGAACAGGTAAGTATGCCAGGTAACAGAATCGCAAATTAAGCTAATTAACAGGCAACCTGTGGCCAGCAGGCTGCCTGTTAAATACTGACTAGCTGGGGTCATGTGACGTGGCCAGCGCCACATGAACCACGCTGCTGAATACAGCTGAGCAACGAGTGCCCAGCTCAGTGCTCAGACCTCCCCTGGTTGCCTGTCACAACCAGACAGCTGAGAAGCTCTGACAGAGGCCTTTCAGAACCTCCTCCTTGAGTTTCTGTGTTGTGGTATTCAGCTCCTCCTCTCGTTAGCCTCTCTCAGCTGTCATGTGTTGGACTAATTGCTTCCCTTTAAATTCTTCCCCAGAAGGCTTTTCTGGGCGGCTTATACTACTTCCTGGAGTGTGTGTGCACGCTGACTCTGTCCTCCTGTTTGCTTTAAAGCTAAGTGTTGTACCTTTATCTGTTATTTTCTGTTTGCTGGATCCCAGGTGACCCTGATTCCCTCCGTATCTTGTGTAGCGAGCCGGTGGTCGTGTCCCCCCACTATTGTAGGGTGCTCAGGGCTTTATAGTCAAGGTTCGTGGATATGCAAACCTCCACCATTCGGATCTTTGCATAGGCTGAGCAGCCAGGGAAAGTGCCAGGTCTTCTGCAGGGGTCTCCCTTGGTTCCTTAGTTTTTGGATCCAGCGAGTCGTTTATACATGTTGCTTTGCCTTGTTTCCTGTACACCGTCCGTGACATTATAAGCCGCCAAAACCGTCTTAAGCATGGATCCGGTTTCACTTTTTGCTGAACGCTTCCAGGGTCTTTCATTGGAGGTAGCTGATCTCCGTAAGACTTTTTCTCAGCTTCAAGTGACCGGTTCAGCTTGCGTTCATGGAGTTTGTTCTGAGCCTAAGATCTCGCTCCCGGATACGTTCTCCAGGGGTAGTGAGAATTTTGTGCGTTTTAGAGAGGCTTGCAAACTCCATTTTCGCCTTCTTCCCCACTCCTCTGGTGATGAGGAACGGAGGGTGGGGATCATTATATCGCTGCTCAGAGGTAACGCTCAGTCCTGGGCCTTTTCGCTGCCGGAGGGGGCACGGCCTCTCCGTTCAGTGGATGAATTCTTTTTAGCCCTCAGATATATGATGATCTGGATCGTATTGCTCTGGCTGAGTCTAAACTACGTCTATTATGCCAGGGTAAACAATCCGCAGAAATATACTGCTCAGAATTTCGGAGATGGGCAGTTGATACTGGTTGGAATGATGCTGCGCTCCGAAGTCAATTTTGCCATGGTCTTTCAGAGGGATTGAAAGATGCATTTGCCTTTCATGAGAGGCCTATTTCTTTGGACTCTGCTATGTCTCAAGCCGTTCGTATTGACAGGCGTCTTAGAGAGAGAGGAGAGATGTCCCCTTCCTGTCATACTCAGTCCCAGGACAGTGCAGCGGTCCCGTTCTGTGCGCAGGGGTCTCAGTCGCCGTCAGCCCCTTCTGAGCAGGAGCCCATGCAGCTGGGGTTGATTGCTTCTGATAATAGAAGATTCAGCTCGCATGGGAGGGTTTGTTTTTGTTGTGGAGGTATAAATCATTTGGCAAATATTTGTCCCTCTAGGAGATTCAGGCAGTTTTCTGGGAGTAATAAAGAAACAAACAGGAAAAAATCTTTTTAAAATGTTCCGTCTGTTACTATTGGCAGGGTTGAGTCGGAAATTGAAGATTTTCCATTTGCTTGTAGTTCCCGTTTTGTCCTGCCGGCTAGGGTGGCGCTAGAGAGCAATAACATTTTTTGTGAGATTTTTGTGGATAGTGGAGCAGCGGTTAATCTCATTTATAATCAATTTGCGATAACTCATGGTTTCCAGGTGCGCACTTTGGGAAAGGATATTCCTGTTTTTGCTATCGATTCCGCTCCACTTTCTCAAAAATCATTAAAGGGCATAGTTCACAATATCCGTTTAATTGTGAGTGATGCTCATGTTGAGGATGTGTCATGTTTCGTCCTTAGCGGTTTACCCACCCCTCTGGTGTTGGGGCTGCCCTGGCTCACTAAGCATAACCCCACCATTGATTGGCAAGCGAGGCAAATAAATGGTTGGAGTGACTTTTGCAGAGAGAATTGCCTCATGACATCTGTTTCTGAGGTTGCTACTAAGACTGTACCATCTTTTCTCTCTGAATTTTCGGATGTCTTCTCTGAGAGTGGAGTTCAGGATTTGCCCCCGCACAGGGAGTACGATTGCCCTATTAATCTCATCCCAGACGCCAAGCTGCCTAAATCTCGTTTATACAATCTTTCCCAACCTGAGAGGATCGCTATGCGTGCTTATATCTCTGAGAGTCTGAGAAAGGGACACATACGACCCTCGAAGTCACCTGTTGCCGCTGTTTTTTTTTTGCTAAGAAAAAAGATGGTTCTTTAAGACCTTGTCTGGATTTCAGGGAGCTGAACAATATCACAATTCGTGACCCTTATCCGCTTCCTCTGATCCCGGACCTATTTAACCAGGTTGTTGGGGCTAAAGTCTTTTCCAAATTAGATTTAAGAGGGGCATACAACCTGGTCAGGGTCAGAGAAGGGGACGAATGGAAGACGGCCTTCAATACCCCTGAGGGCCATTTTGAAAATTTGGTTATGCCTTTTGGTTTGATGAATGCCCCAGCCGTTTTTCAGCATTTCGTGAACAGCAATTTTTATCATTTGATGGGAAAATTTGTATTGGTGTATTTGGATGACATTTTGATTTTTTCTCCCGATTTCAAAACTCATAAGGAACATTTACGTCAGGTCTTGCTCATCCTGCGGGAGAATAAATTAAATGCGAAACTGGAAAAATGTGTGTTTGCGGTTCCAGAAATTCAATTTCTGGGGTTTCTTCTCTCCGCTTCTGGTTTTCGCATGGACCCCGAGAAGGTCCGCGCTGTGCTTGAGTGGGAGTTTCCTGAGAATCAAAAGGCGCTGATGCGTTTTTTGGGCTTTGCCAATTATTACAGGAAGTTCATTTTGAATTATTCTTCTATTGTTAAACCACTCACTGATATGACCAGAAAGGGGGTAGATTTTTCTTCTTGGTCAGTAGAGGCGCGTAAGGCTTTTTCTGATATCAAGGAGAGTTTTGCTTCCGCTCCCATCTTGGTGCAACCTGATGTTTCTTTACCCTTCATAGTTGAGGTTGATGCTTCTGAGGTGGGTGTGGGGGCGGTCTTGTCTCAGGGTTCCTCTCCTGCCAATTGGCGACCGTGTGCCTTTTTCTCAAGAAAACTCTCCTCCGCAGAGAGAAATTACGATGTGGGAGATAGGGAATTGTTGGCCATCAAGTTGGCTTTTGAGGAATGGCGCCATTGGCTAGAGGGAGCCAGACACCCCATTACCGTATTTACTGACCATAAAAATCTGGCCTACTTGGAGTCAGCCAAGCGTCTGAACCCGAGACAGGCCAGATGGTCGTTGTTCTTTTCTTGGTTTAATTTTGTTGTCACGTTCCGCCCTGGAGTTAAGAATGTGAAGGCAGATGCCCTGTCACGTTGTTTTCCGGGAGGCGGGAATTTTGAAGACCCGGGTCCCATTTTGGCTGAAGGTGTGGTGGTCTCTGCTCTTTTTCCTGAATTGGAGGCAGAGGTGCAGGCAGCCCAGTCAGAGGCTCCTGATCTTTGTCCTCCTGGGAGGTTGTTTGTGCCTCTCGCTTTAAGACACAAGATTTTTAAAGAACACCACGATACGGTCCTTGCTGGGCACCCGGGGGTAAGAGCCACACTGGATCTCATCGCTCGGAGATTCTGGTGGCCTGCGCTTCGTAAGTCGGTTGAGGGTTTTGTGGCAGCCTGCGAGACTTGCGCTCGTGCCAAAGTCCCTCATTCACGGCCATCAGGTCCTCTCCTTCCCTTACCCATTCCTTCCCGTCCTTGGACACATCTGTCCATGGACTTCATAACAGACCTGCCTCGTTCCTCGGGGAAGACTGTGATTCTGGTGGTGGTGGACCGTTTTAGCAAAATGGTGCATTTCATCCCTTTTCCTGGTTTGCCCAATGCTAAGACGCTGGCGCAGGCATTTGTTGATCACATTGTCAAATTGCACGGTATTCCTTCAGACATAGTCTCTGATAGGGGCACGCAGTTTGTTTCCAGATTCTGGAAGGCTTTCTGTTCTCGCTTGGGGGTTCGGTTGTCATTCTCTTCTGCTTTCCACCCGCAGTCGAATGGCCAGACAGAGCGCGTCAATCAGAATCTGGAGACATATCTGCGTTGTTTTGTGGCGGAGAATCAAGAGGATTGGTGTTCTTTTTTGTCCCTTGCTGAGTTTGCTTTAAATAACCGTCGTCAGGAGTCCTCTGATAAGTCACCATTTTTTGGTGCATATGGGTTTCATCCACAGTTTGGGACTTTCTCGGGAGAGGGGTCTTCTGGTTTACCTGATGAGGACAGATTCTCCTCGTCTTTGTCATCTATTTGGCAAAAGATTCAAGATAATCTAAAGAGCATGAGTGAGAGATATAAGCGTGTGGCTGATAAGAGACGTGTGCTTGGTCCGGACCTGAATGTTGGTGATCTGGTGTGGTTGTCTACCAAGAATATCAAATTGAAGGTTCCCTCCTGGAAGTTGGGTCCTAGGTTTATTGGGCCTTACAAAATCCTGTCTGTCATCAATCCTGTTGCATACCGTCTTGATCTTCCTCAGACTTGGAAGATCCATAATGTTTTTCATAAGTCCTTATTGAAACCTTATGTTCAACCCATTGTACCCTCGCCTTTGCCTCCTCCTCCGATTATGGTTGATGGGAATCTTGAATTTCAGGTCTCTAGGATTGTGGATTCTCGTCTTGTCCGCGGTTCTCTTCAGTACCTTGTTCAGTGGGAGGGGTATGGTCCTGAGGAGAGGATGTGGGTCCCAGTGACGGACATTAAGGCCTCTTGTCTCATCCTGAGAAGGTGGGTTCTGAGTGTCCGGAGTCCACTCGTAGAGGGAGGGGTACTGTCACAACCAGACAGCTGAGAAGCTCTGACAGAGGACTTTCAGAACCTCCTCCTTGAGTTTCTGTGTTGTGGTATTCAGCTCCTCCTCTCGTTAGCCTCTCTCAGCTGTCATGTGTTGGACTAATTGCTTCCCTTTAAATTCTTCCCCAGAAGGCTTTTCTGGGCGGCTTATACTACTTCCTGGAGTGTGTGTGCACGCTGACACTGTCCTCCTGTTTGCTTCAAAGCTAAGTGTTGTACCTTTATCTGTTATTTTCTGTTTGCTGGATCCCAGGTGACCCTGACTCCCTCCGTATCTTGTGTAGGGAGCCGGTGGTCGTGTCCCCCCACTATTGTAGGGTGCTCAGGGCTTTATAGTCAAGGTTCGTGGATATGCAAACCGCCACCATTCGGATCTTTGCATAGGCTGAGCAGCCAGGGAAAGTGCCAGGTCTTCTGCAGGGGTCTCCCTTGGTTCCTTAGTTTTTGGATCCAGCGAGTCGTTTATACATGTTGCTTTGCCTTGTTTCCTGTACACCGTCCGTGACATTGCCGGGGGAACTAAGGCCGCCGGCAGCACTGAGGAGACATGCATAGCCGGTCCGCCCCGCCCCCTATCACCTCGCTCCTGCACAGAGGCGGGACAGTGAGGCACCAAAACATTAAAAAAGCAAGGGGGGGGGGGTGAATACTTTTGCAAGGCACTGTATGGGTTTCCGTGCAGCATTCAAATGAAGTTTTGAACGAAACAACTTTGGATTTATAATCTGAAGCGCGCTTAACTCAAACCTAATAGTGTTGGGCGCGAATATCGGCACTTCAAGAATTTGCAAATATTTAGAATTTAGTGATATATATTGGTATTTTCGAATATTCTAGATTTTTTTTCATCTGAACACATGATCCCTCCCTGCTTCTTGCTTGTGGGCCAAAAAGAAGGCAGCAATGTCTTTGTCTGAGCTTAGCAACATCCCTAGCAACCAATAAGAAAGTTGCCGTCCCCTTACTATATATGAACCTCCCCAGCAGCCATTTTCTACAGTTTTTTAAAGTTATGAGAGAAACAGAAGTGTTATTGCTGTGCTCTGTGCTTTCCACTCACTACATTAGATAGATAGTTAGATAGCTTATATATATAATACAGATAGTCAGTGAAGGTTATATCCTTATATAGTGTAGCTGTTGCAGTGCAGGGTGTTAGGCAGTGTGATAGGTTCTGGTGTCCTTACATACATGCTACAGACATAGTGCTGTGATGGCACAACAATACTTAGTGCACCAATCAGTAATATGTAGTTAGACCTGCTAAAATGTGAAGTTTCACATATTGCGCCAAAATAAAATATTTTCTTGATTTTCGCAATCAAGAAAATAATCGCAAATTCTCAAATTCGCAAATATAAGATGAATATTCTACAATATATTTGTGAAATATCACAAATTCGAATATTGCCCCTGCCGCTCATCACTAAAGCCTATTTGCAATGCATATTTATTCTGATAGATCCTCCATTACATGCTGAAGTAGATTAGCCCTTCTGTCCTTTCTTCCCTTACTTCTTTCTTTCTTTCTTTTTTTTATGTTCTTTATTTCTTTTTCTCTAATTTCATTGTGCAGAAATGTGTTTTTTTCTCTAGATAAAAAAAAAACTTAATGAAGAATGAGACGTCTATTCAGTATTTTTACATGTTACCATTTTCTGGAGAAACAAGTAATAAACCGATCATTACCACTTTCTTCTTCTTGATATATTTGGTCGGAGTCCTTATCAATTCCTCCATTATCACAGTCATATGTTGGGAAGTTCAGTTACATGAACCAATGTATCTCTTTATCTGTAATTTGTCCATTGTAGACATATTTTTTACATCAGTCACGGTTCCTGAATTACTGCACATGTTATTGTCCGGAAATCACTTTGTCTCCTTCTCACAATGTTATTCTCAGTTGTACTTTTTTATTACAGTGGGGGGCACAGAGGAAATTCTTCTCTTCATTATGGCTTATGACCGATATGTCGCTATCTGCCTCCCCTTACATTATCATCGGATCCTGAGTTGGAGAAATTGCTTCCTGATAACTATTGGGAATTGGACAGCTACTTTAATAAATTCTTTATTGTATGTAACTTCCGTTTTGAACATGTCCTCCTGTCACTCCAACATCATCCACCAGTTTTTTTGTGATGCAAAGTCACTAACACAGAGCCCTTGTACAACCACCCAAATGTTTTTTATAGTGTCTAGTATAGAAATTTTAATTTTTGGGTTTATTCCATTTACGTGCACTTGTGTTTCTTATTTTAACATTTTCTCTGTTATCTTCAAAATAAAGACAACAGAAAGCCGAAAAAAAGCCTTCTCCACCTGCTTATCCCACATCACCGTCATCTCTATATTCTATGAAACAAGCTTGGCAGAATATCTGATGCCACCTTATTCTGATGTTCTGGATTTTGGCTTCAATATTGTATATACAACCATCATCCCCATGATAAATCCTATCATATACAGTATACAGAATTCCAATGTACAGTCCGCATTACTGAGGTTAGTGAGGAGAATGTGGTGACTCCTGACCTATACACCTATGAACATTAGTGATTGAAGAGAAGCTGGAAGATAAAGAAGACTGACTGCTTAAAATGTATGAGATGAAGTATTTTGGGAGTAACACATCAGTACTTGGTACTTTCAAACACTTTCAATCCATTGTTGTGTAGGACTGAGATACATGTATTTTTTTTATAAAATTTCCTTTTATAATAAAATGTATTATTATAAAAGATAATGTCTCTTTTTATGTCAATGTGTTTATACAATTATTTATACAATTTTTATTTACAAAAAAGGCCAACATTTGTAACAGCATCTGTTTAGTGTGCACACCCAGGGCAGGGATGTAAGGAGGCCACGAGACACTATTTACATGGTCATGTTTCTGTGTGCAGTTTCAGAAGCCAAAATCAGAAGTGGGTCATACAAGGAGAGAATGTATAGACCAGATATATGACGTCTCCTCTTCTTTTAATTCAGTCCTAGTTTTGGTTTTGAAAATTGCAGAAACCTTACAATGTGGCTATACCCTTATGGCCCCTTTCACACGGGCGAGTTTTCCGTGCGGGTGCAATGCATGACATGAGCGCATTGCACCCACACTGAATCCTGACCCATTCATTTCAATGGGGCTGTGTACATGAGTGATGTTTTTCACGCATCACTAGGGCATTGTGTAAAAATCGCAGCATGTTCTATATTGTGCGTTTTTCACGCAACGCAGGCCCCATAGAAATGAATGGGGCTGCGTGAAAATTCCTATTGCATCCGCAAGCAAGTGTGGATGAAATGCGATTTTTACGGATGGTTGCTAAGGAGATGATGTTAATAAATAGGGATGAACCCCGGGACCTCATTATAGTCCATTTACTTTATTATGTTCCATTATAACATGGTTATAATGGAAAATATTAGCATTCTTTAATACAGAATTATAAGTAAAATGTCCATTGAGGGTAAAAAAAATAACAAATAAATGACTCACTTCATCCACTTGATCGTGCAGCTATTATAGTCTTCTTTCTTCTTCTTGCAGGACCTGCAAAAGGATTTTCGAAGACGTCATTGCGCTCACCACATGGTGAGCGTGATTACGTCATCGAAGGTCCTTTTGCAGGTCCTGCAAGAAGAAGAAAGGTGGTGATAACGGTTTCACGATCAAGTGGAGGAGGTGAATCTTTTTTTTTATTATTTTCAAACCCTCAATGGACATTTTACTTAACATTCTGTATTAAAAAACACTATTATTTTCCATTATAACCATGTTATGGAAAATAATAAAAAATCTACAGAATACTGAACCCAAACCCGCACTTGAGTAAAGAAGTCCGGGTTCGGGTCTCGGTACCAACATTCAGTTTTTTATCACGTGCGTGCAAAACGCATTAAAATGTTTTGCACTCACGCGGAAAAAACGGAACATCGCAATCGCAGACAAATTGCGTGCAAACTCGCACGGGTTTCTTGGAACGCACCCGCAATGCATCTGGCCCCAATCCGCGACTCATGTGCCCACAAGCAAGAAGAAGCAAGGAATCATGTGTTCAGATGGAAAAAATGACCAGTATTCAAAAAAACTAATATATAGCACTATATTCAATATATGTAGTGCTATATATTCATTTTTTAGAATATTCGTCATTTTTTTCTATCTGAAGTGAACACATGAAGCAAGCAAGAAGCAGGGGGGAATCATGTGTTCAGATGAAAAACAAATGCAAATATTCGTTATTACGACTATATAGCACTATATTCTAAATATTCGGGAATTCTCGAAGTGCCAATATTCACGATTAAAATTCGCTATTTGAATATTCGCGCTCAACACTAGTTGTAAACAACTCTATGGCATGTGCACTTCACGGCCTAGCAGCTGTGTGAACATTAATACACATGTGATACAGCAGTTAAACTCTGGGTCAGTGACCTCAAAGACCAGCAGGTTTCATTGCAAGGAAATTTGACAAGTAGAAAATGTCCGCCAACCAGCTGAAACGGCTTCATGATCTCAATGTAAAGTGGTTCGTGGTACATCCTTCTCACATCTGGATCACTAACGATGACACTACTCATTTCTTCATCTCCCCGGCTGACGTCACCTAGTTGGACATTGTTTTTTTTCATGGGGCTCGCTCTCCCAATCTTGTGAGAGATGGATCGCACATCGCAAGAAGAGGGTTTATATCCTTTTTCTTCTTGTGTTTATTTCCATTCCAGTAGAAAGAACCCTCTGAAATCTATACTGTCTACATTACATTTGTTTCTTGTGTTAGAGGTTAATTGTTGCTTATTTATTTGTTTGGAAATGATGTCTCTAACTGTTGGGGTTGTGTGTGTGCTGGAGGTTCTTCTTTTATATATCTTGGCAAAGTGAGATTGTACCATTATTTATGTAAACACGATAATGTGGACCATAAACCACTACAGACGTCCTTTTATACAAACTGTCATTAGATCATTTCTGTCAAAATGCCCCCTTGGAATTTATGGGAACTAATGATAACATAAAGTGGTTTCAGGTCTAAAACAAAACGGATCCTGTCTTTTGAGCATCTGCATTCACATGGTCATAAATTGGTCCGTAATCCATCAGTATTGCCAAAGCCAAATAAAACAGGAGTGGATCCAAAACAGAGATGACATATGATTGGAATATTTGCATGTCTTCGGTGTTTTGTACCCACTTCTGATTTTGGCTTTCAAATCATGAGCCTATCATAATACAAAATAGGGAACATGTGATGGAGGCCTTAATGATGCTCCAAAGACTGGATTCATTGTGTTTTGCATTTTTCTGTCCCCCTGAAAGATTATAAGAAAGGTAAAATAAATGTTGATGTCAACAAAGGCCAAACAGGGCCACTAGTGGCCCCATCACAGAGGGAAACCACATGAGGAGTCAACATAGTGGCCACATCACAGAGTGGTAAGGGTGGAAACTGCATAAAGAGTCAACATAGTGGCCCAATCAGAGAGTGGTGAGGGAGGCAACAGCATGAGGAGTCAGCACACTGGCCTAGTCAAAGAGTGGGGAGGGTGGCAACAGTCAGAGGAGTCAACATAGTGGCCCAATCACAGAGGGGTGAGGGAGGCAACAGCATGAGGAGTCAGCACACTGGCCTAGTCAAAGAGTGGGGAGGGTGGCAACAGTGAGAGGAGTCAACATAATTGTCCAGACACAGAGTGGTGAGGGAGGCAACAGCATGATGAGTCAACATAGTGGCCACGTCACAAAGTAGAGAGGGTAGCAACAGCATGAGGAGACAACACAGTGGCCCCGTCACAGGTGGTGAAGGTGGCAAACCACATGAGGAGTCAGCATAGTGGCCCAGTCACAGAGTGTTGAGGATGGCAACAGCATAAGGAGTTAACATAGTGGTCCAGTCACAGAGCGTCTGTTATGTGGGCGGCGGTGGCCATTTTATGCAAGCTCAGTGCACCAGCACTGCATCTGTGCTTTTGTGACATTTAAATCCAAGCTTGAAATACTGCAATAATAATCTGGTTTAAAAAAACACATCCTTTTTTGGCAATATCTTACATCTGGTGCCTTTGCAGCATTAGTCAGTGTGCATTTTAAGCTATAAATACAGCTATAATTTTCTGGGTTTTAAAAAACACCTTTTTTGGGCAAAATATCCATTTTTACAGCCCTTGCTGCATCTGCACGTGTGAAATTCAAGCGTTATATACTGCTGTCACATTCTATTAGTAAAAAAAAAACACTTTTTGGGCAAAATACTAAATATTGCAGCCTTTGCTGCATATGTAATTGTGAGATACACCCTTAAGATACTGTCTTTCTATTCTGCTATTGAAAAAACACCCATTTTGGGGAAAAAACTTAAATTACGGCCTAGTCTGCAACTGTACGTGTGAGATACACCCTTTAGATACTATGGTTCTATTCTGCTATTAAAAAAAACACCCATTTAGGGCAAAAAATTTAAATTGCGGCCTAGTCTGCATCTGAACGTGTGAGATACACCCTTTAGATACCCTCGTTCTATTCTGCTATTAGAAAAACACCCATTTTGGGCAAAAATCCTAAATTGCGGCCTAGTCTGCATCTGTACATGTGAGATACACCCTATAGATACTGTGGTTCTATTTAGTGATGAGCGGGAGGTGCCATATTCGATTTCGCGATATTTCGCAAATATTCGAATGAATATTCGTGTTATATTCGTCGAAATCGAATATTCGTAATTTTCCCAATTATCGCGAATAATATGCGATTTATTTTTCGCATATTGCGATTATTTATCTTGATAGTATAAGGCAACGTCCCTATGCTAATTGACTATGGCTAGGCTAATATGTGTATTTTACGAAATTTCGTGATATTGCTCTAACTTCGTCTCTTAGAATATTACGAATATTCTAAAAGATGAAGTTAGAGCAATATTACGAAATTTCGTAAAATACACATATAGATTGTAATTTAGCTAATATAGTGCTATAATCCCTTTTTTTTCCTCTAATGTTTTTTTGCCTCTTCTGAACTTAAGTATTGTAAAATATGCACACTATTAAAAAATATTACTATAGCAGTATATTAGCTTAAATACAATCTATGTGTATTTTACGAAATTTCGTAATATTGCTCTAACTTCGTCTTTTAGAATATTCGTAATATTCTCAAAGACGAAGTTAGAGCAATATTAAGAACATTTGCAAAAGCCGAAATTGCGATGCGAGTAATATAACACGAAATAATCGCATGAAGATTTCAACTTAGCACTGCTATATTCCATATACTAGCCTAATATGGAATATAGCTGTGCTAAATTAGCACTGCTATATTCCATACTAGGCTAGAATATGGAATATAGCAGTGCTAAGTTGAAATCTTCTTGCGATTATTTCGAGTTATATTACTCGCATCGCAATTTCGGCTTTTGCAAATGTTCTTAATATTGCTCTAACTTCGTCTTTGAGAATATTACGAATATTCTAAAAGACGAAGTTAGAGCAATATTACGAAATTTCGTAAAATACACATAGATTGTATTTAAGCTAATATACTGCTATAGTAATATTTTTTAATAGTGTACATATTTTACAAAACTTAAGTTCAGAAGAGGCAAAAAAAAATTAGAGGAAAAAAAAGGGATTATAGCACTATATTAGCTAAATTACAATCTATATGTGTATTTTACGAAATTTCGTAATATTGCTCTAACTTCATCTTTTAGAATATTCGTAATATTGCTCTAACTTCGTCTTTCAGAATATTACGAATATTCTAAAAGACGAAGTTAGAGCAATATTAAGAACATTTGCAAAAGTCGAAATTGCGATGCGAGTAATATAACACGAAATAATCGCATGAAGATTTCAACTTAGCACAGCTATATTCCATATTAGGCTAGAATATGGAATATAGAAGTGCTAAATTGAAATCTTCATGCGATTATTTTGTGTTATATTACTCGCATCGCAATTTCGACTATTGCGAAATTTCGTAAAATACACATATAGATTAGATTGTAATTTAGCTAATATGGAATATAGCAGTAAGTTGAAAACGCCACTGACTGGAGCAGCCAGGAATCCAGGAATCCAAAGGACAGGTAAGAACAACTTTAGGGAAGTGGGAAAGTAAAAAATATAATAATAAAAAAAAAAAAAAAAAAAAAGAATATTCGATTTCGCGAATATATAGAACGATATTCTAAATATTCGCGAAATCTCGAAATTGCGATATTCGAGAAAAAAAATTGCAATTCGAATATTCGCGCTCAACACTAGTTCTATTCTGCTATTAGAAAAACACCCATTTTGGGCAAAAATCTTAATTGCGGCCTAGTCTAGATCTGTATGTGTGAGATACACCCTTTAGATACTGTTGTTCTATTCTGCTATTAAATAAACACCTATTTAGGGCAAAAAAAATTAATTGCAGCCTAGTCTGCATATGTACGTGTGAGATACACCCTTTAGATACTGTGGTTCTATTCTGCTATTAAAAAAACACCTATTTTGGGCAAAAATTATAAACTAGTGGTGGTGGGAATGGTGATAGATTTATCCAGACAAAATGTTGTAACACATGGTGTCACGGACAGTGTACAGGAAACAAGACAAAGCAACATGCATATATGACTCACTGGATCCAAAGCTAAGGAACCAAAAGGGAGACCCCTGCACAAGACCTGGCACTTTCCCTGGCTGCTCAGCCTATGCAAAGATCCCTAAGGTGGATGGTTGTATATCCACGTACCTCGACTATATAACCCCTGAACACCCTACAATAGTGAGGGGAGACGGCCACCGGCTCCCTACGCCAGACACGGAGGGAGTCAGGGTCACCTGGGATCCAGCAAACAGAAAATAACAGATAAAGGTACAGCACTTAACTTTGTAGCAGACTGGGAAACAGGATCAGCAAGCACACACACTCCAGGAAGAAGTATAAGCCGCCCAGTAATGCATTATGGGGCGGAATTTAAAGGGATGCAATCAGTCCAACTACATGACAGCTGAGAGAGGCTAACGAGATAAGGAACTGAACACCACAACAAAGAAAACTCAAGGAGGAGGTTCTGAAAGGCTTATGTCAGAGCTTCTCAGCTGTCTGGTTGTGACAGTACCCCTCCCTCTACGAGTGGACTCTGGACACTCAGAGCCCACCTTCTCAGGATGGGACCTATGGAAAGCCCTGATGAGACGAGAGGCCTTAATGTCCGTCACTGGGACCCACATCCTCTCCTCAGGACCATAACCCTCCCAATGAACAAGGTACTGGAGAGAACCGCGGACAAGATGAGAATCCACAATCCTAGAGACCTTAAATTCAAGATTCCCATCAACCATAATCGGAGGAGGAGGCAAAGGGTTGTAAAAAAGGTTTCAATAAGGACTTATGAAAAACATTATGGATCTTCCAAGTCTGAGGAAGATCAAGACGGTAGGCAACAGGATTGATGACAGACAGGATTTTGTAAGGCCCAATAAACCTAGGACCCAACTTCCAGGAGGGAACCTTCAATTTGATATTCTTGGTAGACAACCACACCAGATCACCAACATTCAGGTCCGGACCAAGCACACGTCTCTTATCTGCCACACGCTTATATCTCTCACTCATGCTCTTTAGATTATCCTGAATCTTTTGACAAATAGATGACAAAGACGAGGAGAATCTGTCCTCATCAGGTAAACCAGAAGACCCCTCTCCCGAGAAAGTCCCAAACTGCGGATGAAACCCATATGCACCAAAAAATGGTGACTTATCAGAGGACTCCTGATGACGGTTATTTAAAGCAAACTCAGCAAGGGACAAAAAAGAACACCAATCCTCCTGATTCTCCGCCACAAAACAGCGCAGATATGTCTCCAGATTCTAATTGACGCGCTTCGTCTGGCCATTCGACTGCGGGTGGAAAGCAGAAGAGAATGACAACCGAACCCCCAAGCAAGAACAGAAAGCCTTCCAGAATCTGGAAACAAACTGCGTGCCCCTATCAGAGACTATGTCTGAAGGAATACCGTGCAATTTCACAATGTGATCAATAAATGCCTGCGCCAGCGTCTTAGCATTGGGCAACCAGGAAAAGGGATGAAATGCACCATTTTGCTAAAACGGTCCACCACCACCAGAATCACAGTCTTCCCCGAGGAACGAGGCAGGTCCGTTATAAAGTCCATGGACAGATGTGTCCAAGGACGGGAACAAATGGGTAAGGGAAGGAGAGGACCTGATGGCCGGGAATGAGGGACTTTGGCACGAGCGCAAGTCTCGCAGGCTGCCACAAAACCCTCAACCGACTTACGAAGCGCAGGCCACCAGAATCTCAGAGCGATGAGATCCACTGTGGCTCTTGCCCCCGGGTGCCCAGCAAGGACCGTATCGTGGTGTTCCTTAAAAATCTTGTGTCTTAAAGCGAGAGGCACAAACAACCTCCCAGGAGGACAAATATCAGGACCCTCTGACTGGGCTGCCTGCACCTCTGCCTCCAATTCAGAAAAAAGAGCAGAGACCACCACACCTTCGGCCAAAATGGGACGCGGGTCTTCAAAATTCCCGCCTCCCGGAAAACAGCATGACAGGGCATCTGCCTTCACATTCTTAACCCCAGGGCGGAACGTGACAACAAAATTAAATCTTGAAAAGAACAAAGACCATCTGGCCTGTCTCGGGTTCAGACGCTTGGCTGACTCCAAGTAGGCCAGATTTTTATGTTCAGTAAACACGGTAATAGGGTGTCTGGCTCCCTCTAGCCAATGGCGCCATTCCTCAAAAGCCAACTTGATGGCCAACAATTCCCTATCTCCCACATCGTAATTTCTCTCTGCGGAGGAGAGTTTTTTTTCGAGAAAAAAGGCACACGGTCGCCATTTGGCACGAGAGGAACCCTGAGACAAGACCGCACCCACACCCACCTCAGAAGCATCAACCTCAACTATGAAGGGTAAAGAAATATCAGGTTGCACCAAGATGGGAGCGGAAGCAAAACTCTCCTTGATATTAGAAAAAGCCTTACGCGCCTCTACCGACCAAGAAGAAAAATCTACCCCCTTTCTGGTCATATCAGTGAGTGGTTTAACAATAGAGAAATAATTCAAAATAAACTTCCTGTAATAATTGGCAAAGCCCAAAAAACGCATCAGCGCCTTCTGATTCTCAGGAAGCTCCCACTCAAGCACAGCGTGGACCTTCTCGGGGTCCATGCGAAAACCAGAAGCGGAGAGAAGAAACCCCAGAAATTGAATTTCTGGAACCGCAAACACACATTTTTCCAGTTTCGCATATAATTTATTCTCCCGCAGAATGAGCAAGACCTTATGAGTTTTGAAATCAGGAGAAAAAATCAATATGTCATCCAAATACACTAATACAAATTTTCCCATCAAATGATGAAAAATGCTGTTCACGAAATGCTGAAAAACGGCCGGGGCATTCATCAAACCAAAAGGCATAACCAAATTTTTTAAAATGGCCCTCAGGGGTATTGAAGGCCGTCTTCCATTCGTCTCCTTCTCTGACCCTGACCAGGTTGTATGCCCCTCTTAGATCTAATTTGGAAAAGACTTTAGCCCCAACAACCTTGTTAAACAGGTCCGGGATCAGAGGAAGCGGATAAGGGTCACGAATAGTGATACTGTTCAGCTCCCTGAAATCCAGACAAGGTCTTAAAGAACCATCTTTTTTCTTAACAAAGAAAAAACCAGCGGCAACAGGTGACTTCGAGGGTCGTATGTGTCCTTTTCTCAGACTCTCAGAGATATAAGCACGCATAGCGATCCTTTCAGGTTGGGAGAGGTTGTATAAACGAGATTTAGGCAGCTTGGTGCCTGGGATGAGATTAATAGGGCAATCGTACTCCCTGTGCGGGGGCAAATCCTGAACTCCACTCTCAGAGAAGACATCCGAAAATTCAGAGAGAAAAGATGGTACAGTCTTAGTAGCAACCTCAGAAACAGATATCGTGAGGCAATTCTCTCTGCAAAAGTCACTCCAACCATTTATTTGCCTCGCTTGCCAATCAATGGTGGGATTATGTTTAGTGAGCCAGGGTAGCCCCAACACTAGAGGAGTAGGCAAACCGCTAAGGACGAAACATGACACATCCTCAACATGAGCATCACTCACAATTAAACGGATATTGTGAACTATGCCCTTTAATGATTTCTGAGAAAGTGGAGCGGAATCGATAGCAAAAACAGGAATATCCTTTCCCAAAGTGCACACCTGGAAACCATGAGTTATTGCAAATTGATTATCAATGAGATTGACCGCTGCTCCACTATCCACAAAAATCTCACAAAAAATGCTCTTGCTTTCTAGCGCCACCCTAGCAGGCAGGACAAAACGGGAACTACAAGCAAACGGAAAACCTTCAATTTCCGCCTCAACCCTGCCAATAGTAACAGACGGAACATTTTTAAAAGATTTTTTCCTCTTTGTTTCTTTATTACTCCCAGAGAACTGCCTGAATCTCTTAGAGGGACAAACATTTGCCAAATGATTTATACCTCCACAACAAAAACAAACCCTCCCATGCGGGCTGAATCTTCTATTGTCAGAAGCAATCAACCCCAGCTGCTCAGAAGGGGCTGACAGCGACTGAGACCCCTGCGCACAGAATGGGACCGCTGCACTGTCCTGGGACTGAGTATGACAGGAAGGAGAGATCTCTCCTCTCTCTCTCTAAGACGCCTGTCAATATGAACGGCCTGAGACATAGCAGAGTCCAAGGAAATAGGCCTTTCATGAAAGGCAAATGCATCTTTCAATCCCTCTGAAAGACCATGGCAAAATTGACTTCGGAGTGCAGCATCATTCCAACCAGTATCAGCTGCCCATCTCCGAAATTCTGAGCAGTATATCTCTGCGGATTGTTTACCCTGGCATAATAGACGTAGTCTAGACTCAGCCAGAGCAATACGATCCGGATCATCATATATCTGACCCAGGGCTAAAAAGAATTCATTCACTGAACGGAGGGGCCGTGCCCCCTCCGGCAGCGAAAAGGCCCAGGACTGAGCGTTATCCCTGAGCAGCGATATAATGATCCCCACCCTCCGTTCCTCATCACCAGAGGAATGGGGAAGAAGGCGAAAATGGAGTTTGCAAGCCTCTCTAAAACGCACAAAATTCTCACTACCCCCAGAAAACGTATCCGGGAGCGAGATCTTAGGCTCAGAACAAACTCCATGAACGCCAGCTGAATCGGTCACTTGAAGCTGAGAAAAAGTCCTGCGGAGATCAGCTACCTCCAATGAAAGACCCTGAAGGCGTTCAGCCAAAAGTGAAACCGGATCCATGCTTGAGACGGTTTTGACGGCTTATAATGTCACGGACGGTGTACAGGAAACAAGACAAAGCAACATGCATATATGACTCACTGGATCCGAAGCTAAGGAACCAAAAGGGAGACCCCTGCACAAGACCTGGCACTTTCCCTGGCTGCTCAGCCTATGCAAAAATCCCAAAGGTGGATGGTTGCATATCCACGTACCTCGACTATATAACCCCTGAACACCCTACAATAGTGAGGGGAGACGACCACCGGCTCCCTACACCAGACACGGAGGGAGTCAGGGTCACCTGGGATCCAGCAAACAGAAAATAACAGATAAATGTACAGCACTTAACTTTGTAGCAGACTGGGAAACAGGATCAGCATGCACACACACTCCAGGAAGAAGTATAAGCCGCCCAGTAATGCATTATGGGGCGGAATTTAAAGGGATGCAATCAGTCCAACTACATGACAGCTGAGAGAGGCTAACGAGATGAGGAACTAAACACCACAACAAAGAAAACTCAAGGAGGAGGTTCTGAAAGGCTTCTGTCAGAGCTTCTCAGCTGTCTGGTTGTGACACATGGTTCCTAAGCAGGAGCTACAGCTTTCAGGGTCTGCTCATACCACTTGCTAGGCCACACTGGTCTAGTCCAATATTTAACCTCAAAAACATGGCTATGCACCATAATTGGGCTGGTACAGACATGATTGGGCCTCTACTGTACCTCCTGTCCGATTCTGTTCTTAGCCACCATAATTAAAACAGCAGAGCATGCTCTATTGTGGATATTACTATAACATCAAAACAATGCTCATAGAGCGTTCATGTTCTGCCTTTTGTATTAGACAGAAGTTGATTAAAAAGTTTTTCATTAAAGGTAAAACTACCGTAAATAATACAAGACAGGTCATAGTAAAAACTTAAGACCCAAGAGACATGATTTCTGAGGTGTGATGACAATTTTTTTTTTCTCCTGGGTAATTATAAATCTCTGATCATTACCCGGGATTGTCCCAGCACATTATAAATCTCCTCCTCAGCTCTCGCTCACATCCAGTAAAAATTTTTTACATCAGGACAAGCCCGCTGTTACTGTACTGGTAAGTCCACCTGACATTGAAGACTTTATTGTAAATTATATCTCATGAACTTGTTTTTACTACATGGTTCACATCATTTATTTCTTAAAAGAAATTTCGATATCAAATGATTTCCTCTATATTTTAACGCTGAAGTAAAATTTTTATTTATTTACAATCAGCTGTCTGCTTGGAATATTGCCATAATTATTAAAAATGTCATGGAATTAGGGTACGTTCACACTAGCGTTTTTCTTTTCCGGCATTGAGTTCTGTCACAGGGGCTCAATACAGGGAAAAAACTGATCAGTTTTATCCTAATGCATTCTGAATGGAGAGCAATCCGTTTAGTATGCATCAGGATGCATCAGTTCAGTCCCTCTTACGTTTTTTCGGCCGGAGAAAATACCGCAGCATGCTGCAGTTTTCTCTCCGCTAAAAATCCTAAACACTTGCCGGAATACCGGATCCTGCACTAATTTCTATTAAAATACATTATTGCCGGATCCGGCCCCAAGTGTTCTGGCAAAACAGATCCGGATTTCATTAAAAATGCCCAAAAAAAAATATACCAGATCCGTTTTTCCGGATGACACTGGAGAAACGGATTCAGTATTTTAATGCATTTATCAGACGCATCTGCATCCGGATTCGTCTGACAAATGTCATCCGTTTGCGCCCGGATTGCCGGATCCAGCAGGCAGTTCCGGCGACTGAACTGCCTGCCGGAATCCTCTGCTGCAAGTGTGAAAGTGCCCTTAAATGTACATTAACACCTAAAATGTGCAAGTTATGGCAATAACGTTTACTCAACAACAAAAAAAATTCCATGACTGAGGCTTTGGTTTTATTTTATTGCTTTCTGCCTGTAACACTGCAGGAGTGATGAGCTGAAAGCTTCCCTAGTGGATAAGGGATTGGACATCAGCCAGAAATGGAGAATCTTAAAATCAATCCTTTACTTTCTAGTAAATTGCATAAAACAACAGATTACATCTAATTTCACAATTTTATTCTAGATACTTTTGTTATTTGTTATTCAGCTGAACAGACCTAAAATCTATGGTAGTGATGAGCGAATCAGTTCATCCTGATTTATTCATCATATTATCTGTACTGTGGCCGAGGGCTGTCCTTTTAGTGCTGGTAAATTTTATTTTTTCTAATGAGGCCAGATTAAGCTGCCTGCCGGTCCCACATGCTACTGTGAATAGCGGCACATGCCCGAATATACTTCATCACCAATCGTGTGACACAATTATAGCAAATCCAAATTTGGATTCATAATTAGTGATGAACGAATTTTTATCTCGAATATCTCAACTTCGAGAATTTGCAAATATTTAGAATATAGTGCTATATATTCTTTTTTCGAATATTCATCATTTTTTCCACCTGAACACATGACTCCTTCCTGCTTCTTGCTTGTGGGCCAATGACTCATTGACCCAAAAGCAATTTAAGCAGGGAGGAATCATAACTTCAGATGGGAAAAAAATGACGAATAATCAAAAAATCTAATATATAGCACTATATTCTATAGTGCTATATATTAGTTTTTGGCCCACACCTGTATTAATTGCGTAATATTCACATATTACGCGATCATTACCTTGCCGATTTTCGAGTAAAAAAAAAGAATGTTGAATATTCAACGAATATTCTACAAAAGATTTGCGAAATATTGCGAATTTGAATAATTCCTCTGCCGCTTATCACTATTCATAATAAAGTATATTTGTGCATGATCCGCTACTCACATTACCGGCACACGGGCAAGATTAAGATGTTCTCACAAAACCGGCGGCCGACTTAATCTGGCCTCATCAGAAAGAATAAATTTTATTGTTATTATTATTAATTATTATTATTTATCTGAAAGCACCATTAATTCCATGGCCCTGTACATCAAGAGGGGGTTCACATAAATATAAAAATATAATATAAACATATGGTAATATAAAAATGCAAATACAATAAACAGGAAACTACTGTGTGAACAGATTGGTACAGAGGTGGAGAGGACCCTGCTCACAAAAGCTTACGATCTACCAGGGAAGGGGAAAGAGCACAGTAGGGTAAAAGCTGCTTATCTGGCTGTTGGAGACCCCGTGCTCATTGCAGGTGGTGGACCTTCCTTAAGAGGTGGTTTTCAGGTTAAGTTTTAGGGTTTGAATTTTCGTGGAGAGTCTGATGCGTTGGGGTAGTGAGTTCCTTAATAAGGGAGAGGCACATGAAAAATGTTGTAGGCAATTGTGTGAAGAACAAATGAGAAGAGAACAGAGAAGTCATAATACGGTAAATAAAAAACTCCTATACAAATATTTGCCCTATAATCGCACAGTGATCAGTGCATCCTTTTATAACTCCTGCCACACAAAAAAAGCCCTCACACGTCTTTGTTAACTGAACAATTAAAAGATTATGGTTTTTGGAATAAGGTGAAAAAAATAGTTTCTTTTAAGGCCTAAAAAAGCTGGGGTTAACCTTTTTTTAACCTTTTTCACCTTTTTAGTTTCACTTGGGGCTTGACCATGTTGATTGCACATATAATACACTGTAATGCTTCCTGTTCTTGCGCCATCACCACGCTATTCATTCACAGGGGTTTCCAAACAGTATATACAGTATCTCACAAAAGTGAGTCCACCCCTCAAGTTTTTGGAAATATTTTATTCTATCTTTTCATGGGACAACGCTGAAGATCTGACACTTTGATACAATGTAAAGTAGTCAGTGTGCAGCTTGTATAACAGGATAAACTTGGTGTGCCCTCAAAATAACTCAACCCATAGCCATTAATGTCTAAACCGCTGGCAACAAAAGTGAGGCCTGTTCTAAGTAGTCTTGTTAAAATGCTGGATGGTCTTGGACATGGTGCTGCAGCTCAGTTTCAGGGTGTTGGAAATCTTCTTATAGCCTCGGCCATCTTTATATAGAGTGACAATTCTTTTTCCAGTTCTTTGCCATGAGAAGCCATGTTGAACCAGGTTCTGTCTTGAGTCCCATACATTTCTCCATTTATACACTTGGCCTGGGACAGCTCATAGAGTCCCATTGCTTCCCATAGCACCTCAAGGCTGATGACACTCAGATCTACCTCTCTGGCCCATATGTCACTATCTCAGTATATCTATCAGCTGCAACTTCATTCTTCTCCTCCCGCTTCTTAAAACTGAACATGGAGAAAACAGAATGCATCATCTTTCCTCCATGTCATCCTGCCCCCCTACCAGACCTATCCATTGTAGTTACCAGCACAATGCTTTCTCCGGTCTCGCACGCCCACTGCCTGGGGGTCAGTACGATTACAGCAATTCCAAAAAGTGTATATAATTTTTTTATTTTTTTAAAGTTTTACTATTTTTGTACAATAAAACCCCCATTTAAAAAAATTTTGCTTCACTACATCCCCAGCCCCATAACTTATTTTAGTTGTCTTTCTATGTATCTGAATGGGAGCTTGAAATTTGCTTGACGACTTGTAATTTTCATTGGTATCATATTGGGATGGATTTATGCGGAGCGGATTTTCTATTTTTTTTCCACTGAAAAGCACTTTTTCCACGTAAAAGGTGTGTTTGTTCTTTTTGAATTTTTTAAATAAATCTTTATTTAATTCTTGATTTTACCATTTATTAATCTCCCATGCAATCTTCTAATCGCTCACATAATACACTGTACTACTTATATAGTACAGGGTATTATTCTGTCAGTAGGATACTAAAAGGCAATCTATTAGGCTGCGCCTTTTGCATAGAAAGAGGGCAGACCTGGAGGCCTTCTCATTCAAGGCCATGCTGATGGCTGACAGAAGTAACCATCACTATGAAACCACTTAGAGGCTGCAGTCACTATTGACAGCAGCATCTAAGGGGTTAATTGACTGAGATCGACGATTCTGCTGATCAGGACTGTTAGCACAGAAGCTCGGCTTTCCTATGAGAGATGAGACCTGTGCAGCACTTAGACTAGACTGCTGTAAAAAGGCAGAGAATAAGGCCCGTTAATGACTTTCATAAAAAGGAGTATCACCAGCCATTAAGGGGTTAAAGGAAATGTCACTTATTTATTATTTTCAATTTAATTTATAGTTTTATATCACAAATAGTTTAGTAAAAAAGAGGCAGCCATTTGTGATATCAGCTGTGTAGTGTGTAACTGTACAACACACAACTGTCGTATGCATGCATGGAGCATAGGAAAGCTAATTGTCCGCTTTCTCCAATGTCTTGTGTGCAGAAATTATTTATTATTGTGCCCAAAGAAGAGAGATGGTGCTACTAGACATGTTTTGATGTGAACATGATTATACCCATTCTGACTCTCAAACCCCCCACTACACCTGCTGAACCAGTGGTGGATATCAACTCTGAAATGTCAAAACTCCAGCAAAACACTGTAAATGGCAATCAACAATTACAATAGTTCTCTCCTCACTGCAGCAAAAGACCCAACATACATGAGCTAAAAAGGTTAAACTCTGGGTCAGTGAACTCAACAACCAGCAGGTTCCAAAGCAAATCTGACAGTTGTGTCTTAGAAAGTAGAAAAGCTCTGCCAACAAATTATATGCCATGCTTACAATGTAAAGGATTCACCAGATCCTCCCTATACCACTACCACCGTGGTCAGCAACCAGGACCTTTATTAGTTCCTACAAACATTATCTTGCCCAAGACCATGACCCACTCCGATATTAGCATTAGGTTCCCACCACCCTGTTTGACAGTGGGGATGGTGTTCTTTGGGTTGAAGGCTTCTCCTTTTTTACGCCAAATGAAGGAAACATCATTGTGACCAAACAATTCAATTTTTGTTTCATCTGACCATAACACAGAAGACCAGAAGTCTTCTTTGTCCAGATGAGCTTTTGCAAAGGCCAAGCGAGCTTTTGTGTGCCTTGTCTGAAGTGAATATGTGGGTTGTACTCACTCTTGTGAGATACTGGAGATATATATATATATATATATATATATACATACATACTGTATATATATATATATATATATATATATCAATGGGAAAAGACTATGCAAAGAGGTGTCTCCCAAGGAAAGAGCCATCTTACTAGGTCTATGGATGGATAGCTATCTGCTGACATGGCTATATTCCCTTGTGAAATAGTCAAGTCTTGTTTAAAAGTCAAATTTCGACTCATATGGAGCCACTTCTACAATTTGGCTCTATTTTTTTAGTTTTTATATTTTTAAAAACTTCAACTTTTTTTGTATCTTTAGGGACTAGAGCATGCAATCTTTTTATTGCTTGTATTATACATTGTAATACTCTTGTATTGCAATTAGGTTTGAGTGAAACGCGCTTCAGATCATAAACTTCATTTGAATGCTGTATGGAGACCCGTCTCAGTACAAAATTCAAATGTATGGGCTGCACAGAGGTGAAATTCATTAATTCAGAAGTTTCACAATACTTTGGTAAAGAACTTTGGTCATCGATAGTGCAACTTATTTAAAACAGCAATCCAGAGTTGGCTTCGGTACAGACTAGTACCTGGAACCAAAGCTTCAGATTGCTGTTTTAAAATGGTTTTCAAATTGTATAATCGAATGCTGAATTCTTCTCAAAAGTCTCATGAGACTTCAGACTTAACATACAGTGCCTTGCAAAAGTATTTACCTCCCTTGACGTTTTTCATGTTTTGTTACATTACAGCCTTAAGTTCACCGTTTTGTTAATCAGAATTTTATGTGATGGATCAGAACACAATAGTCTCAGTCGGTGAAGTGAAATGAAAAATATATAAATAAAACTATTGTTTAGAAATAGAAAACAAAAAATTGGCATGTGCGTATGTATTGTTAGGAAGCACATAAAAAGCTCTGGTGCAACCAATTACCTTCAGAAGTCACATAATTAGTGAAATGATGTCCACCTATGTGCAATCTAAGTGTCACATGATCTGCCATTACATATACACATTTTTTGAAAGGCCCCAGAGGCTCTAAGACCTAAGCAAGAGGCATCACTAACCAAACACTGCCATAAAGACCAAGGAACTCTCCAAACAAGTAAGGGACAAGTACACATCAGGGTTAGGTTATAAAAAATATCCAAATCTTTGATGATCCGCAGGAGCACCATCAAATCTATCATAACCAAATGGAAAGAACATGGCACAACAGCAAACCTGCCAAGAGACGGACGCCCACCAAAACTCACGGACCGGGCAAGGACGGCATTAATCAGAGAGGCAGCACAGAGACCTAAGGTAACCCTGGGGGAGCTGCAGAGTTCCCCTGCAGAGACTGGATTATCTGTATATAGGACGACAATAAGCCTTATGCTTCATAGAGTTGGCCTTTAATGCAGAGGGGCCAGAAGAAAGCCATTACTTTCAGCAAAAAGCCATTACTTTCAGTTTTCGAAAAGGCATGTGGGAGACTCCCAAAATGTATGGAGGAAGGTGCTCCAGTCTGATGAGACAAAAATGTAACTTTTTGGCCATCAAAGAAAACGCTATGTCTTTGGCAAACCCATCACATCACCCAAAGAACACCATCCCCACAGTGAGACATGGTGGTGGCAGCATCATGCTGGGGGAACTGGGAAACTGGTCAGAGTGGAGGGAAAGATGGATGGTGCTAAATACAGGGATATTCTTCAGCAGAACCTGCCCCACTCTGTGCGTGATCTGAGGCTAGTACGGAGGCTCACCTTCCAGCAGGACAATGACCCCAAACACACGGCTAAAGCAACACTTGGGTGGTTTAAGGCAAAACATGTAAATGTGTTGGAATGGTCGAGTCACAGCCCAGATCTCAATCCAATAGAAAATCTGTGGTCAGACATAAAGATTGCTGATCACAAGCGCAAACCATCCAACTTGAAGGAGCTGGAACAGTTTTTCAAGGAGGAATGGGCAAAAATCCCAGTGGTAAGATGTGCAAGCTCATAGAGACTTATCCAAAGCGACTTGGAGGTGTGATTGCCTCAGAAGGCGGCTCTACAAAGTATTAACTGTAGGGGGGTGAATAGTTATGCACCTGTTATTTTGTCCTATTTGTTGTTTGCTTCGTAATGAAAAAATAAAAAAATCTTCAAAGTTGTGGGCATGTTCTGTAAATTACATGATGCAAATCCTCAAACAATCCATGTTAATTCCAGGTTGTGAGGCACCAAAACATAAAAAAAGTCATGGGGGGGTGAATACTTTTGCAAGGCACTGTATGGGTTTCCGTACAGCATTCAAGTGAAGTTTTGAACGAAGCAACTTTGGATCTATGATCCGAAGCGCGCTTAGCTTAAACCTAATAATGTTGGGCGCGAATATTCGAATTGCGAATATTAATCGTGAATATCGGCACTTCTAGAATTTGCAAATATTTAGAATATAGTGATATACGGTATATTGCTATTTTTGAATATTCTAGATTTTTTTTCATCTGAAACCATGATCCCAAAGAGAAAGCTGCAATGTCTTTGTCTGAGCTTAGGAGCATCCCTAGCAACGAATAGGAAAGTTGCCTACTCCTTACTATATATGAACCTCCCCAGCAGCCATTTTCTACAGTTTTTTAAAGTTCTGAGAAAGACAGCAGTGACATTGCTGTGCTCTGTGCTTTCCACTCATTACATTAGATCGATAGTTAGATAGCTTATATATATAATACAGATAGTCAGTGTACCTGTTGCAGTGCAGGGTGTTAGGTAGTGTGATAGGTTCTGATGTCCATACATACATGCTACAGACATAGGGCTGTGATGTCACAACAATACATAGTGCACCAATCAGTAATATGTAGTCAGACCTGCTAACATGTGAAATCTGTGCATCATTAGTGTTTATTAGCGCAAATATATTGGAGCACTCTATCTGCATATAAAGACATTTTTAATGTTCTGCCATGACAACCATTTTCTCCAGTCTCAGGAAACTTCTAGCAGCTTGGAAAATGTAGCGAAACTGGCCCACGCCTGTATTGCATGCACATTACGTGAATATCACATTGCCGATTTTCAATCAAGAAAATAATCACAAATTCGCGAATATATGATGAATATTCTACAAAATATTTGCGAAATATCACAAATTCAAATATTACCCCTGCTGCTCATCACTAGAACCTATTTGCAATGCATATTTATTCTGATAGATCCTCCATTACACCCTGAAGTAGATTAGCCCTTCCGTCCTTTCTTCCTTTCCTTCTTTCTTTCTTTCTTTCTTTCTTTTATTATGTTCTTTATTTCTTTTTCTCTAATTTCGTTGTGCAAAAATGTTGTGTTTTTTCTCTAGATTTTAAAGAAAACACTAATGAAGAATGAGACGTCTATTCAGTATTTTTACATGTTGCCATTCTCCGGCGAGACAAGGAATAAACCGCTCATTACCACTCTCTTCTTCTTGATATATCTGGTCGGAGTCCTTATCAATTCCTCCATTATCACAGTCATATGTCTGGCAGTTCAGTTACATGAACCAATGTATTTCTTTATCTGTAATTTGTCCATTGTAGACATATTATATACATCAGTCACGGTTCCTAAATTACTGCACATGTTATTGTCCGGAAATCACTTTGTCTCCTTCTCACAATGTTATTCTCAGTTGTACTGTCTTATTACAGTGGCAACTGCAGAAGAAATTCTTCTCTTCATTATGGCTTATGACCGATATGTCGCTATCTGCCTCCCCTTACATTATCATCGGATCCTGAGTTGGAGAAATTGCATCCTGATAACTATGGGGAATTGGACAGCTGCTTTAATAAATTCTTTAATGTATGTAATTTCAGTTTTGAACATGTCCTCCTGTCACTCCAACCTCATCCACCAGTTTTTTTGCGATGCAAAGTCACTAACACAGAGCACTTGTACAACCACACAAATGTTTTTTATAGTGTCTTTTCTAGAAATTTTAATTTTGGGGTTTATTCCATTGACGTGCACTTGTGTTTCTTATTTTAAAATTTTCTCCGTCATCTTTAAAATAAAGACAACAGAAAGCCGAAAAAAAGCCTTCTCCACTTGCTTATCCCACATCACCATCATCTCTATATACTATGGGACATGCTTGGCAGAATATCTGATGCCACCTTATTCTGATGTTCTGGATTTTGGCTTCGTTATTGTATATACAACCATCGTCCCCATGATAAATCCTGTCATATACAGTCTACAGAATTCCAATGTACAGTCCGCATTACTGAGGTTAGTGAGGAGAATGTGGTGACTCCTGACCTATACACCTATGAACATTGGTGACTGAAGAGAAACTGAAAGATAAAGAAGACTGACTGCTTAAAATGTATGAGATGAAGTATTTTGGGAGTAACACATCAGCACTTGGTACTTTCAAACACTTTCAATCCACTGTTGTGTAAGACTGAGATAAATGTATTTTTATAACATTTTCTTTTATAATAAAATGTATTATTATAAAACATAATGTCTCTTTGTATGTCATTGTTTTAATACAATTAGTTATACAATTTTTATTTTAAATTATTTACAAAAAAGGCCAATATTTGTAATAGCATCTGTTTAGTGTGCACACCCAGGACAGGGATGTAAGGAGGCCACGAGACACCATTTATAATGGCACAGTTACATGGTCATCTTTCTGTGTGCAGTTTCAGAAGCCAAAATCAGAAGTGGGTCATAAAAGGAGAGAATGTATAGACCAGATATATGACATCTCCTCTTCTTTTAATTCAGTCCTAGTTTTGGCTTTCAAAATAGCAGAAACCTTACAATGTGGCCCTACCCTTATGCAGCAGCCATTGTGGTTGTGAACGACTCTATGGCATGTGCACTTCACAGGCTAACTGCTGTGTGAACACTTAATACACATGTGATACAGCAGTTAAACTCTGGGTCAGTGACCTCAAAGACTAGCAGGTTCCATTGCAAGGAAATTTGACAGCTAAGTCTGAGAAAGTAGAAAATGTCCACCAACCAGCTGAAATGGCTCCATGATCTCAATGTAAAGTGGTTCATGGTGCAACCTTCTCACATCTGGTTCACTAACGTTGACACTACTCATTTCTTCATCTCCCCGGCAGACGTCTCCTAGTTGGACATTGTTTTTTTTCATGAGGCTCGCTCTCCTAATCTTGTGAGAGTTGGATCGCACATAGCATGATGAGGCTGTATATCCTTTTTCTTCTTGTGTTTATTTCCATTCTAGTAGAAAGAACCCTCTGAAATCTATACTGTCTACATTACATTTGCTTATTGTGTTAGAGGTTAATTGTTGCTTATTTATTTGTTTGAAAATAATGCCTCCAAGTGTTGGAGTTGTGTGTGTGCTGGAAGTTCTTATTTTTTTTATCTTGGCAAAGTGTAAACACGATAATGTGGACCATAAACCACTACAGACATCCTTGTATACAAACTGTCATTAGATCATTTCTGTCAAAATTGCCCTTTGGAATTTATGGGGATTAATGATAACATAAAGTGGTCTCAGGTCTAAAACAAAACAGATCCTGTCTTTTGAGCATCCGCCTTCACATGGTCATCAATTAGTCCGTAATCCATCAGTATTTCCAAAGTCCAACAAAAAAAACAGGAGTGGATCCAAAACAGAGATGACATATTATTGGAATATGTGCATGTCAGATACATATCACCCTAATAGACTTTATACCACCTAATCCCTATAATAGATTCAACCTCCTCCAAAAAAAGAGAAGTGTATTGGATCTATCAATTGAATACCCTCACTCCAAATGGCCTGAATGAAATACATGCAATAATATTATAAATGATATTATAAATGTAACAATAAATACCCCCAAAAAACCACAACCCAAGTATACCTATGATTTAGGTACCTAGAATACGCACCTGTATACAGTACAGACCAAATGTTTTGACCCACCTTCTCATTCAAAGAGTTTTCTTTATTTTCATGACTATGAAAATTGTAGATTGACACTGAAGGCTTTAAAACTATGAATTAACACATGTGGAATTATATACATAACAAAAAAGTGTGAAACAGCTGAAAATATGTAATATTCTAGGTTCTTCAAAGTAACCACCTTTTGCTTTGATTACTGCTTTGCACACTCTTGGCATTCTCTTGATAAGCTTCAACAGGTAGTCACCTGAAATGGTTTTCACTTCACAGATGTGCCCTGTCAGGTTTAATAAGTGGGATTTCTTGCCTTATAAATGGGGTTGGGACCATCAGTTGCGTTGTGGAGAAGTCAGGTGGATACACAGCTGATAGTCCTACTGAATAGACTCACATGCGGACTGCCCCAGGAAAGGAAGACCAAGAGTCACCTCTGCTGCGGAGGATAAGTTCATCTGAGTCACCAGCCTCAGAAATCGCAGGTTAACAGCAGCTCAGATTAGAGACCAGGTCAATGCCACACAGAGTTCTAGCAGCAGACACATCTCTAGAACAACTGTTAAGAGGAGACTGTGTGAATCAGGCCTTCATGGTAGAATATCTGCTAGGAAACCACTGCTAAGAACAGGTAACAAGCAGAAGAGACTTGTTTGGGCTAAAGAACACAAGGAATAGACATTAGACCAGTGGAAATCTGTGCTTTGGTCTGATGAGTCCAAATTTGAGATCCTTGGTTCCAACCACCGTGTCTTTGTGCGACGCAGAAAAGGTGAACGGACGGACTCTACATGCCTGGTTCCCATCGTGAAACATGGAGGAGGAGGTGCGATGGTGTGGGGGTGCTTTGCTGGTGACACTGTTGGGGATTTATTCAAAATTAAAGGCATACTGAACCAGCATGGCTACCACAGCATTTTGCAGCTGCATGCTATTCCATCCGGTTTGCGTTTAGTTGGACCATCATTTATTTTTCAACAGGACAATGACCCCAAAAACACCTCCAGGCTGTGTAAGGGCTATTTGACCATGAAGGAGAGTGATGGGGTGCTGCGCCAGGTGACCTGGCCTCCACAGTCACCGGACCTGAACCCAATCGACATGGTTTGGGGTGAGCTGGACCGCAGAGTGAAGGAAAAAAGGGCCAACAAGTGCTAAGCATCTCTGGGTACTCCTTCAAGACTGCTGGAAGACCATTTCAGGTGACTATCTCTTGAAGCTCATCAAGAGAATGCCAAGAGTGTGCAAAGCAGTAATCAAAGCAAAAGGTGGCTACTTTGAAGAACCTAGAATATGACATATTTTCAGTTGTTTCACACTTTTTTGTTATGTATATAATTCCACATGTGTTAATTCATAGTTTTGATGGCTTCAGTGTGAATCTACAATTTTCATAGTCATGAAAATAAAGAAAACTCTTTGAATGAGAAGGTGTGTCCAAACTTTTGGTCTGTACTGTATATATTTTGCCGCCTGGGGGACAATAACCGGCACCCCAGCACAGATCTACTGCAGCACAGCAACAGTGGCCCACTCTCTACCTAAAAAGCCACTCGAGAATCAGGATCTGCGCAATATAATCACACGATCGGGAACATAACCATTCCCCACAGACAGCAGAAAAGCACCCACTCATACGGCGCCACCCTGCACCCCCAGAGGAAGAAACATGCATCCTAACAGATGGACTGCACATTGCGATCTAAATGATGTTGTATTAAATCTATTTTAAATCTATATATGTAACCAATGTTCTGTATATGCTATATATGTTTATCTATTCACTTAGCCCTGCCCCTTCCCTTTAAGCCTCTCCCCCTCCCCAGCCTGCCAAAAACAGGCTTTTAAACCTTGTGTAGTCTGTCATACTGTAAATAGTCCTGACGAAGGGGGTAATCCTTCCCCAGAAACGCGTTGACTATACTGTATAATAAAAGATCTCTTAATACCAGACACTTCAATTCTGAAGTTCATTCAATCAAGGTCTAGGCAGCGCCAAAGGGGTCTGCAACAAAGTTTTTTGAAAGTTATTTCTCTTCATCTGTCACCTGCCTTGAGCACACGCAGAGGACCGCGGCCGTAGCCCAAGACAACTGCACGCTGGTCGGGACATCAAATAACCAGCAAAGTGATCTACAGTTGTTGTGACTCTTCACAACAACATCTGGTAAGCAGACTCGTAAGCTCTTTAACACAATAAGGAAGCGTTTAATGCACATGTGGCGCTCTACTCTCCCAATTTTATTTCTACACATGCTTCCAGGTCAGGAAGAGGCAAAGCATTTCTCAGATGCTGAATCCCTTCCAAGAGGCCACAAAATGTATCACTAGGGACAACTTCAGCATGAACAATTTCATATTTATGTCAAAACTGACCCTGATGATCATGCAGGAAAACCGATGTGGGAAAAACATCTAACAGATCTTGCTATCCTCCCTCTAGTTGTTGGGGACCCACAAGGATAAACTCCAATGGAGGAGGAGGAGGAACTGCCACTGGATGAGTAGGTGGAGTCAGAGGTTGAGGATGGTGAGGACAGTGACACTGACCACAACATCCAGTCGTCTCAATAGGTGGTGAGGCTAGAAAGAACTGGCTCCTTGGGCACACTGTCCAGAATGGAAAGCTGCATGCTCTCTTACTTACACAGGCCTATCATTGGTATCAAGCAGTGTGATGTTCAATGGATAGCCATGCTTTTATACCCTTGCTATCAAAGCAAAATGGGAAAATGTTTTTTCCTTCCTAAAGGGAAGCCAAATTATGTTATTTTCAGGAAACACTGTGTACTTGGCTTGCCGCAGCTTTTGGTGAGTGGACACCTGCCACCAGCATGTCTGAAAGGGAAGGTCCTCTCTGCCCCTCTAGAGTCCTCTACCTCCAGCCACAAGCACCAGCAGCAGCCAGTTCATTCTTCCCAACCCAATGTAACAGTATTTCATTTGCTGTTCCAAGCTTGGGCAAATCAGCAAATGGAGACGTCCTACCTCAAAGCCCAATTTTAGTCCTATCTAGACTCTGGCCTGTCACCCTGTTCTCTAATCCCATGGAACAGTGACCTGAATTGCCCCAGCATTCTGTCTGTCTTCTTTCTTTCCTAGCCTCCAGTGTCATCTCTGAGTGGGTTCTCTCTCTGGGCGTGGTGACACCCAAATCGACCAAGTTGTCCTCTGCCAGTGTCCAAAATATCACTTTTGTCAAAATGAACCAAGCCTGGATTGGGGAGGATTTTCACACTATTCCTGCTGATGCATAAATTTGGCCTTTCTGATGGTGCCACATCTTGCCACTGTGGCTGTCTGCCTGCCTGCCTGCCTACCATCATATTCTGTATGGCTGCTGCTGTTGCTGCAAGACACTTTTTTTCCTGAGAATTATATGTTTGTGCATTCGGCCACCGTTACGGAATAACTTTTGGAGTAATAGAAACAAACACTCATTACAGAACTCCTGATGCAGGTGTCTGTGCAAAGGACCCATTCCAGCATGTAGAAAATCCAGTAGAAATAGAGCATCCAGCACAAGAATAAAATCTTTAATTTTTGTTCAATATTCATTTAAAATACAACTCTGTAAATGTTGGAGTATTTGTAGCAATCGTATTTCGATCATCATCACCCGTTGGCTGGGAATACTTTGACATAAGTCTCAAAACTCAAAGCAGAGCACAGGACAGAAAGTCTACATATCACTTAAATAATCTTATTTCATAATATGCAGGAAGTCATTTTCCATTCTAGAGACTATTCTAAAATATAACCCCAAGAACATGGCTACGCACCATAATAGGGCTGGCTTAGAAGTAGATGGATCCTCCGCTGTATTCCCTGTCCTATTCAGTCCTAAACCACCAAAAAAAAAAAAAAAGAAATCAGCCCATGCTCCATTGTGTGCATTACTATGATAAGGGGACAATGCTCATAGAGCCTTCATGTCCTGTTTTGTGTATTAGATAGAAGTTGTTACAAAACTTTCTCAACAATAGTAAAAAAAAAAGTATTACAAGATAGATCTTCGTAAAAACTTTTGTCAAGACCCAAAAGACATGAACTAAGGAACTTAATCATAAACATCTTTCTCCTCCTGGGTAATTATGAATCTCTAATCATCGCCCGGGATTGTCCCAGCACAGTATAAATCTCCTACACAGCTCCCCCTCGCTTCCAGTAGAGAATCTTACATTAGGACAAGCCAACTGTTACTACACTGGTAAGTCCGCCAGACACTGGTATTTTTATTTAAAATGATATCTCATTAATTATTTCCCTACATCAGTGACATAATTTATTTCTTAAAAGAAATTTCAATATCAAATGATTTCTCCAAAACTGATGGTCTAGAAAAATGTTATACCAAATATTACAATGTCAGCATGCTGTGGACACCTATCTTATTGGAACATTCATTTTATGCTTTATTCTTTTTCATTATCTTCTATTATTTCAATTTATTATAATTATTTTTCAAAACTAAATTTTTTACTTTACTAGTAAAGTAAAATGTAAATATTCACATAACATGTATATATATTTACATGACTGAGGCTTTGGTTTTACTTTACTGTTTTCCTTCTGTAACACTGCAGAAATGATGAGCTGAAAGTGTCCCGAGTGGATAAGAGAATGGATATCAGCCAAGCTGCAAAATACATTACAGGAGGGAGAATCTTAACATCAGGTTTAAAGGGTTGTCCGCTTTTTACTATTGATGACCTATCCTCAGGAAAGGTAATTAATATCAGATCGGTGGGGGTCCGACTCTCGACATCCCCCGCCGATCAGCTGTTTGAAGAGAAAGCGGCACTTGTGCGAGTGCTGTCTTCTGTTTTCTGTTTACCTGCTCGCTATTGCAGTTGCATCGGGGAGCAGTGTAATTTACTTCTATGGGATGGAGCCGTCCTATTCACTTGAACAACCGGAGCCGTCCCATAGAAGAGAATGGGGGCATCACAGTTGTAATTATACCTGCTCACTGCTGCAGTTGAAATGGCAAGCAGATAAACAGAGCAGAGAAGACAGTGCTCGTCTCCCTGCTGATATTATATTGTCTAACTATCCGGAGAATAGGTCATCAATACAAAAAAGCTTACGACCCTTTACTCTCTTGTAAATTGCAAAAACAACAGATTCAATTTTGCCATTTCATTTTAGATACTTTTGCTATTTGTTATTTAGCTGGACAGACCCAAAAGATCAGCAGACATTTTATTATATAGAATTGAGCCTGTATGAATTAGTGATTATATTGTTTTCTATTCTTAGTAATATTGTATTTTGTTTCTAAATACAAGACACATTTTTTGCTGGAAAATTATGTTAAAGAGTGAGTTCTATCAGGATATGCCCTCACTCTGTGATCGTAGGGGGTTCAACTTCTGGGACCACAGTGTTGATTCAGAGTTCAGGCCAATTCAAAGTATTTTCTAGCAAAGTGACACCAAACTAGCCTGTTCTCATGAATAAATAAATAAAATATTAGAGATGAGCGAACCACGTTTGACTGTGTTAACATACAATGTGTTTAATAGCACACTGCACAGTCACCTTTTACGCTTTTTTATATTCCAAAGCTTCCAAAAATTGTGTCAGTGTTATGTGATAAAATAAATAAATAAATAAGTGTCTTGAGGGACCAAACATCCCAAAATTATGGCTTTTCGGTGTCAAAATGCTGCCTGAATGACACGCTCAAGTGTTGAATGTCAGAAGAAAAATTGTCTCAATAACCCTTTTAATTGGAAGCAGCAGCAGTGCAGTGTGGAGGTGGAAAGAGTATAGTACAGATTGGCATGCGGCCACAATAGTAGTGGAAGCAGATCAGAAACATAGAACATACACTCACCTAAAGAATTATTAGGAACACCTGTTCTATTTCTCATTAATGCGATTATCTAGTCAACCAATCACATGGAAGTTGCTTCAATACATGTAGGGTTGTGGTCCTGGTCAAGACAATCTCCTGAACTCCAAACTGAATGTCAGAATAAGAAAGAAAGGTGGGCTAAAACAGCAGAAGACCCCACCGGGTACCACTCATCTCCATTACAAATAAGAAAAAGAGGCTACAATTTGCACGAGCTCACCAAAATTGGACTGTTCAAGACTGGAAAAATGTTGCCTGGTCTAATGAGTCTCGATTTCTGTTGAGACATTCAAATGGTAGAGTCCGAATTTGGCGTAAACAGAATGAGAACATGTATCCATCATGCCTTGTCACCACTGTGCAGGCTGGTGGTGGTGGTGTAATGGTGTGGGGGATGTTTTCTGGGCACACTTTAGGCCCCTTAGTGCCAATTGGCCATCGTTTAAATGCCACGGGCTACCTCAGCATTGTTTCTGACCATGTCCATCCCTTCATGACCACCATGTACCCATCCTCTGATGGCTACTTCCAGCAGGATAATGCACCATGTCACAAAGCTTGAATAATTTCAAATTGGTTTCTTGAACATGACAATGAGTTCACTATACTAAAATGGCCCCCACAGTCACCAGATCCCAAACCAATAGAGCATCTTTGGGATGTGGTGGAACGGGAGCTTCGTGCCCTGGATGTGCATCCCTCAAATCTCCATCAGCTGCAAGATGCTATCCTATCAATATGGGCCAACATTTCTAAAGAATGCTATCAGCACCTTGTTGAATCAATGCCACGTAGAATTAAGGCAGTTCTGAAGGCAAAAGGGGGTCCAACACCGTATTAGTATGGTGGTCCTAATAATTATTTAGGTGAGTGTACATTTAAGGTGTACAAGGCTATGGATAGTAGTAGTAGTAACAACAACAGCAGCAATAGTAGTGGTAGTAGTAGAAGTAGTGATTGTGATGACAGAGGCTTTTCATTAATGGTGGTGGCAATAGGGGATTAACAGCATGGAGCATGAGCAGCCATATGGCACATGTTGGCAGAAAGGCAGTAGCATGATGGAGGCAGCAGCAGTCTTTATGGAAGATGATGGTTGGCAGGTCTCAGCAGACCTGACAGAGGCAGTGGCAGCAGCAGCCGTTTAGAACATGATAGTTGGCAGGTGGCATTAGTAGAATAAAAAAGACAGACAGCAGTGGCATGATGCTGGTGACAGCAGCAGTCCTACAGAGCATGATGGTTGGCAGGTGGCATTAGTGGCATGACGCAGGCCACAGCAGCTGCTGTAAAGAACGTGAAGTTAAACTGACAGACAGCAACAGTGGTAAGATGGGGCACTGCCAGGAAAGTGAGGTCTATTCATTGGAACCATCCGAGGAGTGTGAAAATCCTCCTGAATCCAGGCTTGGTTTTAGAGAAAAGTTATGTTTTGCACACTGGCTGAGAACAACTTTGTTCATTTGGGTATCTTGGAGGTTCATGAAGGAGGAGGTTGAGGAGGCAGATAAGTGCCTGCTGTGGAAGAAAGCTTCGTAATATGGTGGGAGAGGGTCAAAGGGACCTAGCCATTTTCCTGGGGTGCTGCCTATCCACTGTTACAAAAAACATTGACCCAGTGAGCCATTAAAATACATGTACTGTCTCTGCCCATAACAGCTGCTCCAGGTATCCACTATGGAGTGCAGCTTGATGCACAGCGAGATTCACAAGTAGTGGTCCACATTCTCTGCCAGGTGAGAGTACAAGGCTCTACTACAATAGCACTACAGCAAAGTAGCCAGATGGGGGTTACGCTTGTAGACTAGCTAATTGCTGGTGGAGGAAAGTTTTTCATGGCCAAACATTCCTTTATAGATGTCTCACGATGGAGTCGAGGACAAGGACAAATCTAAGCAGGAGAAGAAGAAGGTAACAATGGTAATGATTAGTGTTGAGCGAATTGAGCTTCGGATCCTAGAAATAAATTTGTTCACAACTTTTTTTGAATGCTGTACGGAGATTTGTCTCCTTCCCCGCCCACCCTACGTCCTCTTTTTTAAACTTGGCATGAGTGGGGAAGTAGTCGCAGATTCTGCCGCAACATGGCATGTGACAGAATCTGCATACATAGTAACAGTTTATAAGGCCGAAAAAAGACATCTGTCCATCCAGTTCGGCCTGGTTTACTGCAAGTTGATCCAGAGGAAGTAAAAAAAAAAACTGTGAAGTAGAAGCCAATTTTCCTCACTTAAGGGGAAAAACATTCCCTCCCTACCCTCAGGCAGAGAGTTTCATAGTCTCACTGCTCTTACCGTAAAGAATCCTCTTCTATGTTTGTGTACAAACCTTCTTTCCTCCATACACAGAGGATGTCCCCTCGTCACAGTCAAGGTCCTGGGGATAAATAGATGATGGGAGAGATCTCTATACTGACCCCTGATATATTTATACATAGTAATTAGATCGCCCCTCAGTCGTCTTTTTTCTAAAGTGAATAACCCTAATTTTGATAATCGTTCAGGGTACTGTAGTCCACCCATCCAGTTATTACTTTAGTTGCCCTCCTCTGGACCCTTTCCAGCTCTGCTATGTCTGCCTTGTTCACAGGAGCCCAGCACTGTACACAGTCCTCCATGTGTGGTCTGACTAATGATTTGTAAAGTGGTAGGACTATGTTCTCATCACGTACATCTATGCCCCTTTTTATGCAACCCATTATCTTATTGGCATTGGCAGCAGCTGCCTGACACTGGTTTCTACAGCTTAGTTTGCTGTTCACTAACATTCCTAGGTCCTTTTCCATGTCAGTGTTAGGCCTCATGCACACGACCGTTTGCGGTCCGCAAACCGGGGATCCGCAAAAAACGGAAGCCGCCCATGTGCCTTGTGCAATTTGTGGAACGGAATGGACGACCCATTGTAAACATGCCTATTCTTGGCCGCAAAACGGACTAGAATAGGACATGCTATATTTTTTTTTTGCGGGACCTCGGAATGGAGCAACGGATGCGGACAGCACACAGAGTGCAGTCCGCATCTTTTGCGGCCCCATTAAAGTGAATGGGTCCGCACCCGGGCCGGAGTTTTTGCAGCTCGGATGCGGACCATAACTATGGTCTTATGCATGAGGCCTTACCCAGTGTTTTACCATTTAGTATGTACGGGTGACTTGCATTATTCCTTCCCATGTGCATAACCTTACATTTGTCAGTGTTAAACCTCATCTGCCACTTATCTGCCCAAGCCTCCAATCTATCCAGATCCCTCTGTAGTAGTATACTGTCCTTTTCCGTGTCATCTGCAAAAATAGATATTTTACTGTGCAAGCCTTCTTTAAGATTAATAATAAATATATTGAAGAGGATAGAGCCCAATACTGACCCCTGATGTAGCCCACTAGTGACAGTGACCCAATCTGAGTGTGTACCATTAATAACCACCTTCTATTTTCTATTACTGAGCCAGTTACTTACCCACATACAGACGTTTTCTCCCAGCTCAAGCATTCCTATTTTATATATTAACATTTCATTCAGTACAGTGTCAAATCCTTTGGAGAAGTCCAGATATATGACATTCATTGATTCGCCACTGTCATGTCTAGAACTTACCTGCTCATAGAAATAGCCTATAGTTTTGGCGCTCTTTTTTTGGACCCTTTTTGAATATTGGCACCACATTTGCTATGCTCCAATCCTGTGGCTATGACATTACTTCATTCTCTTAGGATAAGGGGGTATATGCCATCTGCTCCTGGCGGTCAGTGATGGACAAATCGTCCGGAACGGTTCGCGAACGCGATCAAATTTTCGTGAACAGCAAGTTTGTGTTGGGCCCTTTTCACTTTAATGGCAGGCGAAAATGAAAAACTTTCATCTCATATTTGCAGCCACCAAATACTTAGTAGAAGTGTACAAATAGTCCCACAACATGGACAGTGACATACTAGAGGGGGATCAAAGACAAAAATTCCAACAAAAAATATGTATCTTAATTAGGGGACATTTGTATGCGTCTTAAATGGAAATTCTCTGAAATGTGCTCTGTTGAAGCCTAGAAAATTTTTATTTTAGGCCACGGGAGTACGGGCATTAAAAATTAGGCATTCACCTGACATAAAATAAATTGTGATTATGTTGCTCTAGGCACATTATGCGGTCAATGGATAAAAATTTTACTGTAGGCCACTAAACTACAGGCCCCAAACATTAGGCATTCAAAGGACAGAAAATATCAAGTGATTATGTGACCGGAGGTATATTACACGGTCAATGGTTGTCTATTTTACTAAAGGCCATTACAAATACAGGTCAAATACATATGTTAAAAAAACTAAAAATATAAAATTGGATTAAAAACATGGCTATCGAAAAACCCCTAATGATAATGGTTGAAATTTGACTCATTGTATATCAATTTTACAGCAGGCCAGTGGACTACAGGCCCCAAAAATTATGCATTCAGCGGAAAGTAAAGAACAAGTAAGTATGTGGCTGGAGGTAGATTACATGGTCATTGGATATCAATTTTACAGCAGGCCAGTTGACTACGGGCCCCAAAAATTTTGCATTCAGTGGACAGAAAAGAACAAGTAAGTATATGGCTGGAGGTAGATTACATGGTCATTGGATATCAATTTTACTGCAGGCCAGTGGACTACAGGCCCCAAAAATTATGAATTCAGCGGAAAGAAAAGAACAAGTAAGTATGTGGCTGGAGGTAGATTACACGGTCATTGGATATCAATTTTACAGCAGGCCAGTTGACTACGGGCCCCAAAAATTATGCATTCAGTGGACAGAAAAGAACAAGTAAGTATGTGGCTAGAGGTAGATTACATAGTCATTGGATATCAATTTTGCTGCAGGCCAGTGTATTTACAGGCCCCAAAAATGATGCATTCACGGTACAGAAAAGATCGAGTGATTATGTGGCTGGAGGTATATTAGACGGTCAATGGATATCAATTTTACTAAAGGCCAGTACAAATACAGGTCACATATATAAGTTTAAAAGATTTAAAATTATAAAATTGAATTAAAAACATGGTTAACAAAATCCCCTTTCTTGAAAAAAAAACCCTAATGATATGGTTATATGAGCACAAAACATTAGACATTCAATGGACAGAAAAGGCCTTTTATGCCTCATTATTTACATAAGACAGGGACCATTCTTTGTTCTTGGTGCTGTAGGATATTTGTTGGCTAGCTTGAGGAAATTAAAATTAAATGTAGTCATCACTGGTGTTGAATTCCTCCGAGATCCATGCCTCATTCATTTTTAGAAGTGAGCTAGGCGAGTGCGCTTATCGGTCACGATCCCCCCTGCTTTCGGACAGGACACAGGACGAGGGGCAAGCTAAGAGTTCCATGGCAAATTGTGCCAGTTCTGGCCACAGGTCAAGCCTGCACACCCAGTAGTCCAGGGGTTGCTTGCTTCTCAGAGCGTTCACATCGGTCGTTAACCCGATGTTGTCGGACACTTGTTGGTCTAGGCGTTCCCTGAGGCTGGATCCCGGGGGCGGCTGTCGATGGGTTTGCTTCAAGAGTTATCTCATATCCGAAGTGACCAACACATCTTCAAATTGCCCTCTTCTTGCATGTGCTGTTGGATTTTTACCCGCAACTGTTTCTCTGTGAGTGGAAATTCCTCTGCCAAAAGCAGAATGCAGCATTTCTCGAAGCAAGGCCTGGAAGTGCTGCATTTTTACAGCCCTCTGTGATGCTAGTAACATGTCCGTATTTTGTGTTTGTACTGGGGGTCTAAGTACGCTGCCACCTTGTACTGGTCCTTGCACTTCATGCTTTTTATACAGGGGTCCCTCTTCAAACACTGAAGCATGAAGGCCCCCATTTGCACTAAACTGGAAGCGGTGGAGTGGCCTGGCTCCTGCTCATCGTCAAGGATAATGTCATCCTCGGTGTCCTCCCCCCAGCCACGGACAACACAAGGGATCCCAGAAAAGTTTAAAGGATGCTCTTCTTGCTCCTTCTCCTCCTCCATCCCGGCACCATCCTCCTCTGACTTCTCTTCAGACTTCTGTTGACCTATTTCAGATGGAGTAGCCCCCCGGGAATTCATCCAGCATTGCAACTTCCTCATCTTCCTGCACCTGCTCCTCGACGGCTCGATCAATGACATAATGCAATGCACACTCCAGAAAGAAGGCGTAAGGTACGATGTCACTGATGGCGTCCTGGCTGCGACTGACCAGTTTGGTGATCTCATCAAATGGTCACAGAAGTCTGCATGAAAAAAAAAAAAAGCTCCCCAGAACCTGTCCTGCAGCAAAGTTCATACAGGTATTCGTTAGCTGCACTTTTCTGCTGGAGCAGCCTATCAAGCAAATACAAGGTGGAGTTCCATCGCGTTGGGCAGTCACGAAAATCAGACATCTGACGGGCAGGTGGTTTCACCGCTGAACATCAGCAAAGCGAGACATGGTCGTGTAAGATCTTCTAAAATGGCCAGATATTTTCCTGGCCTGCTGCAAGACATCCTGTACACTGGGGTATTTAGCAACAAATCGCTGCACGACTAAGTTCAGGACGTGTGCCATGCACGGCACGTGTGTCATTTTGCCCTGTTTCAGCGCGCTCAGCAGATTGGCACCATTGTCGCACACCATTTTACCAACTGTCAAATTGAGCAGGGTTAGCCACTGATTGGCCTGTGACCACAAAACTGAAAGTAATGCAGGACCTGTGTATCTTTTGGCTTCCAGGCACAACATTCGCAGCACAGCATGGCAACGTCTCACCTGGCAAGTCAAATAGGTTCTGGGGAGTTTGGGGGGTGCAGCGGAAGAGGAGGTAGCAGTGGAAAAGACGGACGTGGATAAGATAAAAACAGATGAACCTCTTTTGCGGACGCTGCCAAGGATACTATTCAAATGAAGCATGTAGTTTAAATGGCTTTTATTTGTCTACGCTTTTCAGGGGTGAATAACCCCCTTTATCAGGACATTCAAATTTTAAGCATATATAATAATATTGTTAGCAATACCACACATGAGGAGCTGTCCTCTCTCGTAACCTTTTTTCTCTTGTTCAGCAGTGGAAAAGAAGGAGTCAGCCGAGACGGAGACGGAGGATGGAGTAGGAGGAGGCGAAGATGAGGCAGGCCTGCATGCAATCCGTGGTGGTAACACCAAATTCACACGGGTGCCACGGGTTGCATGCTTGACGGCTGTCAGAAGTTTTACCCAGTGGGCAGTAAAAGTTATGTACCTTCCCTGCCCGTGTTTGCTAGACCATGTGTCTGTGGTCAGATGTATGGCACCGACACAGTGTGCCAGAGATACATTCACTTTCCGCTGAACATGGCCGTATAGCTCCGGGATGCCCTTATGGGAGAAAAATTTTCTTCCGGGGATCTTCCATTGCGGAGTGCCAATGGCCACAAATTTTCTAAAGGCCTAAAGGCCTCTGAGTCCACCAGTTTATATGGCAGTAGTTGGCAGGCTAGCAGTTCCGACAAGCCGGCAGTCAGCCATTGGGCAACAGGGTTATCTGGCATCATCATCTTCTTTCACTCGAACATTTGGGCCACAGAAGCCTGCCTTATGCCAGATTAACGTGACGATGGCACGGTGGAAGGTGGAGTGGAGGACAAATTGGAGGAAAGAGGAGAAGGAGAAGAGGTAGGACGTGGAGCGACAGGAGTGTCGCTTTGTGGGTTCTGACGGTGTTGCTCCCACTGGGCTCGGTGATGGGAGGCCAGGTGCCTTCTTAAGGTGGTCATCCCTAGGTGAGTGTTGGGCTTATCGCGACTTATGTGTTGACAGCATAGGCTGCAGATGGCAACACTATTGTAAGCAGCGGACACGTTAAAAAAAAGCCCACACTGCGGAGCCATGTGCCGGCATCCTGGGAGCACCAGATGTGACCGTGCATGGTGGATGGCTCGTTTCAGATACATTAGCAGTGTCTCCTGTGCACTGTAAGTTCTGCCTGCTTCTCCTCCTTCTCCTCCCTATCTGCTGCTCTGTTTCACCCTCTGAACTCCCCTCCTTTTCCTCTATTGTGGGCAACCAAATGACGTCCATCAACACGTCATCTTCGTCATCCTCCACCACTACTGACATTAGAGATCTTGGAATAGGCAGAACAGCGGGGACCACCCTCCTTGGGCTGATCTGGGAACTGTCGTCAAACTGCTTAGTGGCGACCGTTGATACCTCCTCTTCCTGATCCAATGCTAAGAATTGGCTGTGCATCGGTAAGGTTTTGGAATAGAAAGGAAAAAATTTCCTCTGACTTGACCGGAGGGGATATGATGGTGGTGGTAGTGTCTTTGGGGGTGCACACAGCAGTGTGAAGAGGATGAGGAGGGTGCAGAAGCGGAAGGCTGAGTGAACCACTCAACCAACTCTGGTGCGTCCTTTGACGTAATCGCACGTACCTTCTGCAACGTCCCACCTGCCCGACCCCTACCACCCGTGCGGAATGGCCTGTCTCTTCTTCTGCCTGTCATTTTCAAAATGACCTTGTGACAAAAGTCCCTATAGAAGAGCAGCATTTGTGGAAGAAGGTATATCACACCCCTGCCTCAATCAGTTTTTTTGGGGGGCAACTGGTATCTCACACCAGGAGAAAGTATTTGTTCCAATAGCGTTTGTCACTCTGTGTAGCTGTGGTAACGGAGCAAAACTGCAAACAAAATTTTAGGACCACATGCCTTTAAAAGACCAAATCTGTGCAAAGATGTGGATTAATTGTCATTTTCTGTCAGGTAGTCACACGTTGTGATGGCAAAGGCAAAAAAACTGTCCCTTTTTGAACGTGGTCGGGTTGTTGAACTGCATAAGCAGGGTCTCCCACAGCGTGCCATCACTGCTGAGGTAGGACGCAGTAAGATCGTCATTTGGAATTTCTTAAATGATCCTGAGTAGAGTTGAGCGAACACCTGGATGTTCGGGTTCGAGAAGTTCGGCCGAACTTCCCGGAAATGTTCGGGTTCGGGATCCGAACCCGATCCGAACTTCGTCCCGAACCCGAACCCCATTGAAGTCAATGGGGACCCGAACTTTTCGGCACTAAAACGGCTGTAAAACAGCCCAGGAAAGGGCTAGAGGGCTGCAAAAGGCAGCAACATGTAGGTAAATCCCCTGCAAACAAATGTGGATAGGGAAATGAATTAAAATAAAAATTAAATAAATAAAAATTAACCAAAATCAATTGGAGAGAGGTCCCATAGCAGAGAATCTGGCTTCCCGTCACCCACCACTGGAACAGTCCATTCTCAGATATTTAGGCCCCGGCACCCAGGCAGAGGAGAGAGGTCCCGTAACAGAGAATCTGGCTTCATGTCAGCAGAGAATCAGTCTTCATATCATAGCAGAGAATCAGGCTTCACGTCAGCCACCAGTGCAACAGTCCATTGGCATATATTTAGGCCCAGCACACAGGCAGAGGAGAGAGGTCCCGTAACAGAGGATCTGGCTTCATGTCAGCAGAGAATTAGTCTGCATGTCATAGCAGAGAATGAGGCTTCACGTCAGCCACCACTGCAACAGTCCATTGGCATATATTTAGGCCCAGCACCCAGGCAGAGGAGAGAGGTCCCGTAACAGACAATCTGGCTTCATGTCAGCAGAGAATCAGTCTTCATGTCATAGCAGAGAATCAGGCTTCACGTCACCCACCACTGTAAGAGTCCATTTTCATAAATTTAGGCCCAGCACCCAGGCAGAGGAGAGAGGTCCCGTAACAGAGGATCTGGCTTCATGTCAGCAGAGAATCAGTCTGCATGTCATAGCAGAGAATCAGGCTTCACGTCACCCACCACTGCAACAGTCCATTGTCATAAATTTAGGCCCAGCACCCAGGCAGAGGAGAGAGGTCCCGTAACAGACAATCTGGCTTCATGTCAGCAGAGAATTAGTCTGCATGTCATAGCAGAGAATGAGGCTTCACGTCAGCCACCACTGCAACAGTCCATTGGCATATATTTAGGCCCAGCACCCAGGCAGAGGAGAGAGGTCCCGTAACAGACAATCTGGCTTCATGTCAGCAGAGAATCAGTCTTCATGTCATAGCAGAGAATCAGGCTTCACGTCACCCACCACTGCAACAGTCCATTTTCATAAATTTAGGCCCAGCACCCAGGCAGAGGAGAGAGGTCCCGTAAAAGACAATCTGGCTTCATGTCAGCAGAGAATCAGTCTTCATGTCATAGCAGAGAATCAGGCTTCACGTCACCCACCACTGCAACAGTCCATTTTCATAAATTTAGGCCCAGCACCCAGGCAGAGGAGAGAGGTCCCGTAACAGAGGATCTGGCTTCATGTCAGCAGAGAATCAGTCTGCATGTCATAGCAGAGAATCAGGCTTCAGGTCAGCCACCACTGCAACAGTCCATTGGCATATATTTAGGCCCAGCACACAGGCAGAGGAGAGAGGTCCCGTAACAGACAATCTGGCTTCATGTCAGCAGAGAATCAGTCTTCATGTCATAGCAGAGAATCAGGCTTCACGTCACCCACCACTGTAAGAGTCCATTTTCATAAATTTAGGCCCAGCACCCAGGCAGAGGAGAGAGGTCCCGTAACAGAGGATCTGGCTTCATGTCAGCAGAGAATCAGTCTGCATGTCATAGCAGAGAATCAGGCTTCACGTCACCCACCACTGCAACAGTCCATTGTCATAAATTTAGGCCCAGCACCCAGGCAGAGGAGAGAGGTCCCGTAACAGACAATCTGGCTTCATGTCAGCAGAGAATTAGTCTGCATGTCATAGCAGAGAATGAGGCTTCACGTCAGCCACCACTGCAACAGTCCATTGGCATATATTTAGGCCCAGCACCCAGGCAGAGGAGAGAGGTCCCGTAACAGACAATCTGGCTTCATGTCAGCAGAGAATCAGTCTTCATGTCATAGCAGAGAATCAGGCTTCACGTCACCCACCACTGCAACAGTCCATTTTCATAAATTTAGGCCCAGCACCCAGGCAGAGGAGAGAGGTCCCGTAAAAGACAATCTGGCTTCATGTCAGCAGAGAATCAGTCTTCATGTCATAGCAGAGAATCAGGCTTCACGTCACCCACCACTGCAACAGTCCATTTTCATAAATTTAGGCCCAGCACCCAGGCAGAGGAGAGAGGTCCCGTAACAGAGGATCTGGCTTCATGTCAGCAGAGAATCAGTCTGCATGTCATAGCAGAGAATCAGGCTTCAGGTCAGCCACCACTGCAACAGTCCATTGGCATATATTTAGGCCCAGCACACAGGCAGAGGAGAGAGGTCCCGTAACAGACAATCTGGCTTCATGTCAGCAGAGAATCAGTCTTCATGTCATAGCAGAGAATCAGGCTTCACGTCACCCACCACTGTAAGAGTCCATTTTCATAAATTTAGGCCCAGCACCCAGGCAGAGGAGAGAGGTCCCGTAACAGAGGATCTGGCTTCATGTCAGCAGAGAATCAGTCTGCATGTTATAGCAGAGAATCAGGCTTCACGTCAGCCACCAGTGCAACAGTCCATTGGCATATATTTAGGCCCAGCACACAGGCAGAGGAGAGAGGTCCCGTAACAGAGGATCTGGCTTCATGTCAGCAGAGAATTAGTCTGCATGTCATAGCAGAGAATGAGGCTTCACGTCAGCCACCAGTGCAACAGTCCATTGGCATATATTTAGGCCCAGCACCCAGGCAGAGGAGAGAGGTCCCGTAACAGACAATCTGGCTTCATGTCAGCAGAGAATCAGTCTTCATGTCATAGCAGAGAATCAGGCTTCACGTCACCCACCACTGTAAGAGTCCATTTTCATAAATTTAGGCCCAGCACCCAGGCAGAGGAGAGAGGTCCCGTAACAGACAATCTGGCTTCATGTCAGCAGAGAATCAGTCTTCATGTCATAGCAGAGAATCAGGCTTCACGTCACCCACCACTGCAACAGTCCATTGGCATATATTTAGGCCCAGCACCCAGGCAGAGGAGAGAGGTCCCGTAACAGACAATCTGGCTTCATGTCAGCAGAGAATCAGTCTTCATATCATAGCAGAGAATCAGGCTTCACGTCAGCCACCAGTGCAACAGTCCATTGGCATATATTTAGGCCCAGCACACAGGCAGAGGAGAGAGGTCCCGTAACAGAGGATCTGGCTTCATGTCAGCAGAGAATTAGTCTGCATGTCATAGCAGAGAATCAGGCTTCACGTCAGCCACCAGTGCAACAGTCCATTGGCATATATTTAGGCCCCGGCACCCAGACAGAGGAGAGGTTCATTCAACTTTGGGTAGCCTCGCAATATAATGGTAAAATGAAAATAAAAATAGGATTGAATGAGGAAGTGCCCTGGAGTCCAATTATATATGGTTAAGGGGAGGTAGTTAATGTTTAATCTGGACAAGGGACGGACAGGTCCTGTGGGATCAATGCCTGGTTCATTTTTATGAACGTCAGCTTGTCCACATTGGCTGTAGACAGGCGGCTGCGTTTGTCTGTAATGACGCCCCCTGCCGTGCTGAATACACGTTCAGACAAAACGCTGGCCGCCGGGCAGGCCAGCACCTCCAAGGCATAAAAGGCTAGCTCTGGCCACGTGGACAATTTAGAGACCCAGAAGTTGAATGGGGCCGAACCATCAGTCAGTACGTGGAGGGGTGTGCACACGTACTGTTCCACCATGTTAGTGAAATGTTGCCTCCTGCTAACACGTTGCGTATCAGGTGGTGGTGCAGTTAGCTGTGGCGTGTTGACAAAAGTTTTCCACATCTCTGCCATGCTAACCCTGCCCTCAGAGGAGCTGGCCGTGACACAGCTGCCTTGGCGACCTCTTGCTCCTCCTCTGCCTTGGCCTTGGGCTTCCACTTGTTCCCCTGTGACATTTGGGAATGCTCTCAGTAGCGCGTCTACCAACGTGCGCTTGTACTCGCGCATCTTCCTATCACGCTCCAGTGCAGGAAGTAAGGTGGGCACATTGTCTTTGTAGCGTGGATCCAGCAGGGTGGCAACCCAGTAGTCCGCACAGGTTAAAATGTGGGCAACTCTGCTGTCGTTGCGCAGGCACTGCAGCATGTAGTCGCTCATGTGTGCCAGGCTGCCCAGGGGTAAGGACAAGCTGTCCTCTGTGGGAGGCGTATCGTCATTGTCCTGCCTTTCCCCCCAGCCACGCACCAGTGATTGACCCGAGCTGCGTTTGGTGCCACCCCGCTGTGACCATGCTTCATCCTCATCCTCCTCCACCTCCTCCTCATCCTCGTCCTCCTCGTCCTCCAGTAGTGGGCCCTGTCTCGCCACATTTGTACCTGGCCTCTGCTGTTGCCAAAAACCTCCCTCTGAGTCACTTCGAAGAGACTGGCCTGAAAGTGCTAAAAATGACCCCTCTTCCTCCTCCTCCTCCTCCTCCTCCTCCTGGGCCACCTCCTCTTCCATCATCGCCCTAAGTGTTTTCTCAAGGAGACATAGAAGTGGTATTGTAACGCTGATAACGGCGTCATCGCCACTGGCCATGTTGGTGGAGTACTCGAAACAGCGCAACAGGGCACACAGGTCTCGCATGGAGGCCCAGTCATTGGTGGTGAAGTGGTGCTGTTCTGTAGTGCGACTGACCCGTGCGTGCTGCAGCTGAAACTCCACTATGGCCTGCTGCTGCTCGCACAGTCTGTCCAGCATGTGCAAGGTGGAGTTCCACCTGGTGGGCACGTCGCATATGAGGCGGTGAGCGGGAAGGCCGAAGTTACGCTGTTGCGCAGACAGGCGAGCAGCGGCAGGATGTGAACACCGGAAGCGCGAACAGACGGCCCGCACTTTATGCAGCAGCTCTGACATGTCGGGGTAGTTGTGAATGAACTTCTGCACCACCAAATTCAGCACATGCGCCAAGCAAGGGATGTGCGTCAAACCGGCTAGTCCCAGAGCTGCAACGAGATTTCGCCCATTATCACACACCACCAGGCCGGGCTTGAGGCTCACCGGCAGCAACCACTCGTTGGTCTGTTGTTCTATACCCCGCCACAACTCCTGTGCGGTGTGGGGCCTGTCCCCCAAACATTTGAGTTTCAGAATGGCCTGCTGACGTTTACCCCGGGCTGTGCTGAAGTTGGTGGTGAATGTGTGTGGCTTACTGGATGAGCAGGTGGAAGAAGAGGAGGAGGAAGCTGAGTAGGAGGAGGTGGCAACAGGAGGCAAAGAATGTTGCCCTGCGATACTTGGCGGCGGAAGGACGTGCGCCAAACAGCTCTCCGCCTGGGGCCCAGCTGCCACTGCATTTACCCAGTGTGCAGTTAGGGAGATATAGCGTCCCTGGCCGTGCTTACTGGTCCACGTATCTGTGGTTAGGTGGACCTTGCCACAGATGGCGTTGCGCAGTGCACACTTGATTTTATCGGATACTTGGTTGTGCAGGGAAGGCACGGCTCTCTTGGAGAAGTAGTGCCGGCTGGGAACAACATACTGTGGGACAGCAAGCGACATGAGCTGTTTGAAGCTGTCTGTGTCCACCAACCTAAATGACAGCATTTCATAGGCCAGTAGTTTAGAAATGCTGGCATTCAGGGCCAGGGATCGAGGGTGGCTAGGTGGGAATTTACGCTTTCTCTCAAATGTTTGTGAGATGGAGAGCTGAACGCTGCCGTGTGACATGATTGAGATGCTTGGTGACGGAGGTGGTGGTGTTGGTGGTACATCCCCTGTTTGCTGGGCGGCAGGTGCCAACGTTCCTCCAGAGGCGGAGGAAGAGGCCGAGGTGGCAGCAGCAGAAGAGGCCGAGGCAGCAGCAGCAGAAGCTATCTATTTAGGTACCGTATTACACTAATACAGGCACAGCAGTAACGACAGATTTAGCTGAATATAAATTTGAGGCCTAGTATTTAGGCGCTGGGTGACAGGTATAGGTTTACTGACAGAATTAGACTTGGAAATGCACAGTAGCGTGTGTGTGAAGTTATTCAGAATGACCCTATGTGCACCTTGAATCTTATATACCCTTTTAGGGATAGATTTAAAGTAGCTCTGATACAGCAGAAACCACTAAATTAGGAAATTGCTAAATTGGGAATTGTATTTCAACCCAGAACAAAAACTGCGCTTTGACGGACACTAAATAACTTGACCAGCCACAGCAATAACCGCAGATTTAGATGGATGTAAATTTGAGGCCTAGTATTTAGGCGCTGGGTGACAGGTATAGGTTTACTAACAGAATTAGACTTGGAAATGCACAGTAGCGTGTGTGTGAAGTTATTCAGAATGACCCTATGTGCACCTTGAATCTTATATACCCTTTTAGGGATAGATTTAAAGTAGCTCTGATACAGCAGAAACCACTAAATTGGGAAATTGCTAAATTGGGAATTGTATTTCAACCCAGAACAAAAACTGTGCTTTGACGGACACTAAATAACTTGCCCAGCCACAGCAATAACCACAGATTTAGCTGACTATAAATTTGAGGCCTATTATTTAGGCGCTGGGTGACAGGTATACGTTTACAGACAGAATTAGACTGGGATATGGCCAAAAAATAACCACACTATTGATGGTTAAATGCACTTGGTGTGACAGCTTGACCAACCACACTATTGAGGGTTAAATGCACTTGGTGACAGGCTCAGCTTGCCCCTGATGTAGTATATGGCCAAAAAAAAAACACACTATTGATGGTTAAATGCACTTGGTGTGACAGCTTGACCGACCACACTATTGAGGGTTAAATGCACTTGGTGACAGGCTCAGCTTGCCCCTGATGTAGTATATAGCCAAAAAATAACCGCACTATTGATGGTTAAATTCACTTGGTGTGACAGCTTGACCCTGATGTAGGATTTAGCCAAAGAAAAACCACACCATTGAGGGTTAAATGCACTTGGTGACAGCTTGCCCCTGATGTAGTATATGGCCAAAAAATAACCACACTATTAATGGTTAAATGCACTTTGTGTGACAGATTGACCCTGATGTAGGATTTTGCCAAAAAACAACCACACTATTGAGGGTTAAATGCACTTGGTGACAGCTTGCCCCTGATGTAGTATATGGCCAAAAAATAACCACACTATTGATGGTTAAATGCACTTGGTGTGACAGCTTGACCCTGATGTAGGATTTAGCCAAAAAACAACCACACTATTGAGGGTTAACTGCACTTGGTGGCAGCTTGTGCTGGCGCACCACAAGACACAAAATGTCCGCCGATCACCCCAGAAAAAAGTGACTGAAAAACGCTCTGGACAGCCTAAAAACAGTGATCAATTCAATAGCAGCAGTTCAATCATCCACAGCTGCAGATCGATCTCTGAATGAAGTCTTTTGGAGGAGTTAATCACTGCCTAATCTCGCCCTAACCTCGCAGCTGCAACCTCTCCCTATGCTGATCAGAGCAGAGTGACGGGCGGCGCTATGTGACTCCAGCTTAAATAAAGGCTGGGTCACATGGTGCTCTGGCCAATCACAGCCATGCCAATAGTAGGCATGGCTGTGACGGCCTCTTGGGGCAAGTAGTATGACGCTTGTTGATTGGCTGCTTTGCAGCCTTTCAAAAAGCGCCAAGAAAGCGACAAACACCGAACACACGAAAATGTCCGGGTTCGGGTCCGTGTCACGGACACCCCAAAAATCGGTACGAATGTGTGGTCTATCATATTCAAAAACATAATACAAAATTACTCAAACCTATAACACACTCTGTGCAAACGATGCAAAGACATTGCATATATCTATAATTGTGCAAAATATATATATACATATATATATATATATATATATATATATATATGAATAAATCATTTATATATAGTGCCATTTCATTTATATAGTGTTAAAAACAAGTAGTTCATATATTGTGTTCTAAAAAAACGTATAACTGTTGAAAGCGTTGTGTGTTTTATAATTATATCCTAAAGGAAACCCTCCCTGACCAGGGAAAACAGGAACATGTCCTCCACTAGACCCCTCCACTGGAGCCCCAAAGAATACATGAGGCAACAAGAAGCCACGAAAAGGACTGCATACAGCTCCGACTTTGTCCAAACCATCCATCCGGCCCTCCAAGACACACCACGGACAAGTAGATACTAAAAAGAAGAAGAAAAAAAGGAAGACAATCAATTTAAAAGAATATGGAATTTAAAACAATAAAAAAAAAAAAAAAAAAAATAAGAGCATTTGCGCCTTACAATCTTCCAAATGTTTTGCTATTATATGTTCATTTCTATTTTGGAATAGCGATCATAAAAATCACATCAAATTAACATCTTGATACCAATTTTTTAAGATTTAAGAAGTAATGTAATGGTGATTTGTTTTACTTTCTGGCTTATGCTGTTAATTGTTGAATTAGGATAACATTAAAGTGTTTGTCCTACTTCTATATGTGTTTTAAAGAATCCCACACCCAAAAGGATCTGTTAAATGAACCATACTTACCTGCTCCATGACTCTCAGGATCCAGATCTGGGGGTCCACGGTTGTCTTCTCTGCTCTTCGATCCTGCCTATAAATTTCTGCAGCAAATGACTGGTCGAAGCAGTGCCCCAAATGACAGCTCACTGAAGTCTTAGGGACACATCACAAGTGACATTGCAGCATAAGGCCCCCCAAACATCCACAGTAAAAATATGTTTTTGTGGTTGTTAATGGGTTAATAGAAATTATCTCTTATCTGGTTTCATAACAAATTACAAACAGATGACAGAATCAGGAAAAACCACTGGATTACCAGAGATGGCCAACTGATCACATGAATTAGGTTTTACACCCTAACTTTCTTTCCACTTCCAAACATATGATACAAAAATAGTAATTAGCACTGCATAGAGACAATGCTATTACCTATGTTGCTGGGAGGACTTTTATGTTTTTTGAACTTGCGCCGCAGGCCAGGGCGCTAGTCATCCAGCAATATATGTAAGAGCTGTTAGGCGGTGCCCTGTACTCTTACCATAGGTCAAGCCATTGAGGGAATGTGGAGCGCTGGGAAATTTTGGCATAGCAGAGTCTTCTGACTCTATCGGCTACACAGTTCTCTGATTCATGGCGAGTATCCTACCCTGTCATTGCTTTTGAAAGTGATGTGGTAGTAGCGAAATCTTCGATTTGGCTGCTTTGCCGCATTTTACAAAGAAATTTGCTTTGTGACGAATTTCACCCCTCAGATGCCCTTCTCATCACTGATTGCGACATCTGATTTTAAAATGGAGGCCTTTCAGGGGTTAAACAAATACCTCATCCGTTTGAATGAGAAGAGGCTGCCTCAGCCATCTTGATTTAAGATCTCGCACAGTGCGTGATGACATCATCACGCTGCATTGCATGGTGACGTCATACATCACCGCACATGAGATTTCGCCCGGATCTCCAATCGAGATGGTCGCCTTTTCGCGCTCAAATGGATGAAGTGTGTTGTATGTATGTATGTATTTCAGGGAAAATTGATTCGGAACCATGAAGTATAAGGCAAATCCACTTCGGATACTTCGATTCGCTCAACCTTAATTATTGTATCTGGGTTGTTCGAGTTAGTGGTGTACTGGTATTTTGGTGTGTTGTGTAGTTGTAGTTAGCGTAGACCTTTGCCATTATTATGTTAGTACACTTAACATTCTGCCGGTTGCGGTACGGTGGCAGTTTTGCAGCCCTACTCATTCATTATTAGGGATAGGAGCACCTGTGAAATTTTGTATATAAATCTCTGATACTTTTTTGTGCTGTTTTCAAGACTACAGAAAATATGCCAATGAAGAATGAGACTGCAGTAAAATATTTTTATATTTTGCCATTTTCTGAGACGAGGAATAAACCGCTCATTACCACTTTCTTCTTCTTGATATATTTGGTCGGAGTCCTTATCAATTCCTCCATTATCACAGTCATATGTCTGGAAGTTCAGTTACATGAACCAATGTATCTCTTTATCTGTAATTTGTCCATTGTAGACATATTTTATACATCGGTCACTGTTCCTAAATTACTGCACATGTTATTGTCTGGAAATCACATTGTCTCCATCTCACAATGTTATATTCAGTTGTGCCTTTTCTCTGCCGTGGCAACTGCAGAGGACATTCTTCTCTTCATTATGGCTTTTGACCGATATCTCGCTATCTGCCTCCCCTTACATTATCACCAGATCCTGAGTCGGAGAAATTGTATCCTAATAACTATTGGTATCTGGGGATCTGCCTATATAAACAGTTTACTGCTTGCATTATCAGCGTTATACATGTCCTCCTGTCACTCCAACCTCATCCACCAGTTCTTCTGTGATTTTAAGTCACTAACAAAGACCTCTTGTACAAGCTCACAAATGTTTTTTGTAGTAGTAGGTGTAGACATTTTATTATTTGTGATTATTCCCTTTATGTGCACTATTATTTCTTATGTTAAAATTTTCTCTGTCATCTTCAAGATGAAGACTAAAGAAAGCCAAAAAAAAGCCTCCTCCACCTGCTCCTCCCATGTCACTATTGTCTCTATTTTCTATGGGACAGGCTTAGTTGACTTTCTGATACCATCTTATTCTGATGTTCTGGATTCCATCTTAAATATCATATATACAACTATCATCCCCATGATAAATCCTATCATATACAGTCTAAAGAACTCCAATGTACAATCTGCATTGCTGGGGTTAGTGGGAGGAATGTGTTTTTCAAAGAGAACCTTCTGACACATATGTCTATGAAAAATGGTGACTGATGCACAAAGGGGCCATTTACTGTATCAAAGACCCACCTTTTATGCCAGTCTTTGATACCCCCTGCACTGACAGAGGATGTGCTTAATTCATGACGAAGCACAGGCTTCAGCCTAGGTTAGGCACATCCTCCAGTAGTCCGTGTGCCTAGATTGAAATGTCCTCTAACTCCTAACTAGTGTTGAGGCAAATATTCGAATTGCGAATTTTTTTCTCGAATATCGCGATTTCGAGATTTCGAGAATATTTAGAATATAGTGCTATATATTCGCGAAATCGAATATTCATTTTTTATTTTTATTTTTTTCAATGCTCCAGTCAGTGCCCGTTGCCGCTTCTGCTGACTTCCGAGCTCATGGAGCGTCCCCATCACCATGGGAACGTCTCCATATACTAGAATGTACTGTCGGATTTGAGAATGATGCTGAAATCACAATTCGATTAATTCAAGTTATAATAATCGAATTGTGATTTCAACTTAACTGCTATACTCCATATTCGTTAATTCTAGCCTAATATGGAATATAGCAGTGCTAAGTTGAAATCGCCATGCGATTACTTCGAGTTATATTAATCGCATTGCGATTTCAACTTGGACCTGGTTTACTATGGTTGGCTTCAATGGCTTGGTAGAATTAGCGAATATGACGAATGTATTCATCATATTCCACAAAACGAAGATAACGAATGTATTCGTCATATTCAACAAAACAAAGATAAAGAAGTATTCTCCATCTTCGTTTTAGCTACCTATTCATCAACTTCGCGAATTCTATCAATCATATAGGAAAGTTGACTATAGAGACAGCTAAGTTTAATTCGCTATGCGATTATATTACTTAGCTTTTTTTTTTTATAAATAGAATAATTATAATACCTGATAATTATTATAATTATTCTATTTATAAAAAAAAAGCTAAGTAATATAATCGCATAGCGAATTAAACTTAGCTGTCTCTATAGTCAACTTTCCTATATGATTGCTAGAATTCGCGAAGTTGATGAATAGGTAGCTAAAACGAAGATGGAGAATACTTTGTTATCTTCGTTTTTTGGAATATGACGAATACATTCGTTATCTTCGTTTTGTTGAATATGACGAATACATTCGTTATCTTCGTTTTGTGGAATATGACGAATACATTCGTCATATTCGCTAATTCTACCAAGCCTTCAATGGCCAACCATAGTAAACCAGGTCCAAGTTGAAATCGCGATGCGATTAATATAACTCGAAGTAATCGCATTGCGATTTCAACTTAGTACTGCTATATTCCATATTCGTTAATTCTAGCCTAATATGGAATATAGCAGTGCTAAGTTGAAATCGCAATTCGATTATTATAACTTGAATTAATCGAATTGCGATTTCAACTTAGCACTGCTATATTCCATATTAGGCTAGAATTAACGAATATGGAATATAGCAGCAACCATAGTAAACCAGGTCCAAGTTGAAATCGCAATTCGATTAATTCAAGTTATAATAATCGAATTGCGATTTCAACTTTTTACGTATATTCTTAATATTGCTCTAACTTCGTCTTTTAGAATATTCGTAATATTCTAAAAGACGAAGTTATAGCAATATAATGAATATTATAAAAGACGAAGTTAGAGCAATATTACGAATAGTTTAAAAGACGAAGTTAGAGCAATATTACGAAATTTCGTAAAATACACATAGATTGTTATTTAGCTAATATACTGCTATAGTAATTATTTTAATAGTGTACATATTTTACAAAACCTAAGTTCAGAAGAGGCAAAAAAAAATTACAGAAAAAAAAGGATTATAGCACTATATTAGCTAAATTACAATCTATATGTGTATTTTACGAAATTTCGTAATATTGCTCTAACTTCGTCTTTTAGAATATTCGTAATATTCTAAAAGACGAAGTTAGAGCAATATTAAGAAATTTCGTAAAATACACATATTAGCCTAGCCATAGTCAATTAGTCATAGGAACGTTGCCTTATACTATTAAAAGAAAAATCGCAATATGCGATTAATTAAATCGCATATTATTTGCAATAATTGGAATAATTACGAATATTCGATTTCGACGAATATATCACAAATATTCAATCAAATATTCGCGAAATATTGCGAAATCGAATATGGCACCTCCCGCTCATCACTACTCCTAACTGGAGTAGATTTCAATCATTATTTCCACCAGTAAGCTAGCATAAATGATGGACTGATGATCTCACCCCTGCCGTGCCCCCACCAGTCCCCCACCATGCCCCCATCATTCCTGTTCAGTGAGCTGCAAGGACAGAGTAAAAATGCCAGATGCACCTAAATGGCATTTAAAATTTTGGAAACCTGGGTTTTGTGACTTTTTTTTAATGCTAGATTCTTGTGAAAGGGTCATAAAAGAAGGAGAAAGTTGGCTCCTTAAAATATATAAATGTAACATCCCAGAGTTATGTTACTAAACACTTTTATCCCGCTACAACCTGTTAAGTGTATTTGTATTGTCATCTTGTGTAATTTAATATCACATCCTCAATAATGTGCATTTTCTAAGCCTGTTACATGTATTTGCTGTAATTTCCAGGTACACCAGCAGGTGGCGGCATCATTGGTAGGATTAGTTATAATGTTATGGCCTTTCAGAATGGAACGCTCCAGTTCTGTTCTGCCCCCCCCCCCCTCCCCTGCTTAAGGGAAGTGGAGTTTCCCACACCCTGCAGCAAGGGATGGGAAAAACCAGTTAGATCCAGAGTGTGCCAGCCACCCCTGCTAGGGGAAGGCTGTGCAAGTAGGAGCTCCCAGAAATAGGGATCCCAACCCAGGATCTTGTCTTGGTTGAGACCAGAGAGCATTCCCAGTCTGAGCCCTTCAGCCTCAACTGGTGACAAGCAAGCAGCCATCTCCAGAACTCCAGGAAAAACCATTGCCTGGGAGCATAACTGTGAGTAACATCCAGAGACCAGGAGAAGCCAAATTCCTCCTCAGCTAGTCAGGCCCATATACAGCAGAAGACAGACAGAGCAGAATATATAGATTCCTGCCAGATTCTCCAGGCACATGATAGGAGCAGAAGAGATATTGATCCCTGCAATACATTGCCAATACCTGCTGGGACCCAAGGCTATTGCTGTATCTCATGTGGATTAAAGCTGCCTCCAGTAAAGACAAGTTGAATTATATTCCAAGTCTGGATCTCATTCATTGCTACCAAGTTCCTCAATTACTCCTACTAGCAACACACTCATTTATTGCAAGTGAGCCAGGATCCAGGAGTCCAGCCGTACCCAGGTAGGAGACACCGTTGACACTATTACTACTGCTACACAGAGACATTACCCCACTCTGGCATTCCTCACCTGGTACGTGAGTTGCAACATCTTAAAGGGCCCTGAGACTGTACCCTGCGCACGCTGCAATTGGCGTCACGAACAAAAACTCTTAACTATAATTTACACCTGACCCAGTCAGTGCATATTAGTGCGCCAGTGGGCATTAGTCCAATCCGGCTTACTGCATAAGATCAACACATCAGTACTTGGTACATCTCACTTTCAATCCTTTCTTGTTCTCCAAGACAAAAAGCTTTTTGACAATATATTATTTGTAACCTTCCACCTGCATGTATTTCGGACCTTAGTGACCAAACAGCTTTTGTTTTTTCATTTTTTTGGATTGTCAAGTTCCAAGAGCTATACATTTTTTGCTATGTAGCTATATGAGGGCTTGTTTTTTGCAGGACAAGGGTACACATAAGGCTACTTTCACACTAGCGTTTTTGCTGGATCCCTCATGGATCAGCAAAAACACTTTGTCACAATAATACAACCGTTCTGAACGGATCCGGTTGTATTATCTCTAAAATAGCCAAGACGGATCCATCTCTAAAACCACTGTAAGTCAATGGGGGACGGACTCTTTTTCTTTTGTGTCCAAGAACACGGATCTGCCACTATTAACTTACATTGTGAGTCATGACGGATCCGTCTTCCTCCGCACCACATCGCAGACAGAAAAACGCTGCTTGCAGTGTTATTCTGTCCGTGATGGGGACGCAACCAAACAAAACGGAATGCATTCTGGTACATTCCATTTCATTCTGTTCAGTTTTGTCCCCATTGACAATGAATGGGGAGAAAACAGAAGCGTTTTCCCCCCTATTGAGATCCTATGACGGATTTAAATAGCGGAAAAGGAAAGCACCGATGTAAAAGTAGCCTAACTCATTGATTGACTTTTATCGACTCTTTCTGGGGAGTAATGGAAAAAACAACAATATTCCAAATGCCTTCTTACATTGTAAATGTTGTAACTTACCCTTTGCGGCATAAATAACAGGATAACTTTATTCTCTGGGTCAGAATGATTACAGCGATTCCAAATATACATATTTTTATTTACTACTTTTTACTGCTTTTGTACAATAAAACTCAATTTAAAAATGTATTAATAACTTTATTATTTTTCTTTCTATGGATCTGTCTGGGATTTTGATATCTGTAGGATGACTTAGTTAAAAGTTTTCATTGATATCATTTTTGGTTACATAAGACTTTTTCATTGCTTTCTATACTGGTGAATAAGTAAAAAAGCTGAAATTCGGGCATTGTTTTTCTTTTCTTTTATTACTACAAGGGATAATTACATAACTGTAAACTTTGCATCGACACCAAATATGTGGAAGGGGTTTAAAAGCATTTTTTACATGGAGAAAGGTGTGTTTGTGTGTGTATATATTTACAGTACAGACCAAAAGTTTGGACACACCTTCTCATTCAAAGAATTTTCTTTATTTTCATGACTATGAAAATTGTAGATTCACACTGAAGGCATCAAAACTATGAATTAACACATGTGGGATTATATACATAACAAAAAAGTGTGAAACAACTGAAAATATGTCATATTCTAGGTTCTTCAAAGTAGCCACCTTTTGCTTTGATTACTGCTTTGCACACTCTTGGCATTCTCTTGATGAGCTTCAAGAGGTAGTCACCTGAAATGGTTTTCACTTCACAGGTGTGCCCTGTCAGGTGTAATAAGTGGGATTTCTTGCCTTATAACTGGGGTTGGGACCATCAGTTGCGTTGTGGAGAAGTCAGGTGGATACACAGCTGATAGTCCTACTGAATAGACTGTTAGAATTTGTATTATGGCAAGAAAAAAACAGCTAAGTAAAGAAAAACAAGTGGCCATCATTACTTTAAGAAATGAAGGTCAGTCAGTCCGAAAAATTGGGAAAACTTTGAAAGTGTCCCCAAGTGCAGTCACAAAAACCATCAAGCGCTACAAAGAAATTGGCTCACATGCGGACCGCCCCAGGAAAGGAAGACCAAGAGTCACCTCTGCTGCGGAGGATAAGTTCATCCGAGTCACCAGCCTCAGAAATAGCAGGTTAACAGCAGCTCAGATTAGAGACCAGGTCAATGCCACACAGAGTTCTAGCAGCAGACACATCTCTAGAACAACTGTTAAGAGGAGACTGTGTGAATCAGGCCTTCATGGTAGAATATCTGCTAGGAAACCACTGCTAAGGACAGGCAACAAGCAGAAGAGACTTGTTTGGGCTAAAGAGCACAAAGAATGGACATTAGACCAGTGGAAATCTGTGCTTTGGTCTGAGTCCAAATTTGAGATCTTTGGTTCCAACCACCGTGCCTTTGTGCGACGCAGAAAAGGTGAACGGATGGACTCTACATGCCTGGTTCCCACCGTGAAGCATGGAGGAGGTGGTGTGATGGTGTGGGGGTGCTTTGCTGGTGACACTGTTGGGCATTTATTCAAAATTGAAGGCATACTGAACCAGCATGGCTACCACAGCATCTTGCAGCAGCATGCTATTCCATCCGGTTTGCGTTTAGTTGGACCATCATTTATTTTTCAACAGGACAATGACCCCAAACACACCTTCAGGCTGTGTAAGGGCTATTTGACCATGAAGGAGAGTGATGGGGTGCTGCGCCACATGACCTGGCCTCCACAGTCACCGGTGACTGTGGCTGGACGGTCTGATGGGGCTGATCTGAGGCTGGGGGGCTGATCTGAGGGTGGGGGGGCTGATAGGGGTCTGATCAGAGGCTGGGAGGCCTATTGGGGTCTGATCTGAAGGCTGGGAGTCTGATCGGGGTCTGATCTGAGGTTGGGGGCCTATTGGGGGTCTGGTCTGAGGCTGGGGGTCTTATGGGGGCTGATCTGATGCTGGGGGTCTGATAGGGTCTGATTTGAGGCTGAGAAGCCTATTGGGGTTTGATCTGAGGCTGGCTGGTCTAATCTGAGGCTGGGGGGTCTGATCTGAGAGGGGGGTCTGATGAGGGTCTGATCTGAGGCTGGGGGTCTGATGAGGGCCTTATCTGAGGCTGGGGGTTCTGATATCAGGATGGGCGGTCTGATGAGGGTCTGATCTAAGGTTGGGAGGTCTGATGGGGGTGTGATCTGAGGCTGGAGGTCTTATCTAAGGCTGGGGAGGGTCTGATCTGAGGCTGATATAGGCTGGGGGGTCTGATAGGAGGCTGATTTGAGGCTGATGGAGGTGGGGGCAGATCTGAGGCTGAGAAAGGGACAAAGGTAGGGACAGTTGCAAAGAAAGAGGCAGGGACAGTGGCATTGAGAGTGAAAGCTGGGTGAACCCCTCTCTATACCCCCCGTGGATGAGCTTCCTGCCATTGATGCCAAATAAAGAACTAAATATATAACATTCTCAACTTAAATATTAGACAGATATGTGTGGTCAAAATGGCGCCTGTAATATTTGTAATATATATAGTGCAGGCGCCATTTTGTGCTGCAGAAATACAGCGCTCTAGATTTTATTAATTGAAGCACAATTTATGTAACTTACCCCTTAGTCACTTATATGTTTGACCAAATATAGCCGTCAAATTTTGAAGTTGAGAATTTTGTATGGTCCCCGAATGATGTTACAAATATCCAAATGGCCCTCGGCAGCAAAAATGTTCCTCACGCCTGCTCTAAACGATCAGATTCATTCCTAATATGCCAAGTTTTATTTATTTCTACATTTGAGTACAGACCACTAAATTTAATTAAAATTAATATGATGGGTGCACTTTGGAATATTGAGGAGGGGAGTAATATTGACTTTTGTAATTTAGTTCCTGGAAATGCATTCAGAGTTATTTTTTGGTGTTTCTTAATAAATATGATTTTAATACCTTTGTTAGTGGACACTCTCCATAATATTCCACTGATTTTTGTGAGTACCAATCTAAAGGAATTAAATTTTTTGTTTTTCTACAAAGACAAGCCATCCATAATATCTATATGCAACCGTTTTACCAGTTAAACCCTTAAATAAGACTTTACATTACATTCACCCTCCATCTATTTTCATTGTGCTTAAAGGAAATCTGTCACCAGGATAATCGCTATTGAAGTAAAGCCATGGCCTAATAGCACTTAGTACCCTATTTCCAGATGTGCCTCTGTTCAAGCAATATACACTCACCTAAAGAATTATTAGGAACACAATACTAATACGGTGTTGGACCCCCTTTTGCCTTCAGAACTGCCTTAATTCTACATGGCATTGATTCAACAAGGTGCTGATAGCATTCTTTAGAAATGTTGGCCCATATGGATAGGATAGCATCTTGCAGTTGATGGAGATTTGAGGGATGCATATCCAGGGCACGAAGCTCCTGTTCCACCACATCCCAAAGATGCTCTATTGGGTTGAGATCTGGTGACTGTGGGGGCCATTTTAGTATAGTGAACTCATTGTCATGTTCAAGAAACCAATTTGAAATGATTCGAGCTTTGTGACATGGTGCATTATCCTGCTGGAATTAGCCATCAGAGGATGGGTACATGCTGGTCATGAAGGGATGGACATGGTCAGAAACAATGCTCAGGTAGCCCGTGGCATTTAAACGATGGACAATTGGCACTAAGGGGCCTAAAGTATGCCCAGAAAACATCCCCCACACCATTACACCTCCACCACCAGCCTGCACAGTGGTAACAAGGCATGATGGATACATGTTCTCATTCTGTTTACGCCAAATTCGGATTCTACCATTTGAATGTCTCAACAGAAATCGAGACTCATCAGACCAGGCAACATTTTTCCAGTCTTGAACAGTCCAATTTTGATGAGCTCGTGCAAATTGTAGCCTCTTTTTCCTATTTGTAGTGGAGATGAGCGGTACCCAGGAGAGGATGCTGCTGGTGATTTCAGGGAGAGAATACGACTGAATCTTTGCTCAAAACGTGAATCTAACTCAGCGATCTAAATACATTTTCTTGTGTTGGTGGAGGGCACAATCTTTTTATCCTGCCCTGAGCCCAGTGACCTAAAAAAAAATAACCTTTATAAGTCAGTTAGGTGGGCGGCGGTGGCGGCCATTTTATGCAAGCTCAGTGCACCAGCACTGCATCTGAGCATTTGTGACATTGAAATTCAAGCTTGGAAAACAGCACTAATAATCTGGTTGTAAAAAATCACCCTTTTTGGCAATATACAACATCTGGTGCATTTGCAGGATTAGTCAGTGTGCAATTTAAGCTAGAAATACAGCCATAGTTTTCTGGGTTTTTAAAAACACACTTTTTTTTGCCAAAATACACTATTTTACATCCCTAGCTGAATCTGGATGTGTGAAATTCAACCCTTATATACAGCTTTCATATTCTGTTAGTAAAAAAACCTCACTTTTTTGGCAATATACAACATTTGGATTAGTCAGTGTGCAATTTAAGATAGAAATACTGCCATAATTTTCAGGGTTTTTAAAAACACACTTTTTTTGCCAAAATCCACCATTTTACAGATCTAGACAGTACGCCTGCTACTGCCCACCGCAGCAAGGGACCGAGCACACCAAAGCCAGCTCCAAGGAGTTCCCTGGAATGGCAGTTCTTCAGACAATGTGCTAACGACAAGACACGAGTGGTTTGCACGCTGTGCAATCAGAGCCTGAAGCGAGGCATAAACGTTCTCAACCACGAGACAACCTGCATGACCAGGCATTTAAGTGCTAAGCACGAGCTGCAGTGGAGTAGACACCTCAAAAACCAAGAAAGGTCTCTGGCTCCTCCTGCTTCCTCTTCTGCTGCAGTCTCAGCCTCTTCATCCACCTCTGGAGTGACAGTGCCACCTGCCACCCCGCAAACAGAGGATCTTCCAGCAACACCACCACCACCTGGGTCACCAAGCATCTCCACAATGTCCCATGGAACCGTTCAGCTCTCCATCTCCCAAACACTGGAGAGGAAGAGGAAGTACCCCCCTACCCACCAGCGATCCCTAGCCCTGAATGCCAGCATTTCTAAATTACTGGCCTTTGAAATGCTGTCATTCCGTCTGGTGGAGACGGTGGCTGTCCCACAGTACGTCGTGCCCAGCCGCCACTACTTTTCCAGGCGAGCCATCCCTTCCCTGCACAACCAAGTAGGGGACAAAATCAGGTGTGCACTGTGCAACGCCATCTGTGGCAAAGTGCACCTCACTATGGATATGTGGACCAGTAAGCACTGTCAGGGATGTTATATCTCCATAACAGCACACGGCTGGGCCTGAGGCGGATAGCAGTTTAGCGCATGACCTTCCACCACTGCAGGGCACTTCAGTTTGCCTCCTGTTGCTTCCTCCTCCTACTCCGCTTCCTCATCCTCTACCGGCTCCTCATCCGGTCAGAGTAAAACCTTCACCACCAACTTCAGCACAGCCAGGGGTAAACGACAGCAGGCAGTTTTAAAACTTATCTGTTTGGGTGACAAACCCCACACTGTGCAGGAGCTGTGGACGGGCCTTGAACAACAAACCGATGAATGGTTGCTTCCAGTAAGCCTTAAGCCCTGCCTGGTGGTGTGCGATAATGGGCGAAATCTCGTAGCAGCTCTGGGACTAGCCTGTTCGACGCACTTCCCTTGCCTGGCGCATGTGCTGAATTTGGTGGTGCAGAGATTCCTTAAAAATGACCCCAATATGTCAGAGCTGCTGCATAAAGTGCGGGCCGTCTGTGCGCGCTTTCGGCATTCTCACCCTGCTGCTGCTCGCCTGTCTATGCTGCAGCGTAACTTCGGCCTTCCCGCTCACTGCCTCATATGCGACGTGCCCACAAGGTGGAACTCCACCTTGCACATGCTGGCCAGCAGACTGTGCGAGCAGCAGCAGGCGATAGTGGAGTTTCATCTGCAGCACGCATGGGTGAGTCGCTCGGCGGAACAGCTCCACTTCACCACCAATGACTGGGCCTCCATGCGAGACCTGTGTGCCCTGTTGCACTGTTTTGAGTACTCCACCAACATGGCCAGTGCCGATAACACCGTTCTCAGCATAACTATCCCACTTCTATGACTCCTTGAAAAAACGCTGCTGGCGATGATGGAAGAGGATGTGGCACAGGAGGAGGAGGAGGAGGAAGAGGGATAATTTTGTAGGGTTTCCGGCCAGTCATTCATAAGTGACTCCGAGGGTGGGTTCCTGCACCCACAAATGCCAGGTACACAATTGTCCAGCCAGGGCACAGTTCTGGAGGATGACAAGGTGGAGGATGAAGAGGAGGAGATGGAGGAGGAGGAACCGTGTTCACAGCAGGGTGGCACCCAGACCAGCTCATGGTCATCACTGGTGCGTTGCTGGGGGGATACAGAGGACACAGACGATACACCTCCCACAGAGGACAGCTTTTCGTTGCCTCTGGGCAGCCTGGCACACATGAGCGATTACATGCTGTAGTGTCTCCGCAATGACAGCCGAGTTGCCCACATTCTAACTTGTGCTGATTACTGGGTGGCCACGATGCTGGATCCCCATTACAAGGATAACGTACCGTCCTTAATTCCGTCACTGGAGCGTGATCGTAAGATGCGCGAGTACAAGCGCACGCTGGTAGACGCGCTTCTAGTGGCATTCCCACCTGACAGCGGGGGCACAGTGGAAGCACAAGGCGAAGGCAGAGGACGAGGAAGAGGTCGCCAATGCAGCTGGGGCACCGCCAGCACCACAGAAGGCAGGGTTAGCATGGCCAAAATGTGAAAAAGCTTTGTCAGCACGCCACAACAACCAGCACCACCAGCTGATATGGAATGTCTTAGCAGGAGGCATCATTTCACCAACGTGGTGGAGCAGTATGTGTGCATATGCCTACACGTACTGAATGACGGGTCTGCCCCCTTCAACTTCTGGGTCTCCAAATTGGACACAGCTTTCCCTTTAAGCCTTGGAGGTGCTGGCCTGCCCTGCAGCCAGTGTATTATCTGAACGTGTATTTAGCATGGGAGGGGGCGTCATCACAGACAAGCGCAGCCAATGTGGACAAGCTCATGTTCATTCAAATGAACCAGGCATGGATCCCACAGGACTTGTCCATACCTTTTGCAGAATAGACATGTATACCGGCACTAACCAGCCATTGTTATACTGCAGCGCAATTGATCATTCTTGTATTTTGGATATTTCACACTCTTTTGGAGTGTACCCTAATTTAAAAAAATTTAATTAAAACCAAAAACCTGTGTTGGCTACCTCATCCTCCTTCACCGCCGCTTACACCTACACCGCTTCGTTCACCGCCTCCTCAAACTCCTACTCCTTATGGAACTGCACTTCATAAATCAAATTTTTTATTAATTTTTTTTACGTATTTTATGTCATTTCACTACTTTGTCAGTTACATTTTCTGGTGAAATGCACCAATTTTTGGGTGTGATGTACCACTGCTATACCTATTAGACCGGTAAAAAAAAAAAAAATTATTTGTCAGTTACAATTTTAGTTGAAATTCAACTATTTTTGGGTGTGATGTACCACTGCTATACTTAGTAGACCGGTAAAAAAAATAAAAAATATTCGTCAGTTAAATTTTTGGGTGAAATTCACCAATTTTTGGGTGTAAAGTACCACTGCTATACCTAGTAGACCGGGAAAAAAAATTGTCAGTTACATTTACTAGTGAAATCCACCAATTTTCGGGTGTGATGTACCACTGCTATACCGAGGTAAAAAAAAAAAAAAATTGTCTGTTACATTTTTGGGTGAAATTCACAAATTTTTGGGTGTAATATACCCCTCCTCTACCTAGTTGACAGCTTAATAAATTTCAATAATTTTTCTTTAACATTTTCGGGTGACAAAAAAATAATCGCCGCCACCCGCCATTGATTCCCCCCCACCCGTGATCACCATGGTAGACACATAAAAGAACATCGAAAGTTGATAGAGCAGATATCAAATTGGATCGTGAACATCACAGGGATGTGCGACATGGTGGGGCAGTAAGTGTGCACACGCCTACACAAACTAACTTACAGGGGTCAGCCCCTGCAACTTCTGGGTCTCCAAATTGGGCACATGACCTGAGCTTGCCCTTTACTCCTTGGAGGTGCTGGCCTGCCCTGCAGCCAGTGTATTATCTGAACGTGTGTTTAGCACGACTGCAGGGGGTTATCACAGGTTATATTTCCCAATGTTTTGTGTACCCTAATTAAAAAAAATTAAAAGAAATTTAAAACCAAAAAGCAGTGTAGGCTACCTCCTCCTCCTCCACCGCTGCTTCCACCTACACCGCCACATCCACTGCCTCCTCAACCTCCTACTCCATATGGACCTCGTCCTCCTAAATGAAGATTATTATTTTTTATTTTTACGTATTTTATGTTATTTAAAGTAATTTCCCTATCCACATTTGTTTGCAGAGCACTTGTCATGCTCTTAACCACATGTTGATGCCATTTGCAGCCCTCTAGCCCTTTCCACAACATTTTTACAGCCATTTTAGTGCTCAAAAGTTCGGGTCCCCATTGACTTCAATGGGGTTCGGGTTCGGGGTCAAGTTCGGGTCAAGTTCAGGTCCCGAACTCAAACTTTTTTCTGAAGTTCGGCCGAGCCCATCGAACCCGAACATCCAGGAGTCCGGACAACTCTACTCATTTACTTCCACTGACCATCAGAAACCTTCACTGATATCACCATTTACACTTTCAATACCAATAACCACCAATTTATTTTTGCCAAGAAAATGACAGAAAAATGCATTGTGAAATCTGAAAGTGCCACCTGAGGGCTCTACCAATCAAGTACAATTATGGAAAGCTACAACAGACAAGAATTTGATAATATATTAAAAGCATATTTTTCCCTCCTTGGTAATTATAAATCTATAATCAACCTCTGGGGTTGTCCCAGCACAGTATAAATCTCCTACTCAGCTCCCACTCACTTCCAGTATAGAATTTTACATTAGGACAAGCCTGCTGGTAAGTCCACCACATGGACATTGTTATTGTAAACAGTCTTTCATGAATTATTGTACTACATGGGTCGCGTCATTCATTTCTTACTGAAAATTTAAATCAGTAACAAATGATTTCTATTAAACTGAGGGTCTAACAATTTTAATGCAGATTATTACCCTATGTCCGTATGTTGTGGCACTTCTTTTATTGGTACGTTGGTTCATTATACATGGCTTATTTTTTTTCCCATTATTTCCTCTTATTTGCAATTTTACATTTTTAACTGGATAACTGGATTTTATCACTGAACTAAAAAATTTATATCTACACAGCAGCCTGTCGAGTCAGCCGTCTTCTTTGGACATTGTCATAATTATAAAAGTGTAATTAAATTAACTGTACACAGAACACCTAAAATGTCCAAAAGATGGCAGTAATGTCTGCAAAGCATTTATACAAAAAAAAAGATCTGTTCTTAACTGATGGAGGTTTAGTTTTTTATTTTATTATTTTTTTATGTTATCTGTGCAGAAATTCTGAGCTGAAAACGTTACAAATGATTATAAGCATGGATACCAGCCAAGCTAAAAAAAAAAAATCAGTTGGGGCGATAATCTTAGTATCATGCTCAAATTCCTCCCTTCATACCCCAGCAAAAATCACAGATTTAATAATGACATTTGTATGAACATACAACATAAACATTATTTGACATTATTTCATTATTAAACATTGAAATTATTTTTAGCTAACAAAAAATTCCAGTAGGTCTTCACTGCAAATATTTAACCATTTGCCTTTTGCTGTTATGAGGCTGCCTGTTGCTTCAAGTTCACCTAGTTACTAACTTTGCTTTGGCAGTTGCAATGCATCTGCCTAGCATTTTAATGTGGGTTTGATTAGCATCTAGCCTTGCCAGGTTAATTAGGATGGAGTGCTGATTGTAGAGTTTATTTATAGCCAGGCCTCAATTAAATCTAATTGTCAAGTATGGCGCTTGCTATGTGGCTGTCTTCTTTCCCCTAGATTCTTATCTAGTCTAGTGTGTTTTCTGCATATTCCTGAATATGTTCCTCAGAGCCTGGTTGTCACGGTACCTCCTGTGTCAGCGATTATCAGATCTGGGAGACTGGATGCATGTGGGGTTAACTGAGAGTCTCTTGATTCTCAGTGTTGTTGTTTGGTAATGACCACACCTCTTGTGAGGTGCAGCTGGTGGTAATTACTGCATTCCCTATTTAGTTTGGTCTCACACTTCAATCCATGCGGTTGATATTCTCTGCTTGGATTTTGAAGAGTTGGTGTGTGGACCTTCCTGTGTTCCTGCTCATCCATTTTCTATAAAATAAGTTGAACTGCTCTTTGTATTTGGTTTTTCGCTTGTGCTTGTTGTTACTAGGTCTTAGGGAGAAGCTGGTTTATTTACCTGGGAAGGAACGAGTTGTCTCATTCCTTGTCACTACCTTAGGGCATTTCAGGGCTCTTAGGATTTTAGGTTCTGGCGTGTGTATCTTCCCACCTGCAGGGTCTATACATAATGACAGGGCCAGGTTTAGGCATTTCTTAGGAGGTGTCCGTTCCCCTCTACCTTGCCTCTAGGCCTAGTTCTTTGTCTTTTCCCTTCTCTGTGTATTCTGGTGTTTCCCCTTCCCATTACGTGTGACATTATCAACCGCCCAAAACCGTCATTTTTTTGGTGTCAGTATTGCGATGGATATTGTTTCTGCACTGGTCAATCGTATGCAGGGACTGTCTTTGGAGGTGGTTGATCTCCGCACGGCCGTCTCGCAGTTTCAGCGACCACAGGCGGCAGTTTCCGGCAGCGGGAACCAGGCCTGCTCTGAACCTAAGGTTGCTCTAGCGGATAGGTTTCCCCGGGATAGTGACAACTTTGTTCGGTTCAGGAAGTCGTGCAAACTATATTTTAGACTACGCCCTAACTCTTCTGGGGACGAGAGTCAAAGAGTGGGGATTATTATTTCATTACTGAAAGGCAATGCTCAGTCTTGGGCTTTTTCTTTGCAGACAGGATCACAATCCCTCCAGTCGGTAAATGAATTTTTCAGAGCTCTGGGGCTTATCTACGATGACCCAGATCGGGTATCTCTGGCCAAGATTAAGTTGCGAGGCTTAAGCCAGGGAGAGCGTTCTGCGGAGTCCTATTGCTCTGAATTTAGGAGATGGGCAACTGATACTGAGTGGAATGACCCAGCCCTCCGTAGTGAATTCTGTCAAGGGTTATCCTAGAACCTTGGAGGCGGCCATGTCTCTGGATGTACGTATTGATAGACACCTGAGGGAGAGATCTAAGGTTCCTCTCGCTCGGGATGCACTATCATATGGGGAAGCGGCCTCTTCCGACACTTTGGGTAGGGAGGCACTTGAGCTCATGTCTGATGATGAGCCAATGCAGTTGGGAGAGGTCACTCCTGGGCCTGGTGACAGGAACTTTAGGGTTAAGAAAAGACTCTGCTTTTTCTGTGGTAAAGGGGGACATTTTGTTAACATATGTCCTTATGTTAAACGTCAAGGTGAAAAAGAAGGAAAAAGGACAAATGTGTTAGGCCTCTTCTCACTCTTGGTAGTGTGGGTGGGGAATCTGAGAATGTATTTTTTTATTTATTTACCGGTAGTACCCGATTTCTCCTGCCTGCCAAGGTGGCGCTAGACTCCAAAACTGTGGTATTTATTGAGAGTGGGGCAGGGGTTAACCTCGTGGATGGCCAGTTTGTCCGTATGCATGGTTTTTTAACAAGCGCATTAGACAAAAAAAAGTGTTTGCGATTTATTCCGCTTCACTCTAACAAAAGTGTTTGTCACAAATGGTGGTGGATATTTGCCTAAAGGTGGGAGATTCTCATCAGGAATTTATTTCAGGTTTTGTGCTGGAGGGTCTGCCTGCTCCTCTTGTGCTGGGTTTGCCGTGGTTATCCAGGCATAACCATACCATCGATTGGCAAGCAAGACAGATTCTTGATTGGAGTGATTTTTGCATAGACAACTGTCTTAGCACGTCGCTTTCTGTTGTAACCACTAAAGTATTTCCTCCTTTTATTTCAGACTTTGTTGATGTATTCTCTGAAAGTGGAGTCCAGGAGTTGCCTCCACATCGGGAGTATGATTGCCCCCTCAACCTTATTCCCGGAGCTAGGTTGCCCAAGTCTCGGTTGTATAATCTTTCTGAACCCGAAAGAGTAGCCATGCGAGAGTATATCACCGAGAGTTTGGCTAAAGGTCATATTAGACCATCTAAGTCTCCGGTGGATGCAGAGTTCTTCTTTGTGAAGAAAAAGGACGCAACTCTTAGGCCATATTTTGACTTCCGTGAGCTTAACTTCATTACTGTCCGTGATCCCTATCCCCTTCCTTTGATCCCAGATTTATTTAATCAAATTGTCGGTGCCAATGTGTTCTCTAAATTGGATTTGAGGGGGCATATAATCTGGTAAGGATCAAGGAGGGGACAAATGGAAAAAGGCCTTTAATACCCCTGAAGGTCATTTCGAGAATTTGGTAGTGTCTTTTGGGTTGACCAATGCTCCTACGGTTTTTCAACATTTCATCAATGACATCTTCCATAATCTGGTGGGCAGGTTTGTGGTGTTGCATCTGGATTATATTCTAATTTATTCCCCTGACATGGAGACGCATCAGGATCACGTGAGACAGGTTTTACAGATCCTAAGGGAGAATAAACTGTATGCTAAGATGGAGAAGTGTGTATTTGCGGTCCCGGAAGTGCAATTCCTGGGTTACCTACTCTCTTCTTCGGGTTTTCGTATGGATCTGGAAAAAGTCAGTGCTCTGTTGGACTGGGATTGACCCGAAAATCTGAAAGCGCTCATGCGATTTTTGGGGTTCACCAACTACTATTGTAAATTTATCTTGAATTACTCGACTGTTGTTAAACCATTAACTGATATGACTCAGAAAGGTGCTGATTTCTCAGTCTGGTCTGATGAGGCATTACATGCCTTTTCAGCGGTAAAGGAATGTTTTGCTTTGGCTCCTATACTGGTGCAACCTGATATGTCACAGCCATTCATTATGGAAGTTGACGTATCCGAGGTGGGGGTTGGAGCAGTCTTGTCTCAGGGTCCTTTATCTAGCAAATGGCGCCCATGTGCTTTTTTCTCTAAAAAACTCTCTACTGCCGAAATAAATTATGATGTAGGTAATAGAGAATAGCTGGTCATCAAGTTGGCTTTTGAGGAATGGAGTCATCGGTTGGAAGGAGCGATTCATCCCATTACGGTAATTACTGATGACAAAAATCTGGCTTATCTGGACTCGGCTAAATGTCGAAACCCAAGGCAGGCCAGATGGTTGCTGTTTTTTTACCAGATTAAATTTCGTTGTCACCTATCGCCCTGGGGCTAAGAACATCAACGCGGATGCTTTGTTGCATAGTTTTCCATGGGGGGGTGTGATTCGGAGGATCCTGGCCCGATATTAGCTGTTGGGTGGTTGTATCCACCCTTTATCCTGAACTTGAGGCAAAGGTGTTGGAGGTCCAGGGAGAAGCACCTGATTTTTGTCCCCCAGGGAAGTTGTTTGTTCCTTCGAACATCACTGTACTGTTCTTACGGGACACCCTGGGAGCATATCCACGGTTGATCTCATTTCCCGGGGATTCTGGTGGCCAGGGTTGCGTAAATGTGTTGAGGGCTATGTGTCAGAGACTTGTGCGCATGCCAAGGTGACACATACTCGGCCTTTAGGTTCTCTACTTCACTTGTCTTTCCCGTCCTGACCATGGACTCATTTGTCTATGGACTTTATCACAGATTTTCCTAATTCCTCAGGGAAAACTGTGATTCTGGTGGTTGTTGATTGTTTCAGCAAGATGTCTCACTTTATACCATTGTCAGGTCTACCTAATGCTAAAACTCTCGCACAAGTGTTTGTCGATAATATAGTGAAACTACACGGTATCCCCTCTGATGTGGTGTCTGATAGGGGGACTCAGTTTGTTTTCAGATTCTGGAAGGTGTTCTGTACTCGGCTGTGAGTTCAGTTATCCTTCTCTTCAGCCTTTCATTCTCAGTCGAATGGACAGCTTGAACGCAATAACCAGAATCTGGAGACTTATTTGAGATTTTTGTCTCAGAGAATCAGGAGGAGTGGTCTTCTTTTTTGTCTTTGGCCGAGTTCGCCACAAATAACCGTAGGCATGAGTCCACTGATAAGTCACTGTTTTTTAGGGCATATGGGTTCCATCTGCAGTTTGGCACATTTTCTGGTTCTGAGACTTCTGGTATACCTGAATAGGAAAGATTTTCCTCTTCTTTTTCATCTATTTGGTGGAAAATGCAAAATAATTTGACAAAGATGGGCAAGAAGTATAAACGAATGGCTGACAAGAGATGTATGAGTGGTCTGGACCTGAAAGTGGGTGATTCTGTGTGGCTGTCCACAAAAAACATTACGTTGAAGGTACCTTCTTGGAAGTTGGGCCCAAGGTTTATTGGTCCATATAAGATCTCTGCCATTATTAACCCGGCAGCCTTTCGTCTTGACCTTCCGCAGGCTTTAACCCCTTAGGGACCCATGACGTATCGGTACGGCATGGATCCCGAGTCCTTAAGGACCCATGAGGTACCGGTACGTCATGAGTTTAAAGTTAGATTGTGGCGCCCCAGGGGTTAATCCGCACAGGATGCCGGCTGAAATCATTCAGCCGACATCCTGTCACAACGCGGGGGGGGGGTCATATGACCCCCCCGTATCGGCGATCGCAGCAAACCGCAGGTCAATTCAGACCTGCGGTTTGTTGCGATTTCTGCAGTTTCTGATCAGAAACTTTAGTGTGGCGAAAATATATATGTATAACCCCCCGTACGGACCGCTGTATGGAAAGAGTTAACAGTAAGATGCGGCTCCCTCCCTCTCCCATCTGGGGGCTGCTGTGCCTTTGCAGCCCCCCGACAGGATGGGGTGACAGAGGGAGGGAGCCCCAGTCCTTACCCTTCCCCGTTTGCGAAGTTGTGGCCACAACTTCGCAGACGGGGAAGGTTCCCATGGCAACAGGACGCCTTCTTAGGCGTCCTGCTGTCCATGGTGCTGAACAGATCTATGCTAAAGGCATAGATCTGTTCAGACAAAGTGTAAGTAAAATACAGTACAATATATATTGTACTGTACTGTATTATACAGACATCAGACCCACTGGATCTTCAATAACCAAGTGGGTCTGGGTAAAAAAAAAAGTGAAAAAAAGTGAAAAAAAAAAGTATAAATCAAAAAACACATTTATCACTAATTAAAAATGAAAAAAAAAATTCCCTACACATGTTTGGTATCGCCGCGTCCGTAACGACCTGATCTATAAAACGGTCATGTTACTTTCCCCGCACAGTGAACGCCATAAAAAAAAAAAAAAAAAACTATGAGAAAATTGAAATTTTGCACACCTTACTTCACAAAAAAGGTAATAAGAGTGATCAAAAAAGTCGCATGTACGCCAAAATAGTGCCAATCAAACCATTATCTCATCCCGCTAAAAAAGAGACCCTACTTAAGATAATCGCCCAAAAACTGAAAAAACTATGGAAACACTAAAACATGATTTTTTTTGTTTCAAAAATGAAATCATTGTGTAAAACTTACATAAATAAAAAAAAGTATACATATTAGGTATCGCCGTGTCCATATCGACCGGCTCTATAAAAATATTACATGAGTTAACCCCTCAGGTGACCACCGTAAAAAAAAAAAAAAAAAAACGGTTTAAAAAAAGCAATTTTTTGTCATCTTACGTCACAAAAAGTGTAATAGCAAGCGATCAAAAAGTCATATGCACCCCAAAATAGTGCCAATAAAACAGCCATCTCATCCCGCAAAAAATGAGACCCTATTTAAGATAATCGCCCAAAAACTGAAAAAAACTATGGCTCTTAGGCTATGGAGACACTAAAACTTTTTTTGTTTTAAAAATGAAATCATTGTGTAAAACTTACATAAATAAAAAAAATTGTATACATATTAGGTATCTCCGTGTCCGTGACAACCTGCTCTATAAAATTACCACATGATCTAACCTTTCAGATGAATTTTGTAACTAACAAAAAAAAACTGTGCCAAAAAAGCTATTTCTTGTTACCTTGCCGCACAAAAAGTGTAATATAGAGCAACTAAAAATCATATGTACCCTAAACTAGTACCAACAAAACTGCCACCCTATCCCGTAGTTTCTAAAATGGGGTCACTTTTTTGGAGTTTCTACTCTAGGGGTGCATCAGGGGGGCTTCAAATGGGACATTGGTGTAAAAAAAAACAGTCCAGCAAAATCTGCCTTCCAAAAACTGTATGGCATTCCTTTCCTTCTGCGCCCTGCCGTGTGCCCGTACAGCTGTTTATGACAACATATGAGGTGTTTATGTAAACTACAGAATCAGGGCCATAAATATTGAGTTTTGTTTGGCTGTTAACCCTTGCTTTGTTACTTGAAAAAAAATATTAAAATGGAAAATCTGCCAAAAAAGTGAAATTTTAAAATTGTATCTCTATTTTCCATTAAATCTTGTGCAACACCTAAAGGGTTAACAAAGTTTGTAAAATCAGTTTTGAATACCTTGAGGGGTGTAGTTTCTTAGATGGGGTCACTTTTAGGGAGTTTCTACTCTAGGGGTGCATCAGGGGGCTTCAAATGGGACATAGTGTAAATAAACCAGTCCAGCAAAATCTGCCTTCCAAAAACCAAACGGCGGACCTTTCACTCTATGCCCCGCTGTGTGGCCATACAGTAGTTTACGGCCACATATGGGGTGTTTCTGTAATCGGCAGAGTCAGGGCAATAAAGATCTTGTTTGGCTGTTAACCCTTGCTTTGTTAGTGGAAAAAATGGTTTCAAATGGAAAATTAGGCAAAAAAATGAAATTCTCAAATTTCATCCCCATTTGCCAATAACGCTTGTGCAACACCTAAAGGGTTAACGAAGTTTGTAAAATCAGTTTTGAATACCTTGAGGGGTGTAGTTTATAGAATGGGGTCATTTTTGGGTGGTTTCTATTATGTAAGCCGCGCAAAGTGACTTCAGATCTGTAGTGGTCCCTAAAAATTGGGTTTTTGTAAATTTCTGAAAAATTTCAATATTTGCTTCTAAAGTTTTAAACCTTGTAACATCCCCAAAAAATAAAATATCATTCCCAAAATAATTCAAACATGAAGTAAACATATGGGGAATGTATAGTCATCACAATTTTTGGGGGTATTACTATGTTTTACAGAAGTAGAGAAACTTTGAAATTTGCTAATTTTTCTAAAAGTTTGGTAAATTAGGTATTTTTTTATGCAAAAAAAATAATTTTTGACTTCATTTTACCAGTGTCGTGAAGTACAATATGTGACGAAAAAACAATCTCAGAATGGCCTGGATAAGTCAAAGCGTTTAAAAGTTATGAGCACTTAAAGTGACACTGGTCAGATTTGCAAAAAATGGCCAAGTCCTTAAGGTGAAATAGGGCTGAGTCCTTAATGGGTTAAAGATTAATAATGTTTTCCACAAATCACTACTGAAGAGATATGTCGAACCTGCTCAACCATCCTCCCTGCCATTCCCTCCTGTCATGGTGGACGGTAATCTGTAATTTCAAATCAGCAAGATAGTGGACTCCCGAATTCTTCGTAGATCCCTCCAGTATCTTGTTCACTGAAAGGGTTACGGTCCAGAGGAGAGAATGTGGGTTCCAGCGGCCAACAGTAGTGCCAGTCGCCTTGTGAAAGCCTTTCACAGGGTTAATCCGGATAAGGTCGGTCCTGGGTGTCCGGAGGTCACACATAGAAAGGGGGGTACTGTCACGGTACTGACAGTCTCTTGATTCTCAGTGTTGTTGTTTGGTAATGACCACACTTCTTATCAGGTGCAGCTGGTGGTCATTACTGCATTCCTTATTTAGTTTGGTCTCACACTTAACCACTCCAGGACCGCCGTACGCAGGATTGCGTCCTGCCGGCGGCCCTGCTCTTCTGGGTGGACGCATATACGCGTCCTCCCGCGAGAGCCGAGATTTCCTGTGAACGCGCGCACACAGGCGCGCGCGCTCACAGGAACGGAAGGTAAGCGAGTGGATCTCCAGCATGCCAGCGGCGATCGTTCGCTGGCAGGCTGGAGATCCGAATTTTTTAACCCCTAACAGGTATATTAGACGCTGTTTTCATAACAGCGTCTAATATACCTCCTACCTGGTCCTCTGGTGGTCCCTTTTGTTAGGATCGACCACCAGAGGACTCAGGTAGGTCAGTACAGTCGCACCAAACACCACACTACACTACACCCCCCCCCCGTCACTTATTAACCCCTTATAAACCCCTGATCACCCATGATCACCCCATATAAACTCCCTGATCACCCCCCTGTCATTGATCACCGCCCTGTCATTGATCACCCCCCTGTCAGGCTCCGTTCAGACGTCCGTATGATTTTTACGGATCCACGGATACATGGATCGGATCCGCAAAAAGCATACGGACGTCTGAATGGAGCCTTACAGGGGGGTGATCAATGACAGGCGGGTGATCACCCATATACACTCCCTGATCACCCCCTGTCATTGATCACCCCCCTGTCATTGATCACTCCCCTGTAAGGCTCCATTCAGACGTCCGCATGATTTTTACGGATACATGGATACATGGATCGGATCCGCAAAACACATGCGGACGTCTGAATGGAGCCTTACAGGGGGTGATCAATGACAGGCGGGTGATCACCCATATACACTCCCTGATCACCCCCCTGTCATTGATAACCCCCCTGTAAGGCTCCATTCAGACGTCCGCATGCGTTCTGTGGATCCGATACATGTATCCATGGATCCGTAAAAAATCATGCGGATGTCTGAATGGAGCCTTACAGGGGGGGTGATCAGTGACAGGGGGGTGATCACCCTGATTACCCTGATCACCCCCTGTCATTGATAACCCCCCTGTAAGGCTCCATTCAGACGTCCGCATGCGTTCTGTGGATCCGATACATGTATCCATGGATCCGTAAAAAATCATGCGGATGTCTGAATGGAGCCTTACAGGGGGGGTGATCAGTGACAGGGGGGTGATCACCCTGATTACCCTGATCACCCCCTGTCATTGATAACCCCCCTGTAAGGCTCCATTCAGACGTCCGCATGCGTTCTGTGGATCCGATACATGTATCCATGGATCCGTAAAAAATCATGCGGATGTCTGAATGGAGCCTTACAGGGGGGGTGATCAGTGACAGGGGGGTGATCAGGGAGTCTATATGGGTGATCACCCCCCTGTCATTGATCACCCCCCCCCCCCCCCCTGGTAAGGCTCCATTCAGACATTTTTTTTGGCACAAGTTAGCGGAAATTTTTTGTTTGTTTATGTTTTTTCTTACAAAGTCTCATATTCCACTAACTTGTGTCAAAAAATAAAATCTCACATGGATGCACCATACCCCTCACAGAATCCAAATGCGTAAACATTTTTAGACATTTATATTCCAGACTTCTTCTCACGCTTTAGGGCCCCTAAAAAGCCAGGGCAGTATAAATACCCCACATGTGACCCCATTTCGGAAAGAAGACACCCCAAGGTATTCCGTGAGGGGCATATTGAGTCCATGAAAGATTGAAATTTTTGTCCTAAGTTAGCGGAAAGTGAGACTTTGTGAGAAAAAAACCAAAAAAATCAATTTCCGCTAACTTATGCAAAAAATAAAAAATTTCTAGGAACTCGCCAGGCCCCTCATTGAATACCTTGGGGTGTCTTCTTTCCAAAGTGGGGTCACATGTGGGGTATTTATACTGCCCTGGCTTTTTAGGGGCCCGAAAGTGTGAGAAGAAGTCTGGGATCCAAATGTCTAAAAATGCCCTCCTAAAAGGAATTTGGGCCCCTTTGCGCATCTAGGCTGCAAAAAAGTGTCACACATCTGGTATCGCCGTACTCAGGAGAAGTTGGGGAATGTGTTTTGGGGTGTCATTTTACATATACCCATGCTGGGTGAGAAAAATATCTTGGTCAAATGCCAACTTTGTATAAAAAAATAGGAAAAGTTGTCTTTTGCCAAGATATTTCTCTCACCCAGCATGGGTATATGTAAAATGACACCCCAAAACACATTGCCCAACTTCTCCTGAGTACGGCGATACCAGATGTGTGACACTTTTTTGCAGCCAAGGTGGGCAAAGGGGCACATATTCCAAAGTGCACCTTTCGGATTTCACCGGCCATTTTTTACAGATTTTGATTGCAAGGTACTTCTTACACATTTGGGCCCCTAAATTGCCAGGGCAGTATAACTACCCCACAAGTGACCCCATTTTGGAAAGAAGACACCCCAAGGTATTCCGTGAGGGGCACGGCGAGTTCCTAGAATTTTTTATTTTTTGTCACAAGTTAGCGGAAAATGATGATTTTTCTTTTTTTTTCTTTTTTCCTTACAAAGTCTCATATTCCACTAACTTGCGACAAAAAAAAAAAAATTCTAGGAACTCACCATGCCCCTCACAGAGTCCCTTGGGGTGTCTTCTTTCCAAAATGGGGTCACTTGTGGCGAAGTTATACTGCCCTGGCAATTTAGGGGCCCAAATGTGTGAGAAGAACTTTGCAATCAAAATGTGTAAAAAATGACCGGTGAAATCCAAAAGGTGCACTTTGGAATATGTGCCCCTTTGCCCACCTTGGCAGCAAAAAAGTGTCACACATCTGGTATTGCCGTACTCAGGAGAAGTTGGGGAATGTGTTTTGGGGTGTCATTTTACATATACCCATGCTGGGTGAGAAAAATATCTTGGTCAAATGCCAACTTTGTATAAAAAAATGGGAAAAGTTGTCTTTTGCCAAGATATTTCTCTCATCCAGCATGGGTATATGTAAAATGACACCCCAAAACACATTCCCCAACTTCTCCTGAGTACGGCGATACCAGATGTGTCACACTTTTTTGCTGCCAAGGTGGGCAAAGGGGCACATATTCCAAAGTGCACCTTTCAGATTTTGCAGGCCATTTTTTACACATTTTGATTGCAAGGTACTTCTCACACATTTGGGCCCCTAAATTGCCAGGGCAGTATAACTACGCCACAAGTGACCCCATTTTGGAAAGAAGACACCCCAAGGTATTCCGTGAGGGGCATGGTGAGTTCCTAGAATTTTTTATTTTTTGTCGCAAGTTAGTGGAATATGAGACTTTGTAAGAAAAAATAAAAAATAAAAAATCATCATCATTTTCCGCTAACTTGTGACAAAAAATAAAAAGTTCTATGAACTCACTATGCCCATCAGCGAATACCTTAGGGTGTCTACTTTCCGAAATGGGGTCATTTGTTGGGGTTTTCTACTGTTTGGGCATTGTAGAACCTCAGGAATCATGACAGGTGCTCAGAAAGTCAGAGCTGTTTCAAAAAGCAGAAATTCACATTTTTGTACCATAGTTTGTAAATGCTATAACTTTTACCCAAACCATTTTTTTTTTGCCCAAACATTTTTTTTTTATCAAAGACATGTAGAACAATAAATTTGGCGAAAAATTTATATATGGATGTCGTTTTTTTTGCAAAATTTTACAGCTGAAAGTGAAAAATGTCATTTTTTTGCAAAAAAATCTTTACATTTTGATTAATAACAAAAAAAGTAAAAATGTCAGCAGCAATAAAATACCACCAAATGAAAGCTCCATTAGTGAGAAGAAAAGGAGGTAAAATTCATTTGGGTGGTAAGTTGCATGACCGAGCGATAAACGGTGAAAGGAGTGTAGTGCCGAAGTGTAAAAAGTGCTCTGGTCATGAAGGGGGTTTCACCTAGCGGGGCTGAAGTGGTTAAATCGATGCAGTTGATATTCTCTGCTTGGATTTGGAAGAGTTGGTGTGTGGACTTTCCCGTGTTCCTGCTCATCCATTTTCTATAAGATAAGTTGTACTGCTCTTTGTATTTGGTTTTTCGCTTGTGCTTGTTGTTACTAGGCCCCAGGGAGACGCTGGTTTATTCACCTGGAAAGGAACCCATCGTCTCATTCCCTGTCACTACCGTAGGGCATTTCAGGGCTCCTAGGGTTTTAGGTTACGGTGTATGTATCTTCCCACCTTCAGGGTCTATAAATACTGACAAGAGTCAGCGCTAGGCTTAGGGGTTTCTTAGAAGGTGCCCGTTCCCCTTTACCTTGCCTTAAGGCTTAGTTCTTTGTCTTTTCCCTTCTGTGTGTATTATGGTGTTTCCCCTCCCCATTACGTGTGACATTGGTTTGCTATGTTTATATAAGGGAATTATAGTTCCACATAGATTTGTATGTTGCTGTTTTTGGGGCTTGTATGTGGCTGTGCTGTTGCATTGTCCTGACTATTACCTGCATGCGATATATCTTCCATCCATTCCATTGCTAGATCATCTTCTCCTTGGTCCTCAACATTCAGTCCCTACCATCTTCTGATGAGTTTGTTTAAAATTAATTCTCTGGTACTCAAATATTGGTGACTTATCCTGAAGATAAGCCATCAGTATAGGATTGGTAAAGGGCCAACAAACCGCTCCCGCTTTTCAGCTGTTTTAGAAAGCTACTGGTGCCTGAAACTATACAGCAAAAGTTTATTTCCACTTTTTAGCGGCCATGCCAGGGTACTAATGGTCAAGTAAATGGGTGCTGAGCTTCAGAACACTAGAGCTGGAAACTTCACAGTGGATGGAGTCTTCCATGCACTGCATAATTCTCGGGTCTGGTGGCTGCAAAAATAGCCAAAAAGTAGGTATTATATCCCCATCAATCTAATATTGATGACCTCTCCTGAGGAGAAGTACCATAAAACTCCTTTAAATGATTAGGTTTCTGCCAGTATTGATGCGTACTTCATTTATGTGGTTTTCTGACCGTCTGGTTGTTGTGCAATTCAGTCCTACTGTAAGTCCTAGGGATATCTGAGTTCTCTGAGCCACAATTAGGATATGGGATAGGCCACTGTTATAGATGAAGTCCCATTCTGTGGACTTGTGCACAACCCGTGCTGTTACACAAGTTTTATTTTACATATTGAAATCTAGAGATGAGCTAATTTCTTAAATATTCGATTTGGCTGTTTTGCCGAATAAAAAAAAAAAAAAAGTTGCATTGTGCCGAATTACTTCGCCATGAAGCGCATTTTCGGGTGCAATGACAGGCAGCTGCGATAGCGCCCTCCCGTCATTGTACCCCTCAGATACCGCGTTCATACATGATTGCGGCATCTGAGTGTAAAATTAACATTTTTTTTTTTTATCATACTTACCACTGATATGGTTCTGATTCTGGATCTGACTCCAATAGCCAGGAAAGAGTTGATGTATTGCTCCGAATGGTATAAAATGATTGGCATACGTACGCCTCGTGAGAGATCACACACAGACTGTCACAGAGAAGTCAATGCTAGATGTCCTGTTTATTAATCAGATTACATGATTTCTTATAGCAGAAAAAGAGGAACTTTATGACTCGGCTAATTTGATGATCTAATTGTCACATTACTAAGTCCCATGACAACGTATCACATTATCATTCCATACTTTAGCAAATGTCAGCACTATGTCAGCAATTTCAATATCATAAAGTGATTAGTAAGGGATTATTAAGGGAGCTGGCTGCTACTTCAGGGGCCATTTTGTTAAGCAAACTGTTAGATATAATACAAGCAAGTATACATTTGATACTAGATATATGATTCCACAACAGTCCCCCCTTGTAGACTTGATTGTAGACTTGATTGTAGACTTTCCCTAAACCTAGCGAATCCCTTGGCATACCATTCGTATCCTCTTCACCCACAGTGGCGACAACTTATCCCTTGTGAATAAGTTCCCGATTGAGCGGACTTCTGGTAATACCCTGGGATTCATTTGTCCCTAATTCTCATAATCTCTTGGATCTTCAGGCCTGGGTAGAGGAGGAGCTTCATCAGCGGGAGTTGGAGAAGGCGGGGGTGTCGGGAATGCAGGAATCACATCCACATCTATTGCGGTGCTAGCCATTTGTTCATAGAGAAGTAGTATGGTTTCCTCAGCAGGTTTCTTTCTGTTGGTGATGCGGTTAATGCAGGAAACAACAAATTTGATAAATATGTAGATTACCATCAATATTAGGGCTATCTGTAATATCCCCTGAATTATTCCCATCGTCCATCCACTAATTCCCTTGAACCAGTTACTGGGATTAAGGAATGAGAAAGTGTCAGACCACCATGTTGACTCATCTGCACTGTGAGCCTCTAGCCATTCATCACGTATCTCACTCATCTTTTCCAAACCAGCTTTTACCTGTAGATTACCTTGTGGATCGATATAATGGCAGCATGCAGTACCTACTACCTGACACATACCTCCATCTTTTGCAGTCAAATAGTCTAATACTAAAGTGTGTTGATTAGTGACTATGATGAGCTGATTCTGGACAACATTAGATGTATTCATCAGTTTCATAATTTCCCAAATTTGATCATCCAAGTAGTCGGTAGCCATTACTAGCTTGTCATATGTTTGTGTAAGCATAGGATAGATTAGTAGAGTACTAAAGAACTTGTTGGCACCACTCATTTCTACAAGATGGGGTTTTCCATTTGGTCTAGGAATGTTATCTGCGGCTCTTTTATATAAGGTGTGTTTGGGGATGGCATTGACATTTAATTTTCCATGAGGCAGTGTAAAAGTGGCTGGTGTGAGCCTAGCAATTGTACATAAACCTTTGAAATCCGAAGGGAGCCATTTATATGCCCTGTGTCCACATACTAGGTATATATTTTTTGGGACCGAAACCACTGTACTATTGAACAAACGAGTGATTAAGTGGGCTAATTTGATACCTTCTGCTAGTTTTTGCCCCTTTTCTTGACCCTCTGTGGTTTTACTAGTTATCCCTATTGTCAAGTCCTTTACACTGCGCCGGGCGCAGGCCAGATCACCACTTGCTTCAGCATATATACCAATGCACTGTACTGGACTGTCTGGGTTGGAATCATTGCAGCCTGATCTGTTATGGGAACTGAAAACCATACCATGGGTTTGTACCTGTAGGCAGTAACAGTGGGTCCAATTTGGGAAGCAGGATACATTGCTCCACATATAGTCATTCCAGGGCATATTGCTATTCTGAGCTGAGGGTCCTGTTCTGTTTATCATTAGCCATGGGGACCCATCCCATGCTACTACTATTAGGGAAGCTTTTCTGTTGCCATTTTTGGTATCAACCTCATTTATGCTAGAAAGGAAAACAGCTGATCCTGCCAAATCTTTTATCTCTTGGAAGGTTAGGGGCACAGCTAAATAAGGCATAGCTCTAGCATTTACTGGGCCATGTGTACATATCCAACAATCTTTTAGTGAAGAGGTGGTGGTGTCAGAATCACCTTCCTTCAGGCTTTTATACAACACTTGATGATGTTTGACAAACTTATTGTCCCACCCGTCATCATCCATTTCTGCCGGGGGAGGAATGTATGCACTGGTGAGTGTCACCAGTGCTAGCAGATAAAAGAAAATCATTTTGTTATTTCTGAATCTGGCGGGTTCCTTATCCTTTTGCAGTGAGAGGCGTGGATCCAGGTGGATCTCCCTTCGAGCTTTACAGAAGTTGGAGTGGTCAGTAGTACTTGGTAAGGCCCCTCGAAGCGTGGTTCTAGGGTACTTCTGACGTGTTTCTTGACCACTACCCACTCTCCTGGTTTCAGAGTGTGGCTGCCTTCTAGGGAGTCAGGATCTGGAATGGAAGAAAAGACTTGTACATGGATGTTAGACAACTGTTTGCTCAAAGCTATCACATACTTTGCAACAGATTCATAATGCATTTGCAACTGTTGAGGGAAGTACAGCCCCATCCGGGGTCCCGACCCAAACAATATCTCATGCGGAGTCAGCTTATGGGGAGGTTTGGGAGTGTGTCTGACTGCAAAGAGTGCTATTGGTAAACACTGAACCCAATTGAGCCCTGTCTCCCTAGTCATTTTCAGCATTTTTGACTTTAATACCCCATTCAGTCTCTCGACTTTGCCGCTACTTTGGGGTCTGTAAGGGGTGTGGAATGCCAGGTGTGACCCTACCATCTTCCAGACCTCTTGGGTTAGGTTAGCAGTGAATGCTGGGCCCTGATCACTCTCAATGACCTCAGGTACCCCGTACCTACAGACAGTTTCCTGTATCAATTTTTTAGCAGTAGTTGTTGCTGTCTGATTCCTGACGGGGTAGGCTTCTGGCCACCCAGAGAACATGTCTACCACTACTAACACGTATTGAAACCCTTGGCACATTGGCATCTGGATATGATCGATCTGGATCCTCTGGAAGGGGTATAAGGCTTTTGGGAGACATTTTTTGGGCGTGGGCTCAGTCCTACCTGGATTGCATTGGGCACAGATTAAACATGACTGGACATATTTCACTAGTACAGGAGTGATTCCTGGGGCTACCCATATTTTATCGATGAGTTCTTTCATTATTGTCTTAGATTGATGAGTGGGCCCATGGGCCACAGAGGCTATTACAGGATAGAGTGCTCTAGGCAAGCACACTTTCTTCCCTTGTGTCCAAAGTCCGGATTCTTCTTCCAGGGCTGACTCTTTTAGCCAGGTTTCCTTTTCTGAGCGGGTGGCTTGCTTCTGCATCTGTTTCAGTAGTTCCCATGACACTTCTTGTTGCTTGACATCCGGTTGTGCTAACATGATTTTATCTGGCTGTGCTCTTTCCTCTTCCATTGCTGCTTGTTTGGCTGCTTGGTCAGCCAATGCATTTCCTTTGGCTTCTGGTGTGTCAGCACGGGTATGTGCCTTTACTTTGATTACTGCTACTTTGGTGGGCAGGAGTACTGCAGTCATCAAAGCCTCTACTGCTAAAGCATGTTTAATTGGGGTTCCTGCTGCTGTAATGTAATCTCTGGCCTTCCATATTATTCCGAAATCATGAACTACTCCAAAAGCATATCTGGAGTCTGTGTAGATGTTAGCAGTGGAGTCTTTTGCTATGAGGCAGGCCTCAGTAAGGGCTATGAGTTCAGCCTCTTGTGCTGACTGGTCTGGGCGCAATTGCCTTGCACACAGTACTTCATACTCACTAGTAACTGCCATGCCTGTATGGAATTTCCCTTTGTCATCGGCATACCTTGAACCGTCTACAAAGAGTGTCCAGTGTGGGTTTTGCAAAGGAGTATCCTGTATTGATGGTGGAGTTCCTACTTCAGCTTCCATCATTGTAATGCAATCATGTTCTTGTTCCTTGTAAAGAGAGTCGGTTGAGGCCCATAGTTCTTCTTCCTGAAGATCTTCTTCAGCACGTAGATCAATAAAATCTTCAGAATCTCCATCTGCAGTATACTCCCCCCTTGGGAGAGGAAGGAGTGCAGCAGGATTGAGGATGTGGCATCTCTGGATGGTGACATTATCTGGTAGAAGCAGACTACACTGGAGCCTGAGGTGGCGTTGTGCAGTGAGGTGTTTAGGTTGTGTTTGTTGCAGGATAGCTGAGATGTCATGGGGAGCCATGATGGTGAGTGGGTGTCCCAGGATGATGTCAGCGGTAGCGTTTAGGAGAGAACTAGCAGCATGAACGGCCCTGACACAGGAAGGGGTGGCTCTGGCTACAGGGTCTAGACGTTTTGAGAAGTAGCCTAGAGGTCTACTACGACCCCCATGGCTCTGGGTGAGAACTCCAGTAGCATGACCCTGACGTTCCATGACATAAAGGCGAAAGGGAAGCTGATAGTTAGGGATGCCAAGAGCCGGGGCAGTGACAATGATTTGTTTGAGAGATTGGAATGCTTTTATGGCTTCTGCAGTCATTTGGAAAGGGACAGTAGCAATACGGGGTATGCAATCAAACAGTGGCTGCATCAGAACGGATGCATCAGGGATCCATGGTCTACAGTATGAAATGAGTCCCAGAAAGGTTTGCAGTTGGTGAGGGGTATCTGGCAGTGGGATGTCTGAGACTGCTTTTTTCCTGGCATCCGTAAGATGTTTACTGCCTTGTGAGATACAGTGACCTAGGAAAACAACTTTTGGAAGACACAATTGTAATTTAGAACGTGAGACTCTGCACCCAGCATCCGCTAGGTAGGCAAGAAGTGAGGCAGATGAGTTCAGGCAGACGGGGTGTGAGTCAGCACAGAGGAGTAAATCATCCACATATTGTAAGAGTTCCACCTCTGGGTGATCTGCTTGCCATGGTTGTAAGATGGATGCCATTGCTTTGCTAAAGCAGGAAGGACTATTATGAGCTCCTTGAGGCAACACCGTCCAGGTGTATTGTTTTCCATCATGTGTAAAAGCAAAGAGAAATTGGGAGTCTTCATGTAATGGGACAGAGAAAAAGGCATTTGCTAGATCAATGACAGTAAAGATAGCAGCCACAGGAGGAATGCTAGCAAGCAAAGTGTGGGGATTTGGTACAATGGGGGTTTCAAAGACCGTAGCCTCATTAATTGCTCTGAGGTCTTGTACCATGCGATATACAGGAGGTTGTCCCTTCACACTCTTCTTTTTAATTGGGTATAAGGGAGTGTTACATGGTGAGGTGGTAATTTTAATAGCTCCATTTGCAAGTAGAGCCTGTATCTGGAGGGTGATAGCATCTCTCTGGGAAATGGAGAGAGGGTATTGTGCTTTATATGGCAGTAAGTTAGGATTCTTCAAGGTTACAGTGACTGGCGGGACTTTGAGACGCCCTATGTCTTGGGGACCTTTGGTCCAAAGGGTATCAGGGATGAGGTGCAAAATGCTTTGCAGCGAATCCCCTTGCTCATGTGATTCAAGTGACTGGGATTTTAATGCCATTAGGAGACAGGTTTCTTCAGGACTCAATGCCGTACCTAAAACAACTGTACCATTTTCCTTGAACTGGATGTTGGCACGTATTTTCTGAAGAAAATCTGAGCCTAATAGGTTATAAGGACATGTCTGGCTTACAACAAATTGTGACATTACTCCAGTGGGCAGATGTAACTGTGGAGATTGGCTTTGGGACTTAGTGGAGGGAGTAATCAAGAGAGGCTTAGTAACAGGGTTGTGCTGGGTGACCCCTTCTAAACCAGAGCAGGGTAAATGCATATCTGTGAGCCAGGAAGGGAGTATGGCGTTCTCACATAACACACTGCGGGCTGCACCAGTGTCTACAAGGAATGAGAGTTCCTTCCCTGCCACATCGAGGGTGATTCGAGGGGCGGGGCCTGCAGGAGGGGCAGAGACTGCCATACATGGGGTGTCCCCTCCCAGCAACACTGGCTTCCAAACGTCCTAGTAGGATGGAGCTGGCCATGGAGGAGGAGTTCCTCTTTGGCTCTGATCTGCTGGCCACAGATGTTTGGAGCGACAGTTTCTCTTAATGTGCCCTGGTTTGCCGCACCCATAACAGACACGGGGTGGGGGTCTTTCCTCTCCTTCTTCTCCCGTCATGACTGCCATGACTGATATGCGGGATTTCTTTGTACTACTCTCCAGCCCTTTTGCAACTTGTTCTAAAATTTCTAATGTTAATGATTTCCATTCTGGGCGACAGGTCACAAGAGCTTTGTTCAGATCTGGCCTAAGGCCATCTACAAATGACCGTGCTAGGAGTCTTAGGTGCACAGGTTCATTTGGACTGAATCCCATATCTTTATAGTTTTGTTTAACTCTTTGTACAAACTTTTCTACTGACTCTGCTTTATCCTGTATCATGTCTTGCAGGGTTGTGGACTGCTCTGCTAGTCTGTCTTTCGCCCACTTATATAATTGCTGAATGAAATCACGGCCAGATTCTGAATCACGAGTGTCATAATTTGCTCCAGGGAGTTCTGGTTGGCGTATGTGATCCATTATAAGTGAAGAAAATTCACCAGTTTTATTTTGTACAATACTTTGCAAGTCTGACCAAGTACACCCGTAGGTTTGATATACTTGTGCCAATTTTCTGTAAAAGGGCATAGGGTGAGTATCTGGGTCAGGCATGAGGTTCACTATGGTGAACAACTGCTGGGGGGTAAAGGACACATACTTTGGTGGCCCGACTGGGCGAGTGTTCAAGTATATTTCCCTTAAGGCTTCAAGATTTCCTTGTCCTATGTTATGGATCTCTCTTTGCAGCTCTGTAATTTGGTTTTGAAAAGACTCATTCATTGCTCTTGCTGCACCCTGCTGGCTACTTAGGGTAATATCAGAAAATTGTCCAAGGTGCGGTGGGGGGCTGCGATATCCTGGGGTTTGTGCTGCAGTACCAGGTGCATAGTCCACTGTCTGCTGTGAGTCTTCCCCTGCATCTTCCTTTTGTTTCTCCCCATCCTCATCTTCCTGATCTACAGCACCACTACCTCCTACCATTATATGAGCTGGAGCTATGGGCTGACTGGGTAGCATGTAGGTGCCGTCAGGATTTACAAGTGGGTATATAGTAGTGACCTGTGGCATGACAGAAAGAGCAGGGTTTGGGGAGATTACAAGTCCAGCCTTGGGCGTTGGCTGAGGACAAGATGGCGTCATTGCTGGGACTGGTGAGACGTGCTGGGGGGCTAAAAGAGCATGATTATGTGGGCGTGGAGCACCACAGGCTAAGCACGTATCACGGGGGGCAGGGTTCTGCTGACCACAATGTGTACAAGTCCAACTTCCCCTTTTTCTTTCAGCTGCGCCGCCATTGTAGGGCGGTGGCTGTTCCTGTACTAAGGCTGGGCCAGGCCGATAGTAATGGAGTCCTGATTTTTCATCAAACATTGCTTCTCCTTTTGTCTGTTCAAATTCTTTGCTACAGTCCAGCCATACCCTAACGGTATCTATCAACTTATCATCATTCAATTTGCCTCTCTTCTCAGTCAACAATGTCTGCCATATAGCAGAACACAATACACCTCCTTTTGCAATACCATAACTCTTTTCTAACTTGCTTAGTCCTTTAACATAACCTTTTCCTCTCCGGTCCGCCACGTACTGTTCAGGTGAACAATAGCCCTTCGGGACACTATTTCGGTTACCCATTTTTTTTCAAAACACCACGTTCTGGAGCCTTCAACACGTTCTGGAGCCTTCACTTACTGTCTCTGATAGTTGGATTAGCACAGACACTGACAAACAAACACCTTGAGCTTGAGATTAACACACCACTGGGTTATCAGCAAGCCGTCTCCTTCCCTTCTACTATTTCTTGGGGTCACACACCAGGGTTACCCCTCAATGTAGGCACTTTAGGAGACTTCTATTGTTCTGTCAGTCTATGCCTCTCCTTTCTCCCAGAGAAACCAACCATACACAGAAATAATAAAACACAATACATCAAGCTTATCAATACAATGGGGTTCTTACTCTCATGCCCCTGAGGATGCCTCACTGTCGGTGCACCCCTCCCTAGAACAAATATGGATAGACTAAGCCAAGGGACACAGAATAGGTAAGATGAATATATTTTCTCACCTCTTATTACGGGCTGCGCAGTCCCGGTGTCCGTTGGCTTGTCTCTCTGGGTCCAGTCTCTGGGGGTACGCCAGCAGGAGGTCCAATCCTCAGGCCCCACGTTGGGCGCCAACTGATATGGTTCTGATTCTGGATCTGACTCCAATAGCCAGGAAAGAGTTGATGTATTGCTCCGAATGGTATAAAATGATTGGCATACGTACGCCTCGTGAGAGATCACACACAGACTGTCACAGAGAAGTCAATGCTAGATGTCCTGTTTATTAATCAGATTACATGATTTCTTATAGCAGAAAAAGAGGAACTTTATGACTCGGCTAATTTGATGATCTAATTGTCACATTACTAAGTCCCATGACAACGTATCACATTATCATTCCATACTTTAGCAAATGTCAGCACTATGTCAGCAATTTCAATATCATAAAGTGATTAGTAAGGGATTATTAAGGGAGCTGGCTGCTACTTCAGGGGCCATTTTGTTAAGCAAACTGTTAGATATAATACAAGCAAGTATACATTTGATACTAGATATATGATTCCACAACACCACCTCCATTTGCTTGCGACAAGCCAGCCGTTTCCGCCATCTTGCTTGAAGAGCTCGGCCGAAATCCTGTGCGGCGCGAGATTACGTCATCACTCTGGCTGGCGTGGTGATGTATGACGTCATCATGCCGGCCGGTGTGATGATGTAATCTCACGCCGCACGGGATTTCGGCCTAGATTTTCAAGCAAGATGGAGGCTGGCTGCCTGTCGCGAGCAAATGGAGGAGGTAAGTTCGAATTTTTTATTTTTTATACTATTTCAGTTTAAATCGATTCGCTGACACGAAGCATGAGGAAATTCAGCTTCTAGGGGAATTTAATTTATCCTGAAATTCGTGGGATTCGATTCGCTCATCTCTATTGAAAGTATATTGGGCAGACTAGATGGACCAAATGGTTCTTATCTGCCGACACATTCTATGTTTCTATGTTTCTATGAAATACATTAGATGATCTGTCTGAGAGGTCAGTGTGTAACTGTAATATCTTCACACATGAGAGCTCAAACTTATATAAGTGTCCAGACTCCTTAAACATAGGGAGTAGTGTTGATTGAGCACCAAAGTGCTCGGGTGCTATGGTGCTCGATTAGAACACTTTGGGATGCTCGGGTGCTCTACAGAGCACTTGAGCACAATGGAAGTCAATATAGCTACATGTTAACTTATAGTGAAATATAAAATGATACTTCTGCTGTATAGGAATACTTACTACATTACAAACTACTGTAAGATTTTTCTGACACAGTTTATTATTCAGCTTTATAGCTAAGTGGTTAAGGCCCTTGCCTTCTGAAATATTTCAGAAATAGAGGCTAATTTAAATTTATATATTTTATATATTTTTTTTGTAATTGTAAAAAATGTATGGCATAAAATAAATGTGTAATTAATAAAAAAAAAAAAAAAAATATATATATATATATATATATATATATATAAAATCATACTTCTGGTATATATGAATGCATAATACAGATGAAACTCGAAAAATTAGAAAATCGTGCAAAAGTCCATTTATTTCAGTAATGCAAGTTAAAAGGAATTGCATTAATGCAGCTTAAAATTAGAATTTTGTGAAAAGGTTCAATATTCTAGGCTCAAAGTGTCACAATCTAGTCAGCTAATTAATCCATACCCCCTAAGCAAAGGGTACCTCAAAATTGTGACTTTGGGGTTTCATAAGCTATAAGCCATAATCATCTAAATTATAAAATATAAAGACTTGAAATATTTTGCTTTGCATGTAATGTTAGTATATCTTAGTTTCACCTTTTAAGATGCATTACTGAAAGAAAAGAACTTTGCACAATATTTAAATTTTTTCGAGTTTCAACTGATGTTTTTAGCCATAATATATTTACATATAATATATTACATATTCTAAATATATAATAATATAAGTAAATATATTATGGCTAAAAACGTATATATATATATATATATATATATATATATGTACAGTGCTGCCCATAATTATTCATACCCCTGGCAAATTTTGACTTAAAGCTACTTTTATTCAAGTAATTTTTTGACGGGAAATGTCATAGGTGTCTCCCAAAAGATAATAAGACGATGTACAAGAGGCATTATTGTGGAAAAAATACATTTCTCAGCTTTTTTTTTACATTTGAGCAAAAAATACAAGATGTTCCGCACTGTGGAAAATCTCAGAGGACGTGGTCGGAAGCCAAAAGTGACACCTGTGCTGGCCAGGAGGATAGTTAGAGAGGTGAAAAAGAATCCAAGGATCACCACCAAGGCCATCCTGGTGAATCTGGGCTCTGCTGGTGGAAATGTCTCAAGGCAGACAATCCAACGGACACTGCACAATGCAGACCAAGGAGGACGCCACTTCTCCAGATAAGGCACACAAAAGCTTGCTTGGCCTTTGCAAAAGCTCATCTGGACAAAGAAGAAGACTTCTGGTCTTCTGTGTTATGGTCAGATGAAACTAAAATTGAATTGTCTGGTCACAATGATGTTTCCTTCATTTGGCGTAAAAAAGGAGAAGCGTTCAACCCAAAGAACACCATCCCCACTGTCAAACAGGGTGGTGGGAACCTAATGCTTTGGGGGTGTTTTTGAGCCAATGGACTAGGGAACCTAATCACAGTAAACGGCACCATGAAAAAAGAGCAATACATGAGGATTCTCAACGACAACATCAGGCAGTCTGCAGAGAAACTTGTCCTTGGGCACCAGTGGACATTTCAGCATGACAATGCTGGTAAGAGCAGTGAGACTATGGAACTCTCTGCCTGAGGAGGTGGTGATGGTGAGTACAATAAAGGAATTCAATAGGGGCTTGGATGTATTTCTGGAGCGTAATAATATTACAGGCTATAGCTACTAGAGAGGGGTCGTTGATCCAGGGAGTTATTCTGATTGCCTGATTGGAGTCGGGAAGGAATTTTTGATTCCCCTAAATTGGGGAAAATTGGCTTCTACCTCACAGTTTAATTTTTGCCTTCCTCTGGATCAACTTGCAGGATAACAGGCCGAACTGGATGGACAGATGTCTTTTTTCGGCCTTATGTACTATGTTACTAATGACCCAAAACACACAGCAAAAGTGGTGAAGAAATGGTTAGCAGACAACAACATTAAAGTTTTGGAGTGGCCCAGCCAGAGTCCAGACTTGAATCCAATTGAGAATCTGTGGAGGGAGCTAAAGATCAGGGTGATGGCAAGAAGACCCTCCAACCTGAAAGATTTGGAGCTCATTGCTAAAGATGAATGGGCAAAAATACCTGTGGACACATGCAAAAAGCTGGTCTGCAATTATAGGAAGCGTTTGATTGCTGTAATAGCCAATAAAGGCTTTTCTATTGATTATTGAGAAGGGTATGAATAATTTTAGACTGGACACTTTTTGCTCAAATGTAAATAAAAGCTGAGAAATGTTTTTTTCCCACAATAATGACTCTTGTACATCGTCTTATTATCTTTTGGGAGACACCTATGTCATTTCCCGTCAAAAAATTACTTGGTGGTTGAATAAAAGTAACTTTAAGTCAAAATTTTCCCGGGGTATGAGTAATTATGGGCAGCACTGTATATATATGTTTAAATAAAATTTAGCCTCTATTTCTGAAACTTTTCTGCCAGGATGTGAATTCAAGACCTATTTTATTTTTATTTTTTTAAGAAATTACACATTTATTTTGTGCCATACATTTTTTACAATTACTAAAAAAAAGTTCAAATCCTGGCCGAAATTTTTCAGAAATAGAGGCTCAATTAGATTTAAATACTCTGACTCGAGCATCGCGCTCGATTACACGCAGTATTCGGCCGAACACCGCGATGTGCCGAGCATCGCGATGCTCGAGTCAAACACCAGTTCTGCCGAGCATGCTGGCTCAACATTAATAGGGAGGTGGCCAGGCCAATGATTGTGGGTGTTTATACAATTGTTCGGTCAAGATAATTGACCTGTGTAAATGTGGCGATATTCAGCTGTCAAACGAGCAAACAATTGCTGTGTATAACTGCAGCTAATGAACAGTCAATGATCCGGAATGAATATTCCTATGAACCTTGATCCTTGTTTAGTCTATTGGTCTGTGTGCAGCTTATGCTAAATTCTTATCAAATCAATTCAAATGTATTCATAGTCTTTATGTATGTACATATATAATTATGGTTACTTTTTGTACACATAGACTAAGGCTGGCACAAGGGTAGATGACATCTTATCTAAGTGGCATATGTCCTACAAGGTGCTGCTACAGTTAAAAATGGCCTGGGTACGTGTATATCCATCTGTCTTCTCTTTATATAGGTACAGTACCTGTCAAAAGTTTGGATGCACCTTTTCATTCCATGGTTACTCTTATTTTTTTATTTATTTATACATTATAGATTCATATAGAATATATATATTTTTCTTTCTTCTAGTAAACTAAGAAAACCTTAATGAAGAATGAAACTTCTATTCATTATTTTTACATTTTACCATTTTCTGGAGAGACAAAGTATAAATCGCTCATTGCCACTTTCTTCTTCTTGATATATCTGGTCGGAGTGCTAATCAATTCCTCCATTATCACAGTCATATGTCGGGAAGTTCAGTTACATGAACCAATGTATCTCTTTATCTGTAATTTGTCCATTGAAGACATATTTTATACATCGGTCACGGTTCCTAAATTACTGCACATCTTATTGTCCGGAAATCACTTTGTCTCCTTCTCACAATGTTATTCTCAGTTGTACTGTTTTGTAACAGTGGGAGTCGCAGAGGAAATTCTTCTCTTCATTATGGCTTATGATCGATATGTCGCTATCTGCCTCCCCTTACATTATCATCGGATCCTGAGTCGGAGAAATTGTATCCTGATAATTATGGGGATGTGGACAGGCGCCTTTTTAAACTCTTTAATATATATAGAATCAGTGTTATACATGTCCTCCTGTCACTCCAACCTCATCCACCAGTTGTTCTGTGATGCTAAGTCACTAACAAAGACCTCTTGCATAAGTTCACAGATGTTTTTTGTAGTAACTAGTATAGAAATTGTGATCTTTGCATTTATTCCATTGATGTGCACATTTATTTCTTATGTTAAAATTTTCTCCATCATCTCCAAGATGAATATAAAAGAAAGCCAAAAGAAAGCCTTCTCCACTTGCTCATCCCACCTCATTGTCATGACTACATACTATGGTACAGGCATAATAGGGTATCTGATACCACCTTACTCTGATGTTCTGGATTTAGCCTTTAATACAGTATATACAACCATCATCCCCATGATAAATCCTATCATATACAGTCTACAGAATTCCAATGTGCAATCTGCATTACTGGGGTTAGTGAGGGGAATGTGTTTTTTAAAACTTGTCAGAAGTTGAAATGCAAACACAAAGTATTAGAAATGTTAGCCCCTAAAAATGTATGAGTTGTTGAAGTATTTTGGTAGGTATAAATTAGTACTTTTTACATCTGATTTTCACTCCTTTGTGTTCTTTAAGACCCAAATAAACATAATGGTTCAAAAACAAATATTGTTCCTAAGACACACATGATGGACTAATCATTTTGGATGATGTGTCTTGAGGAGATGGAGCTGGAAAAAAAGCAGCCATGGTGTTCAGACAAATGGAGATGGTGCTCATACATTGAAGAAATTGTTCCTGGTGATTCCCGAATAGTCATCTCCTTGAAGAGATGTTGTATTCCCAGCTTGGGGCATCAGTAAAACTATGGCCACCCTGGTTCATTTTGACAAAAGCAATGTTTTGGACAACTTGGTCCATTTGGGTGTCACCAAGATATCTCCGAGATGACAGTTTAAGCTGGGCAAGAAAGAACAGAGAATGCATGCTAGTTCAGACCACTGTCAGCCTGCCTAGAAGTCCATGTGGTCAGGAAAAAGGCCACAGTCATTTAGAGGCAATTTTAAACCATTTCTTGGACAGTTGGTCAGAAGTTTGAATATCATACAGCAGAATTAAATTTTGGTGAAGGCACAGATGTGCACCACATTTCTACATTGATCAGACAAGTTTTGGTAGGTGGCACAGCAATGTAAAATACAGTTCAATTATGTAATAACTACAGTAGTAAACAGAACTGGCTGCTGCAACTTCTGCTACTTGTTGTAGAAGAGACAGCTGGAAAGAGGTGAATACAATTTCAGTGAAGTAGCAGAATTGCACCACATTTGTGGATCAACAAGTGTCAAGCTGTTTTTATAATAGTGATACCCTTACTCGACCAGAAGTCCCTCCACACCGTCTGGGTCATAGCCCATAAAAATGAGAGTCCAATTTTTTTTTATAAGATTGGTACTCTTGCCTCACAATGGTGCTAAGGAAAAGGAGGAGGAGGGGTCTAAACAGGAAGAAAAGCAGCTGATGATGATGACAATGACACTGTACTGCTTTGGGATGCGGGCTGGCTACCACAAATAGGTAAGGCTGACAAGTCAGCCTGCATTTGTGGGAGGGGCGCAGGCGCCTATAAAATGAAGGCACGGCCTCACCTGCTTGCGTGCGTTTCCGTTGCAATCTCTCACCTCAAGAAACACGTACTCTCTCACGGCGCTCCTTCACAGGTGAACAGGGCCCGACGGGGTTCGACTCGGGCACCGCAATCTCTTCCGGCATCCCAGGTAAGTCCGCCCCTCCCCTGCTTCCTTTTCGCTCCCTACCCTACAGCCTCGTGTTTCCATTCTTTGTCACCCGCTGTACGCTACCGGGCTGGCTCCTCTCATGCTTCCTGCCTGCCGGAGCAGCAGGGTCACGTGGGCCGCGAGCTCTGAGTCTCACCGCTCGGATTTCCTGTTTCCCTGGCAACAGGGTTCGCGTCCCCTGACTGCGGCCACGTCACCCCGGCGCTGTCTAGGTATGGAACAGTGTACCTCCATCTCCTAGGAAACAGCGTGTGCCGTCTGGTCTATGAGACCTGACGTGGCATTGCTGGTTCCATCTCTGGCACTACCACATACGAGGGGTGGGGGTGGAGCCAGCGATGTGATGAGGAATCAGGTCCTGTAGTGCCTTGGCTCTGTCTCCGTTGACTACTTCTACAGGGCACTGGGGACTGGCTAGGACTAGCAAGCTGGTGCTGCATTCCGGTTAGGGGGGCCTTTAGAGATGGGGTCCTGGGCATTACCTTTGCCTCCCCCCCTCACCCCCGATCCGAGAAGAATTAAAAAATATATATATTTTGGTCATTATGTTTCAAAGGGGGGTAACGACCAGTTTTTCATGTTTCGCCCACTCAGATCCAGCCCTCGCCTGGTGGTCAGAATACCGAATGTTTTGCAGGCTTTAGGTCCTCCCCCGACCATAGCTAATACCGTCAGCCAAGGTTCTCTCAAATAGTCAGTCAGATATTCTGTCTAATCCGACCGCCGCCTAATCCACTCTGTTACATCATAGCAGTACATCAACAAGGAGATGTGGTTTTAACTGTGGACGTTTCGGTAATTAAGTTTTTCTTTTTTCCCACCACATACTTATTCCGTCACTCCCAGTCCCATTTAAGTTATGAATGTTGCTGCCAGTCACGGTTGCCCTCCCCAGGGTTGAGTAACCACCATGTCTATTGCCTGCCGTTTCAGGCTCACTTTTTAGTCACCATGTCTGTTGCCTGTTACGTTCAGGCTCACGTTTTTAAATTAAAGAAATTCACAGAAATAAGATAATCACTTAGTAAAGTAGATGCAAGCATTATATATGGACAAAGTCCTCCCTCTGATGTGATAAAATCTGAGACACTTAGCCAATATATTTTGATCAAAACACATCTGAGCCCACCTACCAAGCGCCAAGGTGGTCTCAGGTCAAGCGGGTCCTACGCTAAACCTACCTAAGCCATTGGGTTCCTATGTTCAGGAGCGCAGGTGCCACACATATAACAAAGTATTAGTGGCAAAGCAAAAATATATTTGCCATTCAGCGGTGCAGTTATATGTTTTAAAGCCATTTTTGCGTATATTAGTGGCACATAAAAAGTATTTGCCGTTGTGTGGTAAAGTGAAAAAATTACAGCCCTTTTTGACGTGTATTAGTGGGGGAAAAAAAGGGCTTATTAGCTGTTGTGTGGTGAAGTGAGAAAATAACTTTTTTGGGGTGTTTTAATTTCCCTTTTATTTATTTTTTTGATCTAACAGTATGTCAGACAGAGAATTTCCAGGCCCTGCACAGGGGAGTGGCAGAGGCCTAAATGTTTCTGGCACAGGTCGCAGCAGAGTAATGTGGCATGGCAGCAGGAGTCGCAGCGAGAGGCCTGAGCTCCTGGTGTCATCTAACAGTCATGTCTTGCCCAGCAACCCAGCGGTTCTTGAATGGTTGACTCGTTCATCCACTTCATCCCAAGTGACATCAGACACCCCCGTCCTCTGACATGACGCTTAGTTGGCATCTCCCGGGAGCAGGCCCTGTGCCCCCACCTGTCCTGAACCTTCCTCTGTCATTTTCAGTTCCCTCACCGAAAGAAGTATTTTATAGTGTTGATCGAACATGCTCGGCCGAATACCAGTTCGAGTCTCCTCCCCGTACGTTTTGCGGCTGCTTATCAGCCAATAAACGTGTAGGTAAGTACTGCCCTCACTGTAATGCCATTAGCCATGTTGGCTACTGGCATTACAGTGATTGGCTGGCCGGAACATGTCATCGGGTGCTATATAGGGAGTGTAATCGAATATTATAAGTAGAAAAGAGCGAATTTCTCAAAAATTCGATTGGGCTGGTTTGCCGAATTCTCTGAAAAAATTTGCTTCCATCCGAATTCATTCACGGCAAATCGTGTTAAAAATTGCTATTTTCGGGCTCTAGAGAGCCTTTATATAGATGAACAACACTGTGCCTTGCAGTAACACGCATAGGGAGTGTGCTGGGTTAGTGAAATACTACTGTCAGTGAGGATGACATGCAGATGACAGGCGTCGCTATTAGAATCACTGCACACTTCACTTATTTGGGCAGTCACGGGACCAAAACTGACCAAATAACTCAAGTATTAACTCAGTCTTACAGGTCCATGTTAGCGTCAAGAAGGCTACAGAGTGGCAAAATAAAAGAGTCTGGAGGAGAAGGCAGCATGAGGAGGCCACAGAGTGGCACAATGACAGACTGTGTAGTTTGCAGCAGTATGAGAAGGCCACAGAGTGGCACAATGACAGAGTCTGGATAAAAGACTGAGGGCCACACTGAGAGTCTGGAGTTGGCGACAGCATCAGGAGGCTACAGAGTGGCTCAATGACAGATTCTGTAGGTGGCGGCAGCATGAGGAGGCCACAGAGTGGCACAATGACAGAGTCTGGAAAAAAGACTGAAGGCACAGACTGTTGAGAAAGATGCAGATGGAAAGTTATCTGTAGAGCTGTACAACGGTAACCTGCAGATTAATGCAGCACTCAAAAGCAAGTTGGGTTTGTCGGTTCCAAAACCTAAATTAGATTGTGGGGTGGGTGATCAGTGTAAGGCCTTTTAATCAGCAGCAGCATGATGATAAAAATGAGTGGCAAGGTGACATAGTGTGGAGATGGCAGTATAAGGAGGCCACATAGTGGCATGGTGACATAGTGTTGAGATGGCAGAACAGCAGCAGCATTATACCACACAGTGGCAAGTAGAGATGTCCCGAACTATTTGCCGGCGAACAGTTCCCGGCGAACATAGCTTGTTCGCATTCGCCGCAGCGGGCGAACATATGAGATGTTCGGTCTGCCCCCTATACATCATCAGTGAATAAACTTTGACCCTGTACCTCACAGTCAGCAGACACATTCCAGCCAATCAGCAGCAGACCCTCCCTCCCAGACCCTCCCACCTCCTGGACAGCATCCATTTTAGATTCATTCGGAAGATGCATTCTTAGTGAGAGGAGGGACAGTGTAGCTGCTGCTGATTTAATAGGGAAATCGATAGCTAGGAAAGTGTATTCAGTGTCCACTGCAGTCCTGAAGGACTCATCTGATCTCTGCTGTAAGGACAGCACCCCAAAAAGCCCTTTTTAGGGCTAGAACATCAGTCTGCTTTTTTTTTTTTTTTTCCCTGTGTAATCAAATTGCAGTTGCCTGCCTGCCAGCGTGTGTGTCAGGCTCATAGCCCTGCAAGTGCATAGTGTCACCAGCGCAACTTATATCTGGTGTCACATTCGATTACATTTAAAGAAAAACAACAATTTTGACTGTAAATAACTAGCAGTCAGTTGCACAGTTTGCACACACGTGTTTGTGTGTTTAAAGGGGTATTCTCATCACACAGTTTTATACTTACCTGCTCCCGGCGCGCTGTCCATTTCCTGGTTTCGGCAGGGGGCCAGAAAGAAATCACCATAGCGCATGCGCGGCCTCGGCGTGTGCTTTCGGGACTGCGCGCGGCCGGCCGGGAGAAGAGAAGAAGTCGTCTGCGCAAGCGCGGCCACCGCGATTCCTGAGAAAAGCGGTGGCCGCAACCAGGGGAGACGGAAGACAACAGTCAGGTAAGTATATGTTCATTTTCTTCTAAGGGGTGGGAATTAGTTAATTAAATATATTTAGAAAAATGATCACTGTTAAATCATTAAAAGTTTTAACAGTGATCATTAAGATGGGAATACCCCTTTAAGGCCCAGTGCAGTGCATAGTGTCACTTCAGCGCCATTCATATCTGGTGTCACATTCAATTCCATTTAAAGAAAAAAAACTATTTTGACTGAATAAATAGCAGTCAGTTACGCACGTGTTTGTGTGTTTAAGGCCCAGTGCAGTGCATAGTGTCACTTCAGCGCAACTCATATCTTGTGTCACAGTAGCTTGCACGCATAGTACAACTTAACTAACTTAAAAAATGACAGGCAGAGGCAGGCCATCCCGCAGGGGCCGTCGTGGTCGTGGTGCTGTGATTCCCTTTGGCCCTAGACTAATGCCCAGTGTTCAGAGGCCACGTACCCTGAATTCGAAAAGTTCTGAGGACATAGTTGACTGGCTAACACAGGACACCCAATCTTCTACAGCTACCGCTCTGAACCTTGACGCACCATCCTCCTCCAGCTCAGCTTCGGGCACCTCTCAAGTTACCACTCGCCCGCCTGCCGCCACCACCACAGCCACCACAGCCGCTTCACTTGATCTGTCAGAGGAGTTATTTACACATCAGTTGGAAGAAATGAGTGATGCACAACCATTATTGCCAGAGGATGTAGATAACAGGGATATGTCTCAGTCAGGCAGCATTACACACATGGACGTACGGTGTGATGATGATGATGATGTTGTACCCGCTGCTGCTTCCTTTGCTGAGTTGTCAGATACAAGTGAAGCGGTTGATGATGACGATGTGTCCGTGCATGTCACGTGGGTGCCAGCTCGAAGAGAAGAAGAACAGGGGGAAAGTTCAGATGGGGAGACAGAGAGGAGGAGGAGACGAGTTGGAAGCAGGGGGAGGTCGTTGCAAGGAGCTAGTGGCACAGTCAGACAGCATGCATCGGCACCCAGGGTCAGCCAGACAGCACGCTAATCAACGCATGCTGTTGCCATCACCAGAATGCCGTCATTGCAGAGCTCAGCAGTGTGGCATTTTTATTGTGTGTCTGCCTCTGACAACAGCGATGCCATTTGCAACCTGTGCCAAAAGAAACTGAGTCGTGGGAAGTCCAACACCCACCTCGGTACAACTGCTTTGCGAAGGCACATGATCGCACATCACAAACGCCTATGGGATCAACACATGAGTACAAGCAGCACACAAACTCAAAGCCGCCATCCTCCTCCTGGTCCAGCATCTTCAGCCACGTCAACCACTGCTGTCCTCCTTGCCCCCTCTCAACCATCCGCCACTCCGCCTCTCACCTTCAGCAGTTCCGGCTCATCTGGCCACAGCCAGGTGTCTGTCAAGGACATGTTTGAGCGTAAGAAGCCAATGTCACAAAGTCACCCCCTTGCCCGGCGTCTGACAGCTGGCTTGTTGGAACTCTTAGCCCGCCAGCTTTTACCATACAAGCTGGTGGAGTCTGAGGCCTTCAAAAAATTTGTAGCTATTGGGACACCGCAGTGGAAGGTACCCGGCCGAAATTTCTTTGCACAAAAGGCAATCCCCAACCTTTACTCGATTGTGCAAAAGCAAGTAATGGCATGTCTGGCACACAGTGTTGGGGCAAGGGTCCATCTGACCACTGATACCTGGTCTGCAAAGCACGGTCAGGGCAGGTATATCACCTACACTGCGCATTGGGTAAACCTGTTGACGTCTGCCAAGCATGGAATGCGTGGTTCTGCAGAGGAGTTGGTGACACCGCCACGACTTGCAGGCAGGCCTGCTGCCACCTCCTCTACTCCTCCTACTCCATCCTCTTCCATAACCTCCTTGGCTGAGTCCTCTTCTGCTGCTGCGTCTTGCTCCACATCAACGGCACCCCCCCAGCTCCCCAGTGGCTATTCCACATCCCGGATACGACAGTGTCACGCCGTCTTAGGGTTGACTTGCCTGAAAGCAGAGAGTCACACCGGACCAGCACTCCTGTCCGCCCTGAACGCACAGGTGGATCAGTGGCTGACTCCGCACCAACTGGAGATCGGCAAAGTGGTGTGTGACAACGGAAGCAATTTGTTGGCGGCATTGAATTTGGGCAAGTTGACACATGTGCCGTGCATGGCACATGTGTGTAATCTGATCGTACAACGCTTTGTGCATAAGTACCCAGGCTTACAGGACATCCTCAAGCAGGCCAGGAAGGTGTGTGGCCATTTCAGGCGTTCCTACACGGCCATGGCACACTTTTCAGACATTCGGCGCCGAAACAACATGCCAGTGAGGCGCTTGATTTGCGACAGCCCGACACGTTGGAATTCAACACTCCTAATGTTTCGACCGCCTGCTCCAACAAGAAAAAGCCGTCAATGAGTATTTGTATGACCGGGGTGCTAGGACAGCCTCTGCGGAGCTGGGAATTTTTTTGCCACGTTACTGGACGCTCATGCGCAATGCCTGTTTGTCCTTTTGAGGAGGTGACAAACCTAGTCAGTCACACCGAAGGCACCATCAGCGACATCATCCCATTTGTTTTCTTCCTGGAGAGTGCCCTGCTAAGAGTGCTGGATCAGGCTGTAGATGAGCGTGAAGAGGAGAGGAAGAGTAAGAGTTGTGGTCACCATCATCACCACCAGAAACAGCCTTATCAGCATCGTTAGCTGGACCTGCGGGAGAAGAACAGACCTTCAGTGAGATCAGTGAGGACGAGGAACGGGACATGAGTAGCTCGGCATCCAACCTTGTGCAAATGGGGTCTTTCATGCTGTCGTGCCTGTTGAGGGACCCTCGTATAAAAAGGCTGAAGGCGAACGACCTGTACTGGGTGGCCAAGCTACTAGACCCCCGGTATAAGCAGAAAGTGCCTGAAATGTTACAGAATTACCGGAAGTCGGAAAGGATGCAGCAGTTCCAAAATAAATTAAAAAGTATGCTTTACACAGCGTATAAGGGTGATGTCACAGCACAACGGGAATCTAACAGGGGAAGAGGTGAAAGTAATCCTCCTCCTACCACGACCACGCCGGCAAGGACAGGACGCTTTACAGACATGTTGTTGATGGAGGACATGCAGAGCTTTTTAAGTCCTACGCATCGCCACAGCCCTTGGGTCCACCCTCAGAGAACAACTTGACCGACAGGTAGCAGACCACCTCGCCTTAACTGCAGATATTGACACTTTGAGGAGCGATGAACCCCTTGACTACTGGGTGTGCAGGCTTGACCTGTGGCCTGAGCTATCCCAATTTGCGATAGAACTTCTGGCCTGCCCGCTTCAAGTGTCCTGTCAGAAAGGACCTTCAGTGCAGCAGGAGGTATTGTCACTGAGAAGAGAAGTCGCTTAGGTCAAAAAAGTCTAGATTACCTCACCTTTATTAAGCTGAATGAGGGATGGATCCTGAAGGGACTGACAGTGGGGGATACGTTTGACTAACAAAAGGCCTGATGACTGAGATGAGCTGCCTTGGGCTACAAATGGTCCACACGCTGCTGTATTTTATCTCTGAATGCCGGATGACTTGCGTGACTTATCCGCCACCAACTAGGGTTCAAGCCGCAATGTTTTAGGGCACTTTCTGCCTGGGAAACATACATTTTTCTGGCCTCTGCTACAGCAACAATACCTAGTTTTTCAGGCATGTGTACATGCCTAATTTTTCTGGCCTCTGGTGCTGCACTGTGGCTTCAACCCCCCCCCCCCCCAAAAAAAAGGCACATACATGTGTCAATTCCCCTTCGTGATTGTTACCTTGTTGTGGTGAAGGGGCTCGCGTATCACAATGAAGTGATCATCACCTCTATGAGTGTGTTGGCAATGTTGCCACACCCCAGATGATAAGGCCGTTGCTTCATTATGATCAGACCAAAAGCGATCGGCTGGATAATTTTTCATAGAAAAAACATTCATTTTCTTTTTTTTTTTTTTTTTTAAGTTGTATGGGGTTTTAATACATAAAATAAAAAAAATCATAATAAAGTCTCTTAATAGTTTATTAGAAATAATGCAGACAATTTAAAAAATCCCCATCAATTACAATACAAAGCAAGTACAGAGCTCAGAACAAAATTATTTCAGGATGTCGTAATGGTTCGTTAATTCGACAATGGTTAATCAATTCGACACACGTCCCCGGATAGGGGACGTAACAGGGATTAAACTGATAGGAATAGTACTAGTTACGACACCACTCATATAGGGTGTCACAGCACATTGCTCCATGCACGTGCAGTGCCCCAACTTGGGAGTAAGAGGACCGACCGAGCTGCTTTTTCCATCTCCCGGTTCCTAAAATCAATTCAGTTTGGTGTCAGAGTTTGGTCTGTCACTGTGAAGGCAGTCGAAGGTACCCGGCCTAAATTTTTTTTCACAAAAGGCAATCCCTGATATGGGACGTAACAGGGATTAAACTGATAGGAATAGTACTAGTTAAGACACCACTCATATAGGGTGTCACAGCACATTGCTCTGTGCACGCGCAGTGCCCCAACTTGGAAGTAAGAGGACCGACCAAGCTGCTTTTTCCATCTCCCGGTTCCTAAAATCAATTCAACACAAGTCCCCGGATAGGGGATGTAACAGGGATTAAACTGATAAGAATAGTACTAGTTAACACACCACTCATACCGTGTGGCAGAGTACATTGCACGGCGCACGCGCAGTGCCCCAGATTGGAAGTAACAAGAAGGACGCACACAGATAAATCACATTTCTGCAAGGAGTTTGTCAACTTTTGACAACTGTTTGCGGTTGTCTAAAATCCATTCAATACACGTCCTGATAGGGGACGTAACAGGGATTAAACTGATGAGAATAGTACTACAGAAAATACCACTCATATCGGGTGTGACAGTAAATTGCACGGCGCAGACGCAGTGACCGCGGATTAAAACAAAGGGGATGGAGCCAGCGTTTTTTTTAACCATCTCCCCGTTCGAAAAATCAATTCAATAAATGGACCCCAGATTGGGGACGTAACAGGGATTAAACTGATGAGAAGAGAACTACAGAAAATAACACTCATATCGGGTGTGAGAGTAAATTGCACGGCGCAGACGCAGTGACCGTGGATTCAAACAAAGGGGAGGGAGCCAGCGTTTTTTTAACCATCTCCCTGTTCAAAAAATCTATTCAATTCACCTTTTGGGGACCCTTGGTGTTGTACGTGGCTGGGTGGAGAAAGAAACCTTCAATGACATCAACGGGACATGGCTAGCTTGGTATCCAACCTGGTGCAAATGGGGAGTTTGCGGTTGGGCAAATGGACTGATTGCGGTTGTTTGCGGTGTATTAAAAGGGGAGTTTGGTCTGTCAATGTCTGTGAAGCGGGCGTAACCCTTACACTACCTGATCGATACAACATCATACCTAATCGTATACACACACTGGATGTTTTAAACCACGTTGTGCAAAAAAATGTAGGATTGTTAGGTGATTTATGCCCTTTATGGATTAAAATCCAACTCTGCGTCAACTATGTAATTTTCCATGGAAGTTTTGCTATGGATCCCCCTCCGGCATGCCACAGTCCAGGTGTTAGTCTTCTTAAAACAACTTTTCCATCACTACTGTGGCTAGAAAGAGTCCCTGTGGGTTTTAAAATTCGCCTGCCTATTGAAGTCTATGGCGGTTCGCCCGGTTCGCCCATTCACAAAAATTTGAGGAAATTTGCGTTCGCCGTTCGCGAACTGAAAATTTTATGTTCGCGACATCTCTAGTGGCAAGGTGACATAGTGTGGAGATGGCAGCAACAGCAGCAGCATGATACCACAGAGTAGCAAGATGACATAGTGTGGAGATGGCAGCAACAGCAGCAGCATGATACCACAGAGTGGCAAGGTGACATAGTGTGGAGATGGCAGCAACAGCAGCAGCATGATACCACAGAGTGGCATGGTGACATAGTGTGGAGATGGAAGCATCAGGAGGACACAGAGTGGCATGGTGACATGGTGTGGAGATGGATGATCTAATCTGCTGCATCGGGCATCGGTGGGTGGAAATCCTTGTCGATCACGCCTGATTCATCTTGACCAACGTAAGTCTCTCCACATTTGGGGTGGACAGGTGAGTTCTTCTTGGGGTAACTATGGCCCCCGCTGCACTAAACACCTGCTCTGGTGCCACACTACTGGCCGGGCAGGACAGCTGTTCCAGGGAAAACTTTGCCAGTTACGGCCACAAATCCAGTTTGGCTGCCCAGTATTCCAGCGGATCTTCAATGTGGGTTGGCAGGGTGCTGTCCAAGTATACCACCACCTGCTGATTCAGGTCCTGCTCCAGGTCTACCTGCTGCTGCTGGTGAGTAGTTTCTTCACTATGAGGGGGAAGAAAGCTTCTCATCATGGACTCTAGACTCAGGCTGCTGCTGATGGAGCTACTATTGTTCCTGCCACCGCACCCCTCCCCAGCAGCCATTGCAGTGGAATGTGAGCGCAGAGGGCCCCCGGGTCAGATCTGCAAGAGGATGGACGATGGCACAGATAGGCAGAGGCCAACTGACTACATTGGATGTCTCTGTAGTACATCAGTTTGTCCTCCCTCCCAGTGGGTCTAAAAAAGCCCCCCATTTTGGAACGGTAGCAAGGGTCCAACAGGGTGGAGAGCCAGAAGTCATCCCTCTGCCGAATGGTGACAATTCTGCTGTCGCTACGCAAACAAGTGATCATGCAGCGGGCCATTTGTGTAAGTGACTCTGAGGCATTCCCTGCATCTATCTCCACTGCATACTGCCACGGTGTGTCTGGGTCCTCTGTCTCATCTTCCTCATCCCCCTCTTGCTCCTCCGGCAGCTCCTGCTCCTCCTCTCTTGTCACCTCAGTAGAAAAACCACTAAATTGGCTACATATTGCCTGTGCTCCAATGTCCTCCTCCTCCTCCTTCTCCTCTTCTAGATCAGCCCCCACAGGGCTCACGTGGCCATGAGATCTAGGCACCACGTCTCCAGTCCCCTGACAAGCCATATTCACCAGCATCTGTTCCAGGACATGAAGCAGTGAAATGACGGTGTCCATACCGTAGTCCTTGGCGACTGACAAATAGCATGGCCTCCTCAAAGGGCCTGAGCAAATGGTAGGTGTTATGCATGAGCTGCCACTGGCTGACATCGAAGTTACAAAGGGGAGTATTCCTGTCTGCTTGGATCATTAAAAAATCGTTGATGGCCTTTCTCTGTTCGTACAGTCGGTCCAACATATGGAGGGTGGAATTCCAACGGGTGGAAACGTCGCGTATCAGCCTATGTTGGGGGGTGCCGTTTTGCCCCTGCAGCTCAAGGAGGGTGTAATTTGCAGTGTATGAGTGGATGAAGTGCATTCAATGTTTCCTGGCCATTTGTAGGATGTCTTGCAGATGGGTGGAAGACTTCAGGAACCGCTTGACAACCAGATTGAACACGTGTGCCATGCAGGGCGCATGGCTCAGCCTTCCTTGATGCAGCTCCGACAACATGTTCTTCCAGTTGTCGGTGACCATGGTTCCGATTTTCAGTTGTCGCGGAGAAAGCCAGCAGTCGATTTTTTTCTGAAGGACACGGAGCAGTTCCTCCCCTGTGTGACTACGTTCGCCCAGGCAAACCATGTGCAGAACTGCATGACACCGCCATGCCCTGCACATGTGGAATGCTGGAGGGGCACTGTGACTTGTCCCTGCAGTGGAGGCTGAGGACATGGTGGAGGATAAGGAGGCAGAGGTGGACATTGTCGCATGGAGGCGGAAGCGGCGTCACCTCGTCAAGTTGCAGGTGTGGCTGTGCAGGAACCATATTAACCGTAAAGGACATGTATTGTCCCTGACTGTAGTTACAGCTCCACACGTCAGCGCTACCGTGCACTTTGGCAGACACAGACAGGCTCAAGGACTGGCCCACCTTCTGTTTTACATACGTGTGCAGGGCTGGTACTGCCTTTTGTGAAAATAAATGACTGCTTGGGACTCTCCACATTGGCTCGGCACAAGACATCAGTTCTATGAAAGGTGCAGAGTCCACCACTTGGAAAGGGAGGGACTGCAGCACCAACTTGGCCAGGAGCACATTTAGCTTCTGCGCCGTTGGATGCGTGCATGCATACTGCTGTCTCTTGGCAATCGCTTCAGTGATTGATTGCTGGCGGAATGACTGATGAGGAGTAGGAGAAGGAGGAGCAGGGGCTTCAGGACCAACAGACGATGGGACAGACAGACAGCTCCCTTATACTGAGGCGGTGGAGCCTTGACTGCCTGCAATGGGGTGCGTGCCACTAGGTGATGCAGCGGTGGCTTCGGCAGGCTGGACCATCACATCAGAGCCACAATTGTCCCAGGCCACTTTATGGTGTCGCTGCATACGTTGTCACAGGGCAGTGGTGCCAACATTGCCCTCTGGCCATGCCTCACCTTCTGCCCACAGATTTGACATATGGCCTTGTTCACCTCCTCTGGAGTCTTGACAAAAAAAACTGCCAAAACGCTGAGTAGCTGATTTCCCCCCCAACACTCTGCACTGACTGACTGCTAGTGCCGCTGCTTGTGTGAACCCGTGCACCACTCCTTTCCGGGCAGCTAGGCTGCTGCAAAGTGGGTAGTCTACCCCGGGTCCGTTTGGCTGCCGACCTCCCACTGCTGCCACCCTGCTGACTCCCAGACATGCTACCACGTTGCTGGCTCAGCCGCTGCCTCGTGGACAGGCTGCCACCCTCTTCTCCCGATGATGATGAAGCCCCTTCTTCACCCGGCTCCCAAGTGCGATCGGCTTCCTCACCATCGAGTAGTGTCTGCAAGTCACTGGTGTCCTCCTCAACGCTCTCTGTGCCTCGACGTCAATTGACGCCAGGAAACAGTCCGATTCTATACAAATGTGCTCCAATTTCATCAATAAATCACCTGTATCCCTAATGTACGAGGGCAAAGATTATACAAACGGGCTGAGAAGACGGTCTACATAGATGCCGATATTTTGTGAGAGTCTCCCCACCCCTGAGACGATGGGACGTTTCCTAATGGGTAGGGTGTCCTTATGGACCTTCAGAAAACAGTAGAATGTTGTTACCACTGGATGGGAGGGGTATAGAAACTTAAACTCCTCACCACTGATAAGTTGGACAGTCTTAGCCCTTGTTAATATCTGTCGTAATTCACTCTGGTATCTCATGGTCGGGTCACTGGGTAGCACCTCATAACCTTGTCTGTCGCTAAGGATAACTAGGCTCACAGAGGCAAAGACAGTCTTTTCTGACCAAACCTTCACCCAGAAAGAATACACTCCTACCCTAAATGGGTAGACGCGGGATTATAAGGAGCATATTAGCTCCTGGTGGGAAGTGCAGGGACTGCATTACATAAAACAGGGGATTGTGCCCCGGGGCCTCCGCATCTCTCTCACCCCAGCAAACCGCTTTAGAAGTCCAGACCTACTTAAAAAGTGGGAAAGGGAGGCCACTAGTAGCTGTCACTACCAGAGCTTTGAGACGTTCTCACAGCTCTGTGTCTCCACCCCTGTGATGATGTCACTTAGAGTTTGGAGGTGTTCTCACTGTTCTGTTTCTCCGCCCCTGTGATGAGGTCTTTACTCCCAGCTGTTCCTCCTGCGTTTGATTTCCCTGCCTTTAAATCACCCCTCCTCCTATTGCAGGGCGTGGATTATATTTCTCTTTTCAGTTGTAGCTCTGCCTTGAGTATCTTCACTTGTTTAGCTATTAGTTCTCTGGACCTGTGTTCTGTTGCTGCAAGCACTCCGGATATTGCCAGCGGCCCTTGGATCCGTCTTCTCTGCGGCTGCAGCTCCATCAGCTAAGTGTGCAGACATTGTTGTGTACCTGGTGATTTTCTGACTGGATCTGAGGTGGCCACGGTTCCCTCCATATTCTGAGCATGGCATCGGTGGCTGTGCCCCTTCCACTATTGTAGGGGTTACAGGGCTCTTCAGTCTTAGGCACGCGGGCATGCCTCGTTCCACCACATGGATCCGGGCATGTGCTTTAGCAGCATAGGGAGAGTGTTGAGGGTCTGACAGGGGTCACCCTTTCTCTTCCCTAGTTTGGGTCCGGTCAGTAGCTCTTTTCACTGTGTATGCTCTTGTTACCCTTAATAGCCGTGACAGTAGCTCCTTAAGGTTTATGCAACTTTTATTGGATGAAGAAAGGGCTATCCTTGAGCGGGTCGATAAGAACCTATCTGAACAGATAGAGATAGTAAAGAAGTTTTATCTAGAAGCAGAATTCAGCAATAAGGAGAACCAACTGCAGAATACAATAGAGCGCTACCAGTATCATCTTAAGGAGCGCAAACATAAGCAATTCACTAGAGATTCACAGGATTTTAAGGATAACAAAGTGTACCTGCTCCTTACGAACCCAGACACTGCCCAGAAAACTGACCTTTCCTCCACCGAAACTGAGGCCTCCGACAACGAGAGGGAAAAATACCCCAGGAATAGGGGTCGGGGCCGGGGGGGTTATATAGCCAGGAGACGGGCATGCAACAACATTAGTTGACGATAAACTAGTTATTAATCTGTCCTCTCGTCCCCTGACTTAGATAGAAAACAGGTTACTCAGACAGGGTCTCTAATTTGTTCCAACTACGAGGTTTGACTTGTTTCATTGGACCAGGGATCTCCACCTGTTTGCTCGGAAGCTGAGGTGGCACAAACACTATAAGCTGAAAGACCATAAAGAAAGTCGCGATCTGGGCATACCGGTGGAGATCCTTGGTGATGTCCATTTACTGTATAACTTGGACACTATGCCCATTAACTCTGAGGGTAGGGGGCCCTTTACGGACTTGAAAAAGAAAAGCACCAAAATGCTCAAGTATTGACGTGTTTGGAAAACAGACCATTGCAGAACTCTCCACCCTCGACTAGAGATGTGTACTTAAGTCATTAGAAGGGGATAAAAATATAACCATTAAACCCTCGGATAAAGGGGGGAACATTGTCCTTATGGACACTTTGGCATACAAGGAAATGTGCCTAGTTATCCTTAGCGACAGACAAGGTTATGAGGTGCTACCCAGTGACCCGACCATGAGATACCAGAGTGAATTACGACAGATATTAACAAGGGCTAAGACTGTCCAACTTATCAGTGGTGAGAAGTTTGAGTTTCTATACCCCTCCCATCCAGTGGTAACAACATTCTACTGTTTGCTGAAGGTCCATAAGGACACCCTACCCAAGGGACGTCCCATCGTCTCAGGGGTGGGGAGTCTCTCACAAAATATCGGCATCTATGTAGACCGTCTTCTCAGCCCGTTTGTATAATCTTTGCCCTCATTAGGGATACAGTTGATTTATTGACGAAATTGGAGCACATTTGTATAGAATCGGACTGGTTCCTGGCGTCAATTGACGTTGAGGCACTCTACTCCTCGATCCCCCACGACAAGGGGCTGGAAGCATCCGCACATTTTCTGAAAGCTAGGGGCTGTCAGTTCTCTGCACACAACGATCTTGTCCTCGAATTACTACAAATTGTCCTTACTAGGAATTTTTTCCTATTTGATGGCCGGACATATCACCAGCTCAGGGGCACCGCTATGGGCAGCTCATGCACGCCGTCCTACGCTAATTTGCTCCTGGGCTGGTGGGAGGAGACAGTCATGTTCGGGGACATGCCCAGCTGGTATACTGGGCACATTGCCCTTTGGTCCCGCTACATAGATGATATTTTCATTCTGTGGAGCGGGACCGAAGGGGATTTTACTAGGTGGGTTTGCGAGCTCAATAGTAAGGCGATTGATCTTAGATTTACCTCTACCATTACGATGAACCACCTTCCTTTCTTAGATATCTCCATCTCTAGGGATAATGTCGGTGGGCTGCAGACCACCATCTACCAAAAACCAATGGCAACAAACTCCCTGCTAAGGTGGGATAGTTGCCACCCTGCCCCACTAAAACGGGGAATCCCGTTTGGACAATACGTACGACTGAGATGTAATTGTTCCGAACAAAGGGAGTTTAAACACCAGGCAGATGAAATGAGAAGGAGGTTTCGTGAACGTGGCTATCCTGATACGACACTGAGACAAGCATACCAAAGGGCACTGGGATGGAGACGGACTGCCCTTTTATACCCAACCACGCACCCTGAGAACGACTCAAAAAAAACTATACGAGTCATAAGTACCTTTGATTCAGCAGCAACTCGAGTAAAAGGTATTTTGGGCCGTATTTGGGATACCCTACTGATGGACCCAGATTTGGCTGAGGTACTTACTCCGTATCCCTCAGTGACATTTAGAAGAGGTACTAATTTAAGAGACAAACTTATGCACAGCCATTTTAGCCCCCCTGTAAGACAACAGACATGGCTAGACAGAATGACCATTGGCTGCATCAAGTGTGGCCGCTGCAGATTTTGTGGATGGTTGGTCCAAGGCAAATCCTTCACGTTGGACTCCACGGGCAATACCCACACTATACGGCATTTCATCAATTGCCGCACTGTGGGGGTGATTTATCTCCTCACTTTTTGAGTGCGGGAAGCACTATGTGGGTAAAACCCAGAGGGAGTTCTGCAAACGGATGAGTGAACACATTGGAGATATAAGTAATGAGAGGGACACTCCAGTAGCAAGACATGTGTTTGCTGCACATGAGGGTCGTGTGTCAGCTATTAACTATTATGGTCATCGAGTGTGTCAAAAAATCACAATGGGGGGGGATTGGGATAGAGGCATCCTTCAAAAAGAGTGTTGGTGGATTTTTAAACTTAACACCTCCCACCCCTATGACTTGAATGAACAGTTACATTTTGGATGCTTTTTGTGACTTTCCATCGCTTTCTAACCCCCCCCCAGAACACCCCCCAACCCGCTCCCCATTATACCCCTCTGGATTAGTGATATATGTCCATCATTTAATTCTTGGACTATGGTTTGGTTTATAGACTAATTCCCTATTTTGGTAGGCGTTTTGTTGATCCCTGCCAATAATGTTCCTTTTGTCATGTACTGGTGGGTCTCTATTTATATTTCCCCCAGTAATCTAGGGTGGAAATGTAGTAGCTGTGGGGTTCGCGTATTCCTCCCAACAGCTCCATCCCCCTATCGGTATCCTCTGTACTCTGCTGGCAGACATAGGTACGCATACCTTGGTGACGTGGTTACGTTTACACGTCACTGAGGCTGCATTCATTGTTGGCAGTCCTGGCTCTGCCCGGCGGTATGCGCCTGCACACTGGACTCGAGCGCCGCACCTCTGTCGACCCGATCATGTGACATGGTCTGGTCACGTGGGCCGGAGCCGCTCCGTGCGCACGTACAGAGCCGACTCTCCTCCCCTTTCTTTTAAATATAGCACGCCATTCAGCGCCTGTCAGACCTACATTTGTGAGTGAGGCACTGTGAACACCAGTGCCCACGACCCTGGACATCTGCGACACGCCTCTCTGGGAGTATTGTGAGTACTATTCCTCATCCATCATTTATGTAGGCTGTGTGGGATTGTTTTTCTAACGAGTTGCCCGTGTGTTTTTATATATTTTTTGCAGGTGATATTGTGGAACAACGCCATACGCCTCACTCTAGTAGTATTCTGTCTTGCTATATACTGCGGGGTTGTGTCATAAGTGCCCCTCCCCCCTCCTGTAGCAGGTAGACAATTAGGATTTGCTTAATACTAAGCCCTGTGTCCCCTGACGATTCATGGGGCTTTTCTAGTATATATAGCACCCTTCTGATATGTTCATTTGATGAAACGTGTTGGACCACGTGAACATATTGTGGCCATTTATTATATTTTTATGTTACATTCCATTACCCTGATCAGACACCCAGTTTAGCCTCTGGAGACCTTGTAGAGGGCTGGATAGGGATTCTTGATCAGGGTAAGGTTCCGGACGGGGCCACCCCTTGCGGGCACGGACCCCGTGTTAGGTCACTAGGGCTGAATAGGTCAAGTAGGGTGTAATAGGGACAGTTTATTTCTCTTTTTGAGGCCAACCTACTGCTACGATTGACCCAAGAACCCGATGCCTGCACCACTGTCTGGACATCTGGTACCGAGAAGCCCATAGGGTATGACCATTTTTTCTACCAACACTTCATACATTGTGAATAGTGAGGTTCTCAACAAAACCGGTAAGAACATTCCGCGTTTATATAGTGTCCTTACCGTCCCGGCACCTTTTTATGGGACTTGGACTCAGGGACCACATTGCCTTGTCCTGCATGCACCTAGTCTGGTGTTTATTCAGGCTCTGGGTGGGTTGCACCTAGCCTGGTGTGTCGCTGCGCCCATAGGTGGCACACCAACTTTGGTCCTACACTTGTTTGTCTTTATTTGTTTGTAAGGGGTATTTTAACTCCCAGTCGCGGGACTATCTTTGATTAAATTAAAAGTTACGTTTTACTATGTAACTGCTCCCCTTCCTTTGATCTACAATGACGAGCAGCAGCGCAATCCCCGTTCCCTGTCATTGCACCCGCTTCTTACAAAGAAATGCGCTTCTTGATGAAGTAATTAGTCACAAAGAAAAAATTTTTGTAAAATTTGGCGAAGCAGCCGAATCAAATTTTTTAACACTTTGCTCATCACTAATGCTCATAAACAATTCATATTCTGCCTTGTGCATGAGACAAACAACTTGAAGATTATTTTTAAAATGTTTTTATAGAATTAAAAAATATTCTCAGAAGATGGATCTTAGTAAATCATCTCATCAGGACCCAAGTGACTTGATTCAGTGATATAATCATAAACATCTACTTCTCCCCCTGGGTAATTATAAATCTCTGATGATCGTCCCAGCACATTATAAATCTACACAGCTCCCGCTCACTTCCAGCAAGGAATTTTACATTAGGACAAGCCTGCTGTTACTATACTGGTAAGTCCACCTGGTATTGACAGTTTTTGTAAATCATATTTTCATGACTTATTATTCTACAAGGGCCAGATAACTTATTTCTTACCGGAAAAATTACTCTGATATTCTTATTTATATTAAACTGAGCGTTTAGCAAACTGTAGTGCAGAATATTACACTGCCGTATGTTGTGAACCCTCACTTTATGGGTGTATCTGCTCACCTTATATGGTTTATTGCTTTTTTATAATTTCATTCTATTTATATTATTTTTATTTGTAGTTTTGAAAAGTATAGTTTAATCCCATGACGACCTCCCACTATCTCTTGGTGGCAGGCGGTGCAGGGCTACATTTTTCCAATCTTTTATTAATCCCTGCTATTATATTCTTGTATCTTTGCGTGTTACTCCATAATATCATATTTTTTATATAACCAGAAATGAAATAGAGTTCCAAGTCTGGTACTGATAATCCGCGCTCCTTTTCCTGAATGCACAATATTTGTGCCTTTATCCTCGGTTTTTTCCAAGGCCATATTAAATCCGTTAATAGACTGGTTATTATTTTAAAAAATCTTTTGGGGATCATCACCGGTGTATTCCACAAAATATAGTTCAGAGCAGGTAATAAACACATTTTCACCAGAGAGATACAACCAGCCATCGAGACATTCAATCTTTTCCAAACCTCTATTTTCTTCCTCATTTCTTGGATTTTTGGGACAACATACAACTGTACATAGTCCCTGGGATTGGGGGTGATCTGGATACCCAAGTATTTAACAGGTTTGTTAGTCATCCTAATTTCCAACATCCCCGGTCTAACGTTGTTCAGAGGATCAATCGGAACACAAGCTGATTTAGACCAGTTTATTCTAAGACCAGCATGTTTGCCATACTGATCAAATACTTGAAAAATCTTAGAAAGTGATCCATGTGAACCCACAAACAGCATAATGTCGTCTGCGTACAGAGCAATTTTTTCCTCATGAGTACCATACCGAAACCCCACAATATCTTTGTCTTGCCTAATCATATCGGCAAGCGGCTCCATAGCTATAGCAAATAGCAGAGGAGAAAGGGGGCATCCCTGTCTAACCCCTCTGCCAATATTTATGTTATCGGAATATTCTCCGTTTACTATCACCCTTGCGGAAATTTCAGTATATAATAACTTTATCCAAGAAACAACATTGTCACCAAATCCCATTTTCCGCAATGTACCAATCAAGAAGGGCCATTCTATGGTATCAAAAGCCTTTGAAGCATCTTCGGTTACAATCGTCCGTTCTCCGCAGTTTGTGGGTTCAAACTGGGTATTTACAAAATATCTCATAATGTTATCGGTTGTATTTTTCCTTGACATGAACCCCGCTTAATCCTCAAGAACAAGAACCGAAACCACACTCCTGAGTCTAGCTGCCACAATCCTAGCCAGTATTTTATTATCAGTATTAATTAATGAAATTGGACGGTATGAGTCCGGAAAAGCTGCATCCTTTCCGGGTTTTAAAATAAGTGTGATTAAAGATTCTCGCAGGGTATCTGGCAATTTCCCTATCTGCTTCGAGGTCTCCCACATCGTAAGCATTTTCGGTATTAATATTTCTTTATATTGGGCATAAACCTCAAACGGAATACCATCTATTCCTGGGGCCTTGTTCTTTATTATCTTAGATAATGTATCATTCACTTCTAAAGGAGTTAAAGGAGCTTTCAGGGGCTTACATTGATCTATTGTTAGCCTAGAAATATTAATTTCATCCAAAAAATGTTGTATCTGTTCCAAGCTTTTATTTATTTTACTGCTATATATATCTGCAAAATATTCTTTAAGCAGTTCTATTTTAGCCTTTTGTTCAGTAATTTTATATCCCGAATCATCCACTAAACAATGGATGTGATTATTTTTTTTTGTTTGAGCCGCTACCAAGGACGCTAACTTTTTTCTCGGTATATGTGCATAAATATAATTGTCCCTTACATAGTTTTCTTTTTGATGTTCTGCCAGCAAGAATAGTTCATCTTTTAATTTAGAAGCTTTCTCTGTCCACGCAGCATAATTTTGCTCTGTGGGATTCTCAATATACTTTTTTTCATTTTTTTCTGTCTCTTTTTCCAGAGTATTTATTTTCTCTCTTATTCCTTTCTTGTGTATTACTGTATATTTTGTGATAATCCCTCTGATAAAGCCCTTTGCGGCCTCCCATACCATATTAACTGCCGCTGAACCTTCGTTTGTATCAAGAAACTCTATTATCTCCTTTAGGATCTTACTGTGTGTACCCATCATATTCATCCCTCTTTTTTTTTAATTGTTTTTATATTTATATTAATTGGATTGTAATCCGATATTTCCACGTTGTCCATATTTAACCCCATCAATATCTAGTGAACCTTTATTATTTGTGAAAACTGTGGGTCTTTGAAAAACACGAGTATTTTCTTAGTTTTGGATACATAACCCTCCAAATATCAATCCATCCCATCTCTTCTGTAATATTTTTAAATTTTGATCCCATACAAAAAACTTGAGTGTTATCTATTCTACATCTGTCTAATCTTACATCCATTACATTATTAAAGTCCCCCCCACCACTAAAAGTGATTTATCTCCTGCCTTAAGTGCAATATTGTGTATTTTTAATAGGACGTCGATTTTAAAGGGTGGTGATATATACACACTTGCTATTATCCAAGCTCTACCTTCTAGTATACAATCAAGCAAGACATAGCACCCCTCCCTATCTACAACTACTTTCACTATTTTTATGTCTATATCCCGATGTATTAATATGCTCACCCCTCTCGCATATGAAGAATATACTGAATGGAAGGAGTGCTGCACCCACGGCCTGGAGACCCCAGCCAACGTCTCACCTGTCAGGTGTGTTTCTTGCAAGCAAACTATAGCAGGGAGAGATCTATGTATTGCATCAAAAACCGCAACTCTCTTTATGCCCCTGCTCAAGCCCCTAATATTCCATGAGATAATTCTCATATAATTTTTTTCTTAGATCTAGCCATTATCTGGATATTATTTCAGGCCTCAAAGGACAGGAGGGAGAGAGGAACACGGAGTGGGAGAGAAGAGAAGAAGAGAGAGAGGAAAATAAAAAAAAACAACCCGCGCAAACGGCACACCTAACCCCACCTTCCATCCCTTCTGAATGAGCCAGGATAGCCTCAGCCCTGGTTCTCTAACTTAACATTCCCCCCCTCATCCCGCCCCCAGCCCAAATACCGCTCAGCTCTTTATCTTTTTTCTAGCCCATTCTCTAACCGCTTCTGCTGTATCAAAAAAACACGTTTAATACCACAGGGCGGTAATTAGAGAGGCTTCATCTCGGGCTGGGATCTCAAACAGCCAGAGGGGGGTGCGGACGTTACCTGCGTGCGTCCGCACGCATGATCCTCCCGAACTCGGTCTCAACACCTTACCTCCATTTTTTTCAGTTCTTAGTTCAAGACTCTGCTTTACAGCCAGCGTCAGAGGAAGTTCTAATCACGGCTATTCACCTTTTGTTTGCCATGGTTCTTCTCACAGAATAAACAATGGGGACTCCGTGTTTCCCAGTGACCAGTGAAGGAATTCAGGGCTGCCTGTAAGTCTGCTGTTATGGTACACTTGTGTTTTCCTAACAGCACCCTACCGTATGTCACACTGACACAGAGCATATTGTAGTATCAAACAGGACAGGAGTATGCTAATACTCTATAAGTCTGAAACTCATAAAATAGTAATCCCATAATGAGATTTATAAAAAAAAAAAATATATATTAAAAACAAAAAAATCGAAAATGTCATTATTTAGTGTAAGATATATATTCATTGTGCACATATTAAAACAATAAAAAAAATTAATATAGGTAAAAAAATATTAAATATTAGGTTCAACAGTAATATGAATTTATCTATCAGGTTAGAGGGAAACATGAATGGCTTAAAAAAATAAACACAGAAAATCACAACAATCATCGCTCTTTTTTACTAGAAATCTGCAGCAAAATATTATACAAATTACTCTGACATTTCCAGTATATGTATCCCCAAAAATGCCCAAAAATACTGCATAAAACAAGGCAAAGACAGCCATATCAGTGAAAAATTACATTTATGCCTGCAATTAACACTTAATGGCAATAATGTTAGGAAAACCATTTCACTGAAAAACAAAAATGTATATATATATATTTCTCACACAGATGGAGATCATTTCTGTTTTAGTGTTTGTCTTTTTAGTAGGGATGAGCGAACTCGAACTGTATAGTTCGGGTTCGTACCGAATTTTGGGGTGTCCGTGACACGGACCCGAACCCGGACATTTTCGTAAAAGTCCGGGTTCGGGTTCGGTGTTCGTCGCTTTCTTGGCGCTTTTGTGACGCTTTCTTGGCGCTTTTTGAAAGGCTGCAAAGCAGCCAATCAACAAGCGTCATACTACTTGCCCCAAGAGGCCATCACAGCCATGCCTACTATTGGCATGGCTGTGATTGGCCAGAGCACCATGTGACCCAGCCTCTATTTAAGCTGGAGTCACATAGCGCCGCCCGTCACTCTGCTCTGATTAGCGTAGGGAGAGGTTGCGGCTGCGACAGTAGGGCGAGATTAGGCAGATTAACTCCTCCAAAGGACTTGATTAACTGATCGATCTGCAGCTGTGGATCATTGAGCTGCTGATCCTCAATTGCTCACTGTTTTTAGGCTGCCCAGACCGTTTGTCAGTCACATTTTTCTGGGGTGATCGGCGGCCATTTTGTGTCTTGTGGTGCGCCAGCACAAGCTGCGACCAAGTGCATTTAACCCTCAATGGTGTGGTTGTTTTTTGGCTAAAGCCTACATCAGGGTGAAGCTGTCACACCAAGTGCATTTAACCAGCAATAGTCTGTTCATTTTTTGGCCATATACAAAATCAGGGGCAAGCTGCGCCTGTCACCAAGTGCATTTAACCCTCAATGGTGTGGTTGTTTTTTGGCTAAAGCCTACATCAGGGTGAAGCTGTCACACCAAGTGCATTTAACCAGCAATAGTCTGTTCATTTTTTGGCCATATACAAAATCAGGGGCAAGCTGCGCCTGTCACCAAGTGCATTTAACCCTCAATGGTGTGGTTGTTTTTTGGCTAAAGCCTACATCAGGGTGAAGCTGTCACACCAAGTGCATTTAACCAGCAATAGTCTGTTCATTTTTTGGCCATATACAAAATCAGGGGCAAGCTGCGCCTGTCACCAAGTGCATTTAACCCTCAATGGTGTGGTTGTTTTTTGGCTAAAGCCTACATCAGGGTGAAGCTGTCACACCAAGTGCATTTAACCAGCAATAGTCTGTTCATTTTTTGGCCATATACAAAATCAGGGGCAAGCTGCGCCTGTCACCAAGTGCATTTAACCCTCAATGGTGTGGTTGTTTTCTGGCTAAAGCCTACATCAGGGTGAAGCTGTCACACCAAGTGCATTTAACCAGCAATAGTCTGTTTATTTTTTGGCCATATACTACATCAGGGGCAAGCTGCGCCCGTCACCAAGTGCATTTAACCCTCAGTAGTGTGGTTGGTCAAGCTGTGACACCAAGTGCATTTAACCAGCAATAGTCTGTTCATTTTTTGGCCATATACTACATCAGGGGCAAGCTGCGCCCGTCACCAAGTGCATTTAACCAGCAATAGTGTGGTTATTTTTTGGCCATATCCCAGTCTAATTCTGTCACTAAATCCATACCGGTCACCCAGCGCCTAAATACTAGGCCTCAAATTTATATCCCGCTAAATCTCTCGTTACCGCTGTCCTGTTGTAGCTGGGAAAGTTATTTAGTGTCCGTCAAAGCACATTTTTTGTTCTGGGTTGAAGTACAATTCCCAATTTAGCAATTTCATAATTTAGTGGTTTCTGCTATATCAGAGCTATTTGAAATCTATCCCTAAAAGGGTATATAATATTCAAGGTGCACATTGGGTCATTCAGAATAACTTCACACACACCCGCTACTGTGTATTTTCAAGTCTAATTCTGTCACTAAACCCATACCTGTCACCCAGCGCCTAAATACTAGGCCTCAAATTTATATCCTGCTAAATCTCTCGTTACCGCTGTCCTGTTGTAGCTGGGAAAGTTATTTAGTGTCCGTCAAAGCACATTTTTTCTTCTGGGTTGAAGTACAATTCCCAATTTAGCAATTTCATAATTTAGTGGTTTCTGCTATATCAGAGCTATTTGAAATCTATCCCTAAAAGGGTATATAATATTCAAGGTGCACATTGGGTCATTCAGAATAACTTCACACACACCCGCTACTGTGTATTTTCAAGTCTAATTCTGTCACTAAACCCATACCTGTCACCCAGCGCCTAAATACTAGGCCTCAAATTTATATCCTGCTAAATCTCTCGTTACCGCTGTCCTGTTGTAGCTGGGAAAGTTATTTAGTGTCCGTCAAAGCACATTTTTTGTTCTGGGTTGAAATACAATTCCCAATTTAGCAATTTCATAATTTAGTGGTTTCTGCTATATCAGAGCTATTTGAAATCTATCCCTAAAAGGGTAGATCATATTGAAGGTGCACATAGGGTCATTCAGAATAACTTCACACACACCCGCTACTGTGTATTTCCAAGTCTAATTCTGTCACTAAACCCATACCTGTCACCCAGCGCCTAAATACTAGGCCTCAAATTTATATCCCGCTAAATCTCTCGTTACCGCTGTCCTGTTGTAGCTGGGAAAGTTATTTAGTGTCCGTCAAAGCACATTTTTTGTTCTGGGTTGAAGTACAATTCCCAATTTAGCAATTTCATAATTTAGTGGTTTCTGCTATATCAGAGCTATTTGAAATCTATCCCTAAAAGGGTATATAATATTCAAGGTGCACATTGGGTCATTCAGAATAACTTCACACACACCCGCTACTGTGTATTTCCAAGTCTAATTCTGTCACTAAACCCATACCTGTCACCCAGCGCCTAAATACTAGGCCTCAAATTTATATCCTGCTAAATCTCTCGTTACCGCTGTACTGTTGTTGCTTGGAAAGATATTTAGTGTCCGTCAAAGCACATTTTTTGTTCTGGGTTGAAGTACAATTCCCAATTTAGCAATTTCATAATTTAGTGGTTTCTGCTATATCAGAGCTATTTGAAATCTATCCCTAAAAGGGTATATAATATTCAAGGTGCACATTGGGTCATTCAGAATAACTTCACACACACCCGCTACTGTGTATTTTCAAGTCTAATTCTGTCACTAAACCCATACCTGTCACCCAGCGCCTAAATACTAGGCCTCAAATTTATATCCTGCTAAATCTCTCGTTACCGCTGTACTGTTGTTGCTGGGCAAGATATTTAGTGTCCGTCAAAGCACATTTTTTGTTCTGGGTTGAAATACAATTCCCAATTTAGCAATTTCATAATTTAGTGGTTTCTGCTATATCAGAGCTATTTGAAATCTATCCCTAAAAGGGTATATAATATTCAAGGTGCACATTAGGTCATTCAGAATAACTTCACACACACCCGCTACTGTGTATTTCCAAGTCTAATTCTGTCACTAAACCCATACCTGTCACCCAGCGCCTAAATACTAGGCCTCAAATTTATATCCTGCTAAATCTCTCGTTACCGCTGTACTGTTGTTGCTGGGCAAGATATTTAGTGTCCGTCAAAGCACATTTTTTGTTCTGGGTTGAAATACAATTCCCAATTTAGCAATTTCATAATTTAGTGGTTCCTGCTATATCAGAGCTATTTGAAATCTATCCCAAAAAGGGTATATAATATTCAAGGTGCACATAGGGTCATTCAGAATAACTTCACACACACGCTTCTGTGCATTTCCAAGTCTAATTCTGTCACTAAATCCATACCGGTCACCCAGCGCCTAAATACTAGGCCTCAAATTTATATCCCGCTGAATTTGAATACAATACATTGGGCCAAATAATATATTTGTTGTTGTGGTGAACCATAACAATGAGAAAAACATCTAGTAAGGGACGCGGACGTGGACATGGTCGTGGTGGTGTTAGTGGACCCTCTGGTGCTGGGAGAGGACGTGGCCGTTCTGCCACATCCACACGTCCTAGTGTACCAACTACCTCAGGTCCCAGTAGCCGCCAGAATTTACAGCGATATATGGTGGGGCCCAATGCCGTTCTAAGGATGGTAAGGCCTGAGCAGGTACAGGCATTAGTCAATTGGGTGGCCGACAGTGGATCCAGCACGTTCACATTATCTCCCACCCAGTCTTCTGCAGAAAGCGCACAGATGGCGCCTGAAAACCAACCCCATCAGTCTGTCACATCACCCCCATGCATACCAGGGAAACTGTCTCAGCCTCAAGTTATGCAGCAGTCTCTTATGCTGTTTGAAGACTCCGCTGGCAGGGTTTCCCAAGGGCATCCACCTAACCCTTCCCCAGCGGTGAAAGACATAGAATGCACTGACGCACAACCACTTATGTTTCCTGATGATGAGGACATGGGAATACCACCTCAGCATGTCTTTGATGATGACGAAACACAGGTGCCAACTGCTGCGTCTTTCTGCAGTGTGCAGACTGAACAGGAGGTCAGGGATCAAGACTGGGTGGAAGACGATGCAGGGGACGATGAGGTCCTAGACCCCACATGGAATGAAGGTCGTGCCACTGACTTTCACAGTTCGGAGGAAGAGGCAGTGGTGAGACCGAGCCAACAGCGTAGCAAAAGAGGGAGCAGTGGGCAAAAGCAGAACACCCGCCGCCAAGAGACTCCGCCTGCTACTGACCGCCGCCATCTGGGACCGAGCACCCCAAAGGCAGCTTCAAGGAGTTCCCTGGCATGGCACTTCTTCAAACAATGTGCTGACGACAAGACCCGAGTGGTTTGCACGCTGTGCCATCAGAGCCTGAAGCGAGGCATTAACGTTCTGAACCTGAGCACAACCTGCATGACCAGGCACCTGCATGCAAAGCATGAACTGCAGTGGAGTAAACACCTTAAAACCAAGGAAGTCACTCAGGCTCCCCCTGCTACCTCTTCTGCTGCTGCCGCCTCGGCCTATTCTGCTGCTGCCGCCTCGGCCTCTTCCTCCGCCTCTGGAGGAACGTTGGCACCTGCCGCCCAGCAAACAGGGGATGTACCACCAACACCACCACCACCACCTCCGTCACCAAGCGTCTCAATCATGTCACACGCCAGCGTTCAGCTCTCCATCTCACAAACATTTGATAGAAAGCGTAAATTCCCACCTAGCCACCCTCGATCCCTGGCCCTGAATGCCAGCATTTCTAAACTACTGGCCTATGAAATGCTGTCATTTAGGCTGGTGGACACAGACAGCTTCAAACAGCTCATGTCGCTTGCTGTCCCACAGTATGTTGTTCCCAGCCGGCACTACTTCTCCAAGAGAGCCGTGCCTTCCCTGCACAACCAAGTATCCGATAAAATCAAGTGTGCACTGCGCAACGCCATCTGTAGCAAGGTCCACCTAACCACAGATACGTGGACCAGTAAGCACGGCCAGGGACGCTATATCTCCCTAACTGCACACTGGGTAAATGTAGTGGCAGCTGGGCCCCAGGCGGAGAGCTGTTTGGCGCACGTCCTTCCGCCGCCAAGGATCGCAGGGCAACATTCTTTGCCTCCTGTTGCCACCTCCTCCTTCTCGGCTTCCTCCTCCTCTTCTTCCACCTGCTCATCCAGTCAGCCACACACCTTCACCACCAACTTCAGCACAGCCCGGGGTAAACGTCAGCAGGCCATTCTGAAACTCATATGTTTGGGGGACAGGCCCCACACCGCACAGGAGTTGTGGCGGGGTATTGAACAACAGACCGACGAGTGGTTGCTGCCGGTGAGCCTCAAGCCCGGCCTGGTGGTGTGTGATAATGGGCGAAATCTCGTTGCAGCTCTGGGACTAGCCAATTTGACGCACATCCCTTGCTTGGCGCATGTGCTGAATTTGGTGGTGCAGAAGTTCATTCACAACTACCCCGACATGTCAGAGCTGCTGCATAAAGTGCGGGCCGTCTGTTCGCGCTTTCGGTGTTCACATCCTGCTGCTGCTCGCCTGTCTGCGCTACAGCGTAACTTCGGCCTTCCCGCTCACCGCCTCATATGCGACGTGCCCACCAGGTGGAACTCCACCTTGCACATGCTGGACAGACTGTGCGAGCAGCAGCAGGCCATAGTGGAGTTTCAGCTGCAGCACGCACGGGTCAGTCGCACTACAGAACAGCACCACTTCACCACCAATGACTGGGCCTCCATGCGAGACCTGTGTGCCCTGTTGCGCTGTTTCGAGTACTCCACCAACATGGCCAGTGGCGATGACACCGTTATCAGCGTTACAATACCACTTCTATGTCTCCTTGAGAAAACACTTAGGGCGATGATGGAAGAGGAGGTGGCCCAGGAGGAGGAGGAGGAGGAGGAGGAAGAGGGGTCATTTTTAGCACTTTCAGGCCAGTCTCTTCAAAGTGACTCAGAGGGAGGTTTTTGGCAACAGCAGAGGCCAGGTACAAATGTGGCCAGCCAGGGCCCACTACTGGAGGACGAGGAGGACGAGGATGAGGAGGAGGTGGAGGAGGATGAGGATGAAGCATGGTCACAGCGGGGTGGCACCCAACGCAGCTCGGGTCCATCACTGGTGCGTGGCTGGGGGGAAAGGCAGGACGATGACGATACGCCTCCCACAGAGGACAGCTTGTCCTTACCCCTGGGCAGCCTGGCACACATGAGCGACTACATGCTGCAGTGCCTGCGCAACGACAGCAGAGTTGCCCACATTTTAACCTGTGCGGACTACTGGGTTGCCACCCTGCTGGATCCACGCTACAAAGACAATGTGCCCACCTTACTTCCTGCACTGGAGCGTGATAGGAAGATGCGCGAGTACAAGCGCACGTTGGTAGACGCGCTACTGAGAGCATTCCCAAATGTCACAGGGGAACAAGTGGAAGCCCAAGGCCAAGGCAGAGGAGGAGCAAGAGGTCGCCAAGGCAGCTGTGTCACGGCCAGCTCCTCTGAGGGCAGGGTTAGCATGGCAGAGATGTGGAAAACTTTTGTCAACACGCCACAGCTAACTGCACCACCACCTGATACGCAACGTGTTAGCAGGAGGCAACATTTCACTAACATGGTGGAACAGTACGTGTGCACACCCCTCCACGTACTGACTGATGGTTCGGCCCCATTCAACTTCTGGGTCTCTAAATTGTCCACGTGGCCAGAGCTAGCCTTTTATGCCTTGGAGGTGCTGGCCTGCCCGGCAGCCAGCGTTTTGTCTGAACGTGTATTCAGCACGGCAGGGGGCGTCATTACAGACAAACGCAGCCGCCTGTCTACAGCCAATGTGGACAAGCTGACGTTCATAAAAATGAACCAGGCATGGATCCCACAGGACCTGTCCGTCCCTTGTCCAGATTAGACATTAACTACCTCCCCATAACCATATATTATTGGACTCCAGGGCACTTCCTCATTCAATCCTATTTTTATTTTCATTTTACCATTATATTGCAAGGCTACCCAAAGTTGAATGAACCTCTCCTCTGCCTGTGTGCTAGGCCTAAATATATGCCAATGGATTGTTGCAGTGGTGGCTGACGTGAAGCCTCATTCTCTGCTATGACATGCAGACTGATTCTCTGGTGACATGAAGCCAGATTGTCTGTTACGGGACCTCTCTCCTCTGCCTGGGTGCTGGGCCTGAATTTATGACAATGGACTGTTGCAGTGGTGGCTGACGTGAAGCCTGATTCTCTGCTATGACATGCAGACTGATTCTCTGCTGACATGAAGCCAGATCCTCTGTTGCGGGACCTCTCTCCTCTGCCTGGGTGCTGGGCCTAAATTTATGAAAATGGACTGTTGCAGTGGTGGGTGACGTGAAGCCTCATTCTCTGCTATGACATGCAGACTGATTCTCTGCTGACATGAAGCCAGATCGTCTGTTACGGGACCTCTCTCCTCTGCCTGGGTGCTGGGCCTAAATTTATGAAAATGGACTCTTACAGTGGTGGGTGACGTGAAGCCTGATTCTCTGCTATGACATGAAGACTGATTCTCTGCTGACATGAAGCCAGATCCTCTGTTACGGGACCTCTCTCCTCTGCCTGGGTGCTGGGCCTAAATATCTGACAATGGACTGTTGCATTGGTGGCTGACGTGAAGCCTGATTCTCTGCTATGATATGAAGACTGATTCTCTGCTGACATGAAGCCAGATTGTCTGTTACGGGACCTCTCTCCTCTGCCTGTGTGCTAGGCCTAAATATATGCCAATGGATTGTTGCAGTGGTGGCTGACGTGAAGCCTGATTCTCTGCTATGACATGCAGACTGATTCTCTGGTGACATGAAGCCAGATCCTCTGTTACGGGACCTCTCTCCTCTGCCTGGGTGCTGGGCCTAAATTTATGAAAATGGACTGTTGCAGTGGTGGGTGACGTGAAGCCTGATTCTCTGCTATGACATGCAGACTGATTCTCTGGTGACATGAAGCCAGATCCTCTGTTACGGGACCTCTCTCCTCTGCCTGGGTGCTGGGCCTAAATTTATGAAAATGGACTGTTGCAGTGGTGGGTGACGTGAAGCCTCATTCTCTGCTATGACATGCAGACTGATTCTCTGCTGACATGAAGCCAGATTGTCTGTTACGGGACCTCTCTCCTCTGCCTGGGTGCTGGGCCTGAATTTATGACAATGGACTGTTGCAGTGGTGGCTGACGTGAAGCCTGATTCTCTGCTATGATATGAAGACTGATTCTCTGCTGACATGAAGCCAGATTGTCTGTTACGGGACCTCTCTCCTCTGCCTGGGTGCCGGGGCCTAAATATCTGAGAATGGACTGTTCCAGTGGTGGGTAACGGGAAGCCAGATTCTCTGCTATGATATGAAGACTGATTCTCTGCTGACATGAAGCCAGATTGTCTGTTACGGGACCTCTCTCCTCTGCCTGGGTGCTGGGCCTAAATTTATGAAAATGGACTCTTACAGTGGTGGGTGACGTGAAGCCTGATTCTCTGCTATGACATGAAGACTGATTCTCTGCTGACATGAAGCCAGATTGTCTGTTACGGGACCTCTCTCCTCTGCCTGGGTGCCGGGGCCTAAATATCTGAGAATGGACTGTTCCAGTGGTGGGTGACGGGAAGCCAGATTCTCTGCTATGGAACCTCTCTCCAATTGATTTTGGTTAATTTTTATTTATTTAATTTTTATTTTAATTAATTTCCCTATCCACATTTGTTTGCAGGGGATTTACCTACATGTTGCTGCCTTTTGCAGCCCTCTAGCCCTTTCCTGGGCTGTTTTACAGCCGTTTTAGTGCCGAAAAGTTCGGGTCCCCATTGACTTCAATGGGGTTCGGGTTCGGGACGAAGTTCGGATCGGGTTCGGATCCCGAACCCGAACATTTCCGGGATGTTCGGCCGAACTTCTCGAACCCGAACATCCAGGTGTTCGCTCAACTCTACTTTTTAGTCTTTATTTTCTTTTCTACCTGTAGCAGAAAAAAGTACGATCTTCAATCCTCAAAAAATAAATAGAGAAATAGAGGTAAAATCCATGTGCTGACTAGATATAAGTGAAGTTTTCAAAAATTCGATTCGGACGATTCACCCAATTTTTTTTTAAATTGGCTTCGCTCTGAATGTATTCATCATGAAGCGCGTTAAATCAGCTATATCCCGGCCTGCAGGGAGAATGTATCTCGGTGTACATCACTGTGTATTGCAGCAACATGCATAGCTAGTCCGCTGTGGTAGTGAAACAGTTACAAGTGCGTCAGTATGATAGGCAGGTTTTATACAGTGTATGGAGCTGCACATCATCATGCAGGCCACCAACAGTCCTAGCTAACCCCTAGCTAAACCAAAGAGAAAACATGACTGCTGGATGACAGTGGCAACTTTGGCCTGTTGCTGTTGCTGCTGCTACCTCCCCCCCCCCCCCCCCTTATTCTGCTGCTACTTCTGCCAGCTCCAATAAAATTTTTGCCACTGCTAGTTCCTTTGGAGGGCCCTGGATGTACTATACTGTAACACTAACTGTATATGTGAGATAAATTATTCAATGTCAATGTGGACACCCCACTAACAGTAGAACAAGACAGGTTATTCACGCCAGTTTGAGAATCAAAGCGTGATAGAAATGTTTATCTATGAACAAAGGTGGACACCCCAATAACAGTAGAAATGTGTGGACATTTGTCTAATTCCCCTATGCAAAGTTAAAACGTCTTACATTATTTCACTTGAAAGGGTTAACTTGCATGGTTTACTATGTAACTGCATTTTGTATGTTGTGATATATATCCTGTTCATTTGCACTGTATAAGCACAGCACTGTGGAAAGGGTTAATGAATACTGAGCAACTTTTGGGACTTTGAATGAGAAGCTAGTAATTTTCCACAGCTAACATGAGGTTAAAAGAAGAGCATGTTTTCGAGGTAAAAATTGTTTACCACCAAAACCAGACAGACTGACCTTTTAAATGTCTGTTGTTATATCTGGAAACTTGTTTTTGTCTGGAAAAACTGCTGTGTCATTACCATTGAGTATCATTGAAGCTCTAAGGTAAGTCTATGACAGACAGGAGTTGTAACATTGTAACTGTTTGTGCTGAGTTTCTCCACTCCACTCCTCCCCCTAGAAGTTTCCAGTCTAGCTAGAAATGGTATATAAGGAGAGCATTCAGAACCCCTAGTGTTCTGCAGTTAGGGATGAATGCTTGGAACGGAAAACTCTGCCAGTCTGTATCTGTGACCAGAAGAAGACGCTGAGATGGGGACATAGACCATAGGTCACCAGCCCTGTGACCAAGGAGCCACCCGGACTTACTGTGCAACAGACGGTGGGCTTCCAGCATTTTGCCAGGGTACCAGCCTTCTGAGATAGAGAGAGCGATAGCTAGCTCAGGCCTTTCCTCAGTATCAAACCCTTTTTCTGCCAGAGAGAAGACAGAAATGAGCCCTATCCCTCGCCTATATTATTTTGCACCTGCATTCCTCAGGTAAAGAAGCACACTGGTTTACTACAGATGCTGACTCTCTGGACTCAATTCCCATTGGGATGCATCAAGCCTTACCATCCCTTCTGGAGAGCAGCAACATGTGGTGACATCTCAACGGTATCTGGGGGACCCAGTGTAGTGTTGGGCCCATCCCAAACCCAGCCACTGCAATTGGACATGATTTGTAAAGACAAAGCCCTGTCTCTTTAAGGTCTCACAGCTGATAATGCATATCAGAGCAAAAACCAAGCCAGGAGGAAAGAACTTCCTGTAGAGCTCGGAAACAGGATTGTGTTGAGGCACAGGTCTGGAGAAGGGGACAAAAAATCTGCTGCACTGAAATTCCACAGTATTTTGAAATAACTATGAATTTCAAAACCATTGTTAGCAGATGGTCTTTATAATAATCCATTTCTTTTTGTTTTTTCCAATCTACAGGAATTAAACTACTGATTTCCTACACAAAGAACTCAAACAAACTGCGTACACTCTCAGAGAAATCAACTTACGATAAACATATTAACATGGAAAGAAAAACTGTCACACTAGTATGTCTATGTAAGTAGGCGCATCACAGAAAGCACATTAAAAAAGAACCTTAACCCCTAGGATGCTGGAGATTTTTTTCGTTTTTGCATTTTCCTTTTTCTTCCCCATCTCCCTTGAGCCATAACCCTTTTATATTTCCGTTCACATAGCTGCATGAGAGCTTATTTTTTGTAGGACAAGTTGTACTTTCTAATGCCACCATTAATTATGGCATACAATGTAGTGGTAAACGGTAATAAAAATTCCAAATGGGGTGGAATTGGAAAATAAACGCAATTCCTCCACCATTTTACGGGTTTTGTTTGCACGGCGTTCCGTTTGCTGCAAAACTGACCCATGCCCTTCATTCTCTGTGTAAGTACGATTACAAAGATACCCAAAATGCCTAGGTTTTTTATTTCTAAATAGTGCAAAAAATAAATTTAAACTTTGAAGAAAAAAAAAAGTTTGTTTACATGACCATATTCTGACCCCCATAACTTTTTTTTATAGTTATATCCACTGAGCTGATTCTGGGCTCCTTTTTTGTGGGACAATCTGTAGTTTTTATTGATACCATTTAGGAGTGTGTGTGACTTTTTGATCAAATTTAATTACTTTTTTTGGGGTAAGAGAAGCAATGAAAAAATGGCAAATCGCCCATTTTTACCCTTTTTTCAATTACGCCATTCGCCGTATTGGAAAAATATTTTTATATTTTAATAGTACGGGCGTTTTCGGTCGTGATGATACCTATGATGTTTATATTTTTTTGTTATCTTGGTATTTATATTTTTAGAATGCCGAAAGGGGGGTGATTTAAACTTTTATATTTTTAAAAAATTGTATTTATTTTTTTACTTATTTTTATTTATTTTTTGTGGTAATTTTGAAACACATATACGAGCCTACAAAATCTATTTTTTTTATTTTAAATCTTGACCATGCCATGTATTTTTAAACTGCACATGAGAATTGCTCATTTCTTATGTTTGGCCATCTGGTGACCAAAATAAGAATTGCACTTTGAATGTTCTCAGCCTCTTCAGCAAGGCTGAGGCCATTCAAATCAATTACCGGCATGCCCATTGGCTGCAGGAAACGCCGGTAACTCTCCCAGAAGAGCGAGCTTACGGTTTTTGCCACTTAGATGCCATGATCTCACTTGATCACAGCATCTAAAACCTGCCGGCAATGACGCCCCCTGCACGTGCAAGCGGGCGCCATGTTTGCCTCTCGCTCCAGCGCCGTACATGTACTGCGCTGGTAGTGAAGAGGTTAATCGAAATGGGACTAGAGCTGGGTTGGTAAATAGTAAGCCTACAAGAAATGCTATTAATTGTCTGGATCACTAGGAATAACCATCTGGTTTACAGAGATAACAGTCAATCATCTAGATTAGGTTTAAACTAGTTACATTTCCTCTTCCTCTACTTTTATTGACAATGAATATACATGTGATGACATTTATAATACAAAATGTTTTTGTTTCTTATAGAATACTAATGAAATCAATAATGAAGAATGACACATCCATCGAATATTTTTACATTTTGCCATATTCTGGTGAGACAAGGAATAAACCGCTCATTACCACTCTCTTCTTCTTGATATATCTGGTCGGAGTCCTTATCAATTCCTCCATTATCACAGTCATATGTCTGGAAGTTCAGTTACATGAACCAATGTATCTCTTTATCTGTAATTTGTCCATTGTAGACATGTTATTTACATCGGTCACGGTTCCTAAATTACTGCACATGTTATTGTCCGGAAATCACTTTGTCTCCTTCTCACAATGTTATACTCAGTTCTACTTTATCTCTGCCGTGGCGACTGCAGAGGATATTCTTCTCTTCATTATGGCTTATGATCGATATGTCGCTATCTGCCTCCCCTTACATTATCACCGGATCCTGAGTCGTAGAAACTGCATCCTGATAATTATGGGGATTTGGACAGATGCCTTTTTAAACTCTTTACTGCTTGAATTATCAGCATTATACATGTCCTCCTGTCACTCCAACCTCATCCACCAGTTCTTCTGTGATTTTAAGTCTCTAACAAAGACCACTTGCACAAGCTCACAAATGTTTTTCATAATGGCATACATAGAAATGTTTATATTAGTATTTATTCCATTGATGTGCACTTTAATTTCTTATGTTAACATTTTCTCCGTCATCTTCAAGATGAAGTCAAAAGAAAGCCGAAAAAAAGCCTTCTCCACCTGCTCATCTCACATCGCCGTTGTCTCTATTTACTATGGTACAAGCTTTATCGAGTACATGATACCAACTTATTTTGATGTTCTGGATGTAGTCTTCAATGCAGTATATACAACTATCATCCCCATTATAAATCCTGTCATATACAGCCTACAGAATTCCAATGTACAGTCTGCATTGCTGGGGACAGTGCGGGAAAAGTGTATTATAAAACAGAAATAAACTGAATGTAAAGTAGAATAGAGGGGGGCGTGGCCAACAGCCGAACAGGGAGGAAGCATCTACCTAGAGCTCCTGCGATTGGAAGTCTATCCTAAGACATGTTGGCAATATAAAGGCTGTAAGACGCCTCAAACCTGCCTCGCTAGACTACATATTGCAGCCGGATCATTTTAAGTACTTTCTCGGACGTCTACAGCACAGACATCTGGTATTCCATCCGCGGCCTACCCAGAGCACTGAGCCTCGCGCTCAATTTGCAGTCATTGTCCACATGGCGGCCTGCGCTACCCTGGCAACAAGGTCGGCTACAAGGGGTACACTCTGAAACAGGAGAACGCAATACCGGTAAGAAGACTTACCCTCTCCTTGCCTGCTGACCTAGGCGACATGCTGCCCCTGGGCCCTTGGGACGTTTTCACTGCACCGAGGCCTGCAACCGGTTGGCCTTAAGTGCCTCAGAGCCGAAATGGCTATCACCCGAGCGGGACCAGAGTTACACCCTATAGCTCTGAAACACCGCCTGATCTCCACCAAACGGGTGATATAAACATTCTCAGCCAAGTGATCGCAACACAGCCCGTGCTCAGGAATTGATGCGACACGGCAGTGGTCCAGAGCAACATGCTTCCATTAACCCCCCCCCCCGAGCGCTTCACCGCAAAAAAATCAGAGTGACTTAACACAAGTTTCAATCTATAGGTTTGACTATTCAAGGTCTGTAGACACTCTCCTTTGCACCCCCCACCCTTTCCTCCATACTACCACCTGTACGCAAATCCCTAACTTTAGACCTTCACTACAGGTCTCCTGCTATTTTTTTGGGGGATTTTCAAAGGAAGATCTATCTTTGAAGCTTTTTAAAGGGCCAGTGACCCTTTTTTTTTTTTTTTACGTGGAAAGCAACAATATTACAACTTTGTAAACGAATACAGCTATCTATGAAGCTCTGCTACACCTCAAAATCCGCAAGTGGACAATACCCCACCTTAAATCCGATAGCCAGTGAAGGCTTGAATATGTACTAACTGTCACACTCCACTTGATACAGGCACAGGTGACACAATTTATAAAGTGGTCTCAGACACAAAGCACTTATGGTAAAAGTAGGAAGATACAGAGGCACCAGCCAAGAATACCATAACCCTGCAAAACCTCCACATCTGTCTCAACCAGGTCTGGACAAATTCATAATGAAGAAATCTCATGCTTCCTCAGGGGCGTAAGTCTCTACTCCTAAAGGAACTATACCGAAAACAACAACACGCCCACAAGAAGGAGACAGTGAATATGAAGATGTCACAGAACCCATAGCTGACCTCCCTTTATCTAGCTCCTTCATCTCCAGAGCCTTGTCAGATGCACTAAACCCAGTATTGGAGGAACTGTCCGAAATTAAAAGAGAAATGAGACAGATTGGTAACAGAGTCAAAGTTCTTGAAACCACCCAAACCGCCATTACTAACTATACTAAACAAACATCTGAAGTTCTCTCTAAATACCAGCAACACATCAACCATCTTCATGATTACATAGAAGATTAAGATAACAGAGGCAGGAGGAATAATATTCAGTTCCGTGGAATCCCTGAATCCGTTGCAAATGAAGCAATGCCAAAAGCAGTAGAGGAGATCTGCAAGTCTCTGTTAGAAGATAACACATCTAGCCCTATAATCATTGAAAGGGCTCACAGAGCACTACACCCTAAACCAAAACCTGGTGAACCTCCAAGAGATGTAATTTGCAAACTTTTGAACTTTGCTCAGAAAGAGGCAATAATGAAAAAAGCCAGAGAAATGGAACGTATTGAATATGAAGATGCAACAATTCAACTCTTCCAAGACATAGCGCCTGTTACCCTAAATAAAAGACGCATGCTGAAACCTCTAACAGATTATTTAAGACACAAGAGAATCGCCTTTAGATGGTTGTTCCCTTTTAGCATACTTATAACCTGGAGAGAGAAAAGATACACTATAAGAACACCAAAGGACCTACCAAATGTCCTCGCTGCCTTGGAAATTATGGACATAGACATCCCAGACTGGTCTATTGCTATAGATGTCCTCATATCATCAGAAATCTCACCCCCCACCACATGGGAAACTGTCCTCTCCAGCAAAGCCCAGAAGAACAAGAGAAGACAAGGGAAGATGACTCCAAGACGTCTGATTGCAGATGATGATTGAAGCTACCCAGGACAGCTGTCTTGACCTTTTTCTGCTTTTAGTGGTATTATTGTGATAACTAGACCTTCTCCTCCCTCACTCGCAATGGGGATGGACATCAGGTCATAATGGTCTCGATTCGCAGCACGAGATCCTTCCTCCCCTTTCCCCATCCACTTCCTCCTCCTAACCCTTCCCATTCACCCTTTCTCCTTATCTCCCCTACTACCACAGCCCAACTTAACAAATTGTCTTATTCATTTGCATAAGTTGTAGGTTGGACACTCCTGCTGCACATCCAGAACATCCCCTTGGGCTACCTGATAGGGCCCACCTTTCTTGTAATACTGTTACTCTTTAGATTAATAGTTGTTAGTATAAATAATACATAACAACACCTGTGCCGTACATAATATGTACAGAAAAGTTTTGATTTCTAATATATTACACCACTATGTTTTTGGGTCTCTTTTTCTGACCTATAAAAAAATCCTATGTTCTCACACATTCTCACACAGGAGACATGTCCCTTTGGGAATGGTTGCTATATTCACAGTTTTTTGGCTAATCCTTATATTGTTTTCTACTTGTTTAGATTGGTTTTATCCTATCCTCCTTCCTCACCTACTCCTTTACCCAAAGTACCATAATATGATCTCAGACGACGAGACTATCTATCTAGAACATGCTGGAACACCTCATCAGTGAGTAATATAATAGCACACAACCTCATACTCACATCTCCTCATGGCAGAACTTAAAGTAGCTACCTACAATGTTAGAGGCTTTAAGTCTCCTGTGAAGAGAAGTCAAATCATTAATCAACTAAATAAAGAGAAAACCAACATAATATTCCTACAAGAAACCCACTTCAAACATAAAACACCAGAGCTATCTAGGACCAAATATAACCTCTGGTTCCATAACTCATCGTCAGCCTCTAATAAAACTGGAACCAGCATAGGGATCCACAGAAATACAGACTTCCTACATATACAAACCGGATTCCAAAAAAGTTGGGACACTAAACAAATTGTGAATAAAAACTGAAAGCAATGATGTGGAGATGGCAAATGTCAATATTTTATTTGTAATAGAACGTAGATGACAGATCAAATGTTTAATCCGAGTAAATGTATCATTTTAAAGGAAAAATACGTTGATTCAAATTTTCACGGTGTCAACAAATCCCCAAAAAGTTGGGACAAGTAGCAATAAGAGGCTGGAAAAAGTAAATTTGAGCATAACGAAGAGCTGGAAGACCAATTAACACTAATTAGGTCAATTGGTAACATGATTGGGTATAAAAAGAGCTTCTCAGAGTGGCAGTGTCTCTCAGAAGCCAAGATGGGTAGAGGATCACCAATTCCTACAATGTTGCGCAGAAAGATAGTGGAGCAATATCAGAAAGGTATTACCCAGCGAAAAATTGCAAAGACTTTGCATCTATCATCATCAACTGTGCATAACATCATCCGAATATTCAGAAAATCCGGAACAATCTCTGTGCGTAAGGGTCAAGGCCGTAAAACCATACTGGATGCCCGTGATCTCTGGGCCCTTAAACGACACTGCACCACAAACAGGAATGCTACTGTAAAGGAAATCACAGAATGGGCTCAGGAATACTTCCAGAAACCATTGTCAGTGAGCACAATCCACCGTGCCATCCGCCGTTGCCAGCTGAAACTCTACAGTGCAAAGAAGAAGCCATTTCTAAGCAAGATCCACAAGCTCAGGAGTTTTCACTGGGCCAGGGATCATTTAAAATGGAGTGTGGCAAAATGGAAGACTGTTCTGTGGTCAGAGGAGTCACGATTCGAAGTTCTTTTTGGAAATCTGGGACGCCATGTCATCCGGACCAAAGAGCCGTTGCCAGCTGAAACTCTACAGTGCAAAGAAGAAGCCATTTCTAAGCAAGATCCACAAGCTCAGGAGTTTTCACTGGGCCAGGGATCATTTAAAATGGAGTGTGGCAAAATGGAAGACTGTTCTGTGGTCAGAGGAGTCACGATTCAAAGTTCTTTTTGGAAATCTGGGACACCATGTCATCCGGACCAAAGAGGACAAGGACAACCCAAGTTGTTATCAACGCTCAGTTCAGAAGCCTGCATCTCTGATGGTATGGGGTTGCATGAGTGCGTGTGGCATGGGCAGCTTGCATGTCTGGAAAGGCACCATCAATGCAGAAAAATATATTCAGCTTCTAGAATAACATATGCTCCCAACCAGACGTCATCTCTTTCAGGGAAGACCCTGCGTTTTTCAACAAGATAATGCCAGACCACATTCTGCATCAATCACAACATCATGGCTGCATAGGAGAAGGATCCGGGTACTGAAATGGCCAGTCTGCAGTCCAGATCTTTCACCTATAGAGAACATTTGGCGCATCATAAAGAGGAAGGTGCAACAAAGAAGGCCCAAGACGATGGAACAGTTAGAGGCCTGTATTAGACAAGAATGGGAGAGCATTCCTATTTCTAAACTTGAGAAACTGGTCTCCTCGGTCCCCAGACGTCTGTTGAGTGTTGTAAGAAGAAGGGCAGATGCCACACAGTGGTAAAAATGGCCTTGTCCCAACTTTTTGGGGATTTGTTGACACCATGAAATTCTGATTCAACATATTTTTCCCTTAAAATGGTACATTTTCTCAGTTTAAACTTTTGTTCCGTGATTTATGTTCTATTCTGAATAAAATATTAGAAGTTGGCACCTCCACATCATTGCATTCAGTTTTTATTCACGATTTGTATAGTGTCCCAACTTTTTTGGAATCCGGTTTGTACATACTATGACAGATGAGGAAGGGAGATATTTAATGGTCAAAGGCAGAATTAACACTCAATTATATACTTTAGTCAATATTTATGCCCCCAACATAGCACAAAAAAATATGGTTTGATAAATTCTGGTTAGAGCTTGAATCCTTCTAAGAAGGGTTAGTCATAGTAGCGGGAGACCTCAACATGACCCTTAACCCACGCGTAGATTCCTCAACAGGTAAATCAGCAGTCCCAAATAGATCCTTGACGTCCATAAAAAGATCCTTACACAAAAGTTCCCTGGTAGATGTGTGGAGAGCACTCAACCCAAAAGAAAAAGACTTCACTCATTTTTCAGCCCCACACAAATCCTACCAAAGATTAGACTACATCTTCCTCCCCACTAACATCCTACATCTCCGTACAGAAATTAAAATAGGCCCACTTATACATTCAGATCATGCACCAGTGTTCCTCACTTTCAAACCCCCTAAGTCTTCACCCAAATATTTTAACTGGCATCTGAATGAAACATTACTCAGCTGCTCAGATATACAAACAGCCATAAATAAAAAACTAAAAGACTATTTCATAGTCAATAATCAAGGAGAGACTTCCCCACAATTTGTATGGGAAGCACACAAAGCAGTAGTCAGGGGAGAGTTTATCTCTCTTGCCTCCAAATTAAACAAAGAAAGGTAAAAAAAGACAAATGAACTACTCTCCAAGATCTCTAAGTTAGAGTGCTCTCACAAGCGTCTTAAGAAAAGTGACACCTTAGATAATCTCAATACAGCTAGAGAGGAGTTAAAAACTTACCTCAATGCCCAATCAGCAAAACTATATCTAGCATTGAAACAAAAATTCTTTGCTCATGGCAACAGATCATCTAAATTCATGCTTGCGTTATTACGCCAACAAAAGCATAAATCTAGGATCATGACTATTAAGACGTGTGAAGAATAGGGATGAGCGAACTCGAACTGTATAGTTCGGGTTCGTACCGAATTTTGGGGTGTCCGTGACACGGACCCGAACCCGGACATTTTCGTAAAAGTCCGGGTTCGGTGTTCGTCGCTTTCTTGGCGCTTTTGTGACGCTTTCTTGGCGACACAAAAGCGTCATACTACTTGCCCCAAGAGGCCGTCACAGCCATGCCTACTATTGGCATGGCTGTGATTGGCCAGAGCACAATGTGACCCAGCCTCTATTTAAGCTGGAGTCACATAGCGCCGCCCGTCACTCTGATTAGCGTAGGGAGAGGTTGCGGCTGCGACAGTAGGGCGAGATTAGGCAGATTAACTCCTCCAAAGGACTTGATTATTGATCGATCTGCAGCTGTGGGTCATTGAGCTGCTGATACTCAATTGCTCACTGTTTTTAGGCTGCCCAGACCGTTTGTCAGTCACTTTTTTCTGGGGTGATCGGCGGCCATTTTGTGTCTTGTGGTGCGCCAGCACAAGCTGCGACCAAGTGCATTTAACCCTCAATGGTGTGGTTGTTTTTTGGCTAAAGCCTACATCAGGGTGAAGCTGTCACACCAAGTGCATTTAACCAGCAATAGTCTGTTTATTTTTTGGCCATATACTACATCAGGGGCAAGCTGCGCCCGTCACCAAGTGCATTTAACCCTCAGTAGTGTGGTTGGTCAAGCTGTCACACCAAGTGCATTTAACCAGCAATAGTCTGTTCATTTTTTGGCCATATACTACATCAGGGGCAAGCTGCGCCCGTCACCAAGTGCATTTAACCCTCAGTAGTGTGGTTGGTCAAGCTGTCACACCAAGTGCATTTAACCAGCAATAGTCTGTTCATTTTTTGGCCATATACTACATCAGGGTCAAGCTGCGCCCGTCACCAAGTGCATTTAACCCTCAGTAGTGTGGTTGGTCAAGCTGTCACACCAAGTGCATTTAACCAGCAATAGTCTGTTCATTTTTTGGCCATATACTACATCAGGGGCAAGCTGCGCCCGTCACCAAGTGCATTTAACCCTCAGTAGTGTGGTTGGTCAAGCTGTCACACCAAGTGCATTTAATCAGCAATAGTCTGTTCATTTTTTGGCCATATACTACATCAGGGGCAAGCTGCGCCCGTCACCAAGTGCATTTAACCCTCAGTAGTGTGGTTGGTCAAGCTGTCACACCAAGTGCATTTAACCAGCAATAGTCTGTTCATTTTTTGGCCATATACTACATCAGGGGCAAGCTGCGCCCGTCACCAAGTGCATTTAACCCTCAGTAGTGTGGTTGGTCAAGCTGTCACACCAAGTGCATTTAACCAGCAATAGTGTGGTTATTTTTTGGCCATATCCCAGTCTAATTCTGTCAGTAAATCCATACCGGTCACCCAGCGCCTAAATACTAGGCCTCAAATTTATATCCCGCTAAATCTGTCATTACCGCTGTCCTGTTGTGGCTGGGCAAGTTATTTAGTGTCCGTCAAAGCACATTTTTTGTTCTGGGTTGAAATACAATTCCCAATTTAGCAATTTCATAATTTAGTGGTTTCTGCTATATCAGAGCTATTTGAAATCTATCCCTAAAAGGGTATATAATATTCAAGGTGCACATAGGGTCATTCAGAATAACTTCACACACACGCTACTGTGCATTTCCAATTCTAATTCTGTCAGTAAATCTATACCGGTCACCCAGCGCCTAAATACTAGGCCTCAAATTTATATCCCGCTAAATCTGTCGTTACCACTGTACTGTTCTGGCTGGGCAAGTTATTTAGTGTCCGTCAAAGCACATTTTTTGTTCTGGGTTGAAATACAATTCACAATTTAGCAATTTCATAATTTAGTGGTTTCTGCTGTATCAGAGCTATTTGAAATCTATCCCTAAAAGGGTATATAATATTCAAGGTGCACATAGGGTCATTCAGAATAACTTCACACACACGCTACTGTGCATTTCCAAGTCTAATTCTGTCAGTAAATCTATACCGGTCACCCAGCGCCTAAATACTAGGCCTCAAATTTATATTCAGCTGAATTTGAATACAATACATTGGGCCAAATATTTTTTTTGTTGTTGTGGTGAACGATAACAATGAGGAAAATATCTAGTAAGGGACGCGGACGTGGACATGGTCGTGGTGGTGTTAGTGGACCCTCTGGTGCTGGGAGAGGACGTGGCCGTTCTGCCACATCCACACGTCCTAGTGTACCAACTACCTCAGGTCCCAGTAGCCGCCAGAATTTACAGCGATATATGGTGGGGCCCAATGCCGTTCTAAGGATGGTAAGGCCTGAGCAGGTACAGGCATTAGTCAATTGGGTGGCCAGCACGTTCACATTATCTCCCACGCAGTCTTCTGCAGAAAGCGAACAGATGGCGCCTGAAAATCAACCCCATCAGTCTGTCACATCACCCCCATGCATACCAGGGAAACTGTCTCAGCCTCAAGTTATGCAGCAGTCTCTTATGCTGTTTGAAGACTCCGCTGGCAGGGTTTCCCAAGGGCATCCACCTAGCCCTTCCCCAGCGGTGAAAGACATAGAATGCACTGACGCACAACCACTTATGTTTCCTGATGATGAGGACATGGGAATACCACCTCAGCATGTCTCTGATGATGACGAAACACAGGTGCCAACTGCTGCGTCTTTCTGCAGTGTGCAGACTGAACAGGAGGTCAGGGATCAAGACTGGGTGGAAGACGATGCAGGGGACGATGAGGTCCTAGACCCCACATGGAATGAAGGTCGTGCCACTGACTTTCACAGTTCGGAGGAAGAGGCAGTGGTGAGACCGAGCCAACAGCGTAGCAAAAGAGGGAGCAGTGGGCAAAAGCAGAACACCCGCCGCCAAGAGACTCCGCCTGCTACTGACCGGCGCCATCTTGGACCGAGCACCCCAAAGGCAGCTTCAAGGAGTTCCCTGGCATGGCACTTCTTCAAACAATGTGCTGACGACAAGACCCGAGTGGTTTGCACGCTGTGCCATAAGAGCCTGAAGCGAGGCATTAACGTTCTGAACCTTAGCACAACCTGCATGACCAGGCACCTGCATGCAAAGCATGAACTGCAGTGGAGTAAACACCTTAAAACCAAGGAAGTCACTCAGGCTCCCCCTGCTACCTCTTCTGCTGCTGCCGCCTCGGCCTCTTCTGCTGCTGCCACCTCGGCCTCTTCTGCTGCTGCCGCCTCGGCCTCTTCCTCCGCCTCTGGAGGAACGTTGGCACCTGCCGCCCAGCAAACAGGGGATGTACCACCAACACCACCACCACCTCCGTCACCAAGCATCTCAACCATGTCACACGGCAGCGTTCAGCTCTCCATCTCACAAACATTTGAGAGAAAGCGTAAATTCCCACCTAGCCACCCTCGATCCCTGGCCCTGAATGCCAGCATTTCTAAACTACTGGCCTATGAAATGCTGTCATTTAGCCTGGTGGACACAGACAGCTTCAAACAGCTCATGTCGCTTGCTGTCCCACAGTATGTTGTTCCCAGCCGCCACTACTTCTCCAAGAGAGCCGTGCCTTCCCTGCACAACCAAGTATCCGATAAAATCAAGTGTGCACTGCGCAACACCATCTGTGGCAAGGTCCACCTAACCACAGATACGTGGACCAGTAAGCACGGCTAGGGACGCTATATCTCCCTAACTGCACACTGGGTAAATGTAGTGGCAGCTGGGCCCCAGGCGGAGAGCTGTTTGGCGCACGTCCTTCCGCCGCCAAGGATCACAGGGCAACATTCTTTGCCTCCTGTTGCCACCTCCTCCTACTCGACTTCCTCCTCCTCTTCTTCCACCTGCTCATCTAGTCAGCCACACACCTTCACCACCAACTTCAGCACAGCCCGGGGTAAACGTCAGCAGGCCATTCTGAAACTCATATGTTTGGGGGACAGGCCCCACACCGCACAGGAGTTGTGGCGGGGTATAGAACAACAGACCAACGAGTGGTTGCTGCCGGTGAGCCTCAAGCCCGGCCTGGTGGTGTGTGATAATGGGCGAAATCTCGTTGCAGCTCTGGGACTAGCCAGTTTGACGCACATCCCTTGCTTGGCGCATGTGCTGAATTTAGTGGTGCAGAAGTTCATTCACAACTACCCCGACATGTCAGAGCTGCTGCATAAAGTGCGGGCCGTCTGTTCGCGCTTTCGGTGTTCACATCCTGCTGCTGCTCGCCTGTCTGCGCTACAGCGTAACTTCGGCCTTCCCGCTCACCGCCTCATATGCGACGTGCCCACCAGGTGGAACTCCACCTTGCACATGCTGGACAGACTGTGCGAGCAGCAGCAGGCCATAGTGGAGTTTCAGCTGCAGCACGCACGGGTCAGTCGCACTACAGAACAGCACCACTTCACCACCAATGACTGGGCCTCCATGCGAGACCTGTGTGCCCTGTTGCGCTGTTTCGAGTACTCCACCAACATGGCCAGTGGCGATGACGCCGTTATCAGCGTTACAATACCACTTCTATGTCTCCTTGAGAAAACACTTAGGGCGATGATGGAAGAGGAGGTGGCCCAGGAGGAGGAGGAGGAGTAAGAGGGGTCATTTTTAGCACTTTCAGGCCAGTCTCTTCGAAGTGACTCAGAGGGAGGTTTTTGGCAACAGCAGAGGCCAGGTACAAATGTGGCCAGCCAGGGCCCACTACTGGAGGACGAGGAGGACGAGGATGAGGAGGAGGTGGAGGAGGATGAGGATGAAGCATGGTCACAGCGGGGTAGCACCCAACGCAGCTCGGGTCCATCATTGGTGCGTGGCTGGGGGGAAAGGCAGGACGATGACGATACGCCTCCCACAGAGGACAGCTTGTCCTTACCCCTGGGCAGCCTGGCACACATGAGCGACTACATGCTGCAGTGCCTGCGCAACGACAGCAGAGTTGCCCACATTTTAACGTGTGCGGACTACTGGGTTGCCACCCTGCTGGATCCACGCTACAAAGACAATGTGCCCACCTTACTTCCTGCACTGGAGCGTGATAGGAAGATGCACGAGTACAAGCGCACGTTGGTAGACGCGCTACTGAGAGAATTCCCAAATGTCACAGGGGAACAAGTGGAAGCCCAAGGCCAAGGCAGAGGAGGAGCAAGAGGTCGCCAAGGCAGCTGTGTCACGGCCAGCTCCTTTGAGGGCAGGGTTAGCATGGCAGAGATGTGGAAAACTTTTGTCAACACGCCACAGCTAACTGCACCACCACCTGATACGCAACGTGTTAGCAGGAGGCAACATTTCACTAACATGGTGGAACAGTACGTGTGCACACCCCTCCACGTACTGACTGATGGTTCGGCCCCATTCAACTACTGGGTCTCTAAATTGTCCACGTGGCCAGAGCTAGCCTTTTATGCCTTGGAGGTGCTGGCCTGCCCGGCGGCCAGCGTTTTGTCTGAACGTGTATTCAGCACGGCAGGAGGCGTCATTACAGACAAACGCAGCCGCCTGTCTACCGCCAATGTGGACAAGCTGACGTTCATAAAAATGAACCAGGCATGGATCCCACAGGACCTGTCCGTCCCTTGTCCAGATTAGACATTAACTACCTCCCCTTAACCATATATTATTGTACTCCAGGGCACTTCCTCATTCAATCCTATTTTTATTTTCATTTTACCATTATATTGCGAGGCTACCCAAATTTGAATGAACCTCTCCTCTGTCTGGGTGCCGGGGCCTAAATATATGCCAATGAACTGTTCCAATGTTGGGTGACGTGAAGCCTGATTCTCTGCTATGACATGCAGACTAATTCTCTGCTGACATGAAGCCAGATTCTCTGTTACGGGACCTCTCTCCTCTGCCTGGGTGCTGGGCCTAAATATATGCCAATGGACTGTTGCACTGGTGGCTGACGTGAAGCCTGATTGTCTGTTACGGGACCTCTCTCCTCTGCCTGGGTGCTGGGCCTAAATATCTGACAATGGACTGTTGCATTGGTGGCTGACGTGAAGCCTGATTCTCTGCTATGATATGAAGACTGATTCTCTGCTGACATGAAGCCAGATTGTCTGTTACGGGACCTCTCTCCTCTGCCTGGGTGCTGGGCCTAAATTTATGAAAATTGACTCTTACAGTGGTGGGTGACGTGAAGCCTGATTCTCTGCTATGATATGAAGACTGATTCTCTGCTGACATGAAGCCAGATTGTCTGTTACGGGACCTCTCTCCTCTGCCTGGGTGCTGGGCCTAAATTTATGACAATGGACTGTTGCAGTGGTGGCTGACGTGAAGCCTGATTCTCTGCTATGACATGAAGACTGATTCTCTGCTGACATGAAGCCAGATTGTCTGTTACGGGACCTCTCTCCTCTGCCTGGGTGCTGGGCCTAAATTTATGAAAATGGACTCTTACAGTGTTGGGTGACGTGAAGCCTGATTCTCTGCTATGATATGAAGACTGATTCTCTGCTGACATGAAGCCAGATTGTCTGTTACGGGACCTCTCTCCTCTGCCTGGGTGCTGGGCCTAAATTTATGACAATGGACTGTTGCAGTGGTGGCTGACGTGAAGCCTGATTCTCTGCTATGACATGAAGACTGATTCTCTGCTGACATGAAGCCAGATTGTCTGTTACGGGACCTCTCTCCTCTGCCTGGGTGCTGGGCCTAAATATCTGACAATGGACTGTTGCATTGGTGGCTGACGTGAAGCCTGATTCTCTGCTATGATATGAAGACTGATTCTCTGCTGACATGAAGCCAGATTGTCTGTTACGGGACCTCTCTCCTCTGCCTGGGTGCTGGGCCTAAATTTATGACAATGGACTGTTGCAGTGGTGGCTGACGTGAAGCCTGATTCTCTGCTATGACATGCAGACTGATTCTCTGCTGACATGAAGACAGATTCTCTGTTACGGGACCTCTCTCCTCTGCCTGGGTGCCGGGGCCTAAATATCTGAGAATGGACTGTTCCAGTGGTGGGTGACGTGAAGCCAGATTCTCTGCTATGGGACCTCTCTCCAATTGATTTTGGTTAATTTTTATTTATTAAATTTTTATTTTAATTCATTTCCCTATCCACATTTGTTTGCAGGGGATTTACCTACATGTTGCTGCCTTTTGCAGCCCTCTAGCCCTTTCCTGGGCTGTTTTACAGCCTTTTTAGTACCGAAAAGTTCGGGTCCCCATTGACTTCAATGGGGTTCGGGTTCGGGACGAAGTTCGGATCGGGTTCGGATCCCGAACCCGAACATTTCCGGGAAGTTCGGCCGAACTTCTCGAACCCGAACATCCAGGTGTTCGCTCAACTCTAGTGAAGAACAACTACATAGAGACGATACCTCCATTCCTCAGGCTTTCCATGACTTCTACACAGAACTTTACAATATTAACGCAGCAGAGACGGATGTGACTAAACAGGAAAAGATGAAACTTAGGCCTCATGCACACGGACGTTTTTTTTGCGGTCCGCAAAAACGGTTTCCGTTGTTCCATGATCTGTGTCCGTTTTTTCTTCCATGGGTCTTCCTTGATTTTTGGAGGATCCACGGACATGAAAAATGAAAAAAAAATCTAAGTCAAGTTTGCCTTTGAAATGATAGGAAAAAAACGGACACGGATCACGGACGCGGATGACAATCTTGTGTGCATCCGTGATTTTTCACGGACCCATTGACTTGAATGGGTCCGTGAACCGTTGGCCATGAAAAAAATAGGACAGGTTATATTTTTTTCACGGACTGGAAACACGGATGCGGATGCCAAACGGTGCATTTTCCGATTTTTCCACGGACCCATTGAAAGTCAATGGGTCCGTGGAAAAAAACTGAAAACGGAACAACGGCCGCGGATGCACACAACGGTCGTGTGCATGAGGCCTTTCTTCTGATTTCCTGAGAAAACTAAAACTACCAACCATTAATGCAGATCAAAAACTCTGATTATGCGCACCAATATCTGATAAAGAGGTCATGGATACCCTGAAAACAATCGCTAAAGGGAAGTCTTCAGACCCAGACGGCCTCCCAGCCATATATTACACGACTTTCAAAGATATACTTGTCCCTCATATGGTCCAAGTCTACAATGCAGCATTGTTAGGAACACCTTTTACCCCCCAAACACTGAGTTCTCATATTACACTGATCCCCAAACCCTAAAAAGACCAAACTCTTTGCTCTAGTTATAGACCCATTTCCTTATTGAATCTAGATCTTAAAATCTATGCTAGAATTCTCTCAGCCAGAATAAAACCCTTGCTTCAGGACCTAATTCATCCAGACCAATCAGGTTTTGTCCTGGGCAGAGAAGGGAAAGATAGTATTTACAAAATTATTAATGCTATCACTCTTGCCAAATGTCGTAAAACCCCTATTGTACTGCTCGGGACAGATGCTGAGAAAGCGTTTGATAGAGTGGCTTGGCCCTTTATCACTAGTACCCTGCAAAAATTTGGATTCCCAAATACATTCATTAAAGCAAACTTCTCAATGTACGCTTCTCCATGTGCTTATATAAAAGTGAATGACACTCTGTCCCGAGCGGTACATATCAACAATGGAACGAGGCAAGGCTGCCTATTATCCCCATTATTATTTATTCTATCAATGGAACCCCTTTCACAATCTATTAGGCAAAATCCTGGAATTAAAGGTCTAAGCTGTTGTGACTTGGAGATAAAACAAGCTGCATATGCAGATGACCTTTTGATGGTTGCCTCAAATCCCAAACAAGCCTTTCCTCATATAATTCATACCTTAAACAGGTTTGGGGAAATATCCAATTTTAAAATTAATATCTCGAAGTCACAAGCGATGGGCATACTTTATTCTCATAAATCTCTTGAATACCTAGAGAAAGGCTCCCCCTTTCAATGGATCAAAAATTATCAGAAATTTTTGGGAGTTAATATCCCCCCTGACCTCAACAAGTTATATAACCTAAACTTCACTCCACATCTAAATTCCTTTCCAGGCATGCTGAGTTCTTGGAAACCTACCTTTATATCATGGCTGGGACGCAAAAACATGTTCAACACCCTAATCATCCCTAAACTTACCTACCTCATATAGGTGCTCCCAATCAAACTCCCGAAACATTTCCTAAAAACTTTCAGGAAAATATGCTCCAATTACATCTGCGACAATATAAAACCAAGGATCTCCCATAAAATTCTTCAACTACCTATAACCAAAGGAGGGATAGGCATTCCTTCTTTAGCTAGATTTATCACAGCAGTCCACCTTAGTGGAATTATAGACTGGGTGAGACACCCAAAACACAAAATTTGGATCACACTGGAAAAAGAAATAACCAGATACCCATTAAGAGGTCTTGTCTTTACAGATCCACAAAATACTCCCACTATAAATAAAGACAACATCCTAGTCCATGCCACATTATCCACCTGGAAATCAAAGTCTCTGAGAGACTTTTGTTCAAAATTTCCCTCCCACTTACTAAACCTTAGTGACTGCCTTATCACAGTCGGCGAAGGCTATACAACCTTACCAACACAAATACGTAATGGCAATTTAGCTCCAGCAGACCTTTTAGACTTAGATGGGGGCATATTAGACTTGCAAACCATGAGGGAAAGGTTTGGAACATCTCAACTCAATAGTCTCCATCATAACATTATTTCAAAATCCTTAAAACTAGCTATGTCCCCAGATTTCCAGATAAGGGAACCCTTATGGTTTGAAAAACTAATATCTCAGTCACAGACACCTAAAACGTATACACGCTATATGTCAGAATCTACTTCAAAACGAAATCTCAAGCTCCTTATACTTTTTAAGAGAATGGGAGATTTAAACATCAAATTCACAAGTGAAGATATCAAAGCTATACTACTATTGCCAAAATTGTCCTCAAGATGCTCCAACATTCAAGAAAACACTTATAAAGTAATATCCATGTGGTACCTTACACCTGTGAGATTAAGCCAGATGTATAGTACCATATCGGATTTGTGTTGGAGATGCCTCAAAGTGAGGGGCACCTTCCTGCATATCTGGTGGACATACCCACTTGTACAAACATTTTGGACCCAGGTTTTTGACAATATCAACTACATCCTAAATAAAAAAGAACATATGAGGATCACCGGTTGTCCAGAGGTTGCCCTGCTAAACATTATACCAAATTCACTGAACCTATCTGAAAAGAGTCTTTTAAGAACTCTTATAGCGGCAGCTAGGCTTCTCATAGCCTCAAACTGGAAAACGCAAGGTCTTCTGTCTGGCACACAATGGCTAAATAGAGTTACCTCTATTTCCAGACTGAAAGAGCTATCCCATTGGGAATTGAGATCACATCATAAATATAAGAAAATCTGGTCCCCGTGGATAAACTGGAGATCCTCAAAACCTAAGGCATGAGCTGTTCTTTCATCTCCTACTCCAGAATTTCATACACATCCGCTATCTCTGAACTGGAACCAGTTTAACACTTCCGCTTCAGTTTTCACATATATTCATAAATCACAACTCACCTTATCTTTCTTATGATAGGTACCGTCTACCCCCCACCTTCTGTCCTGTTCTCTTATTTTATTTTGTTTATTTTGTTTTAGATAATTACATATAGACACAGGCCTTACAAAGCTATCGATGACGAGTGGAGGCCTCCCCCTCCTATCCCTCCTGACCTTCCTCACTAAAATAGCGTCCTTTAAAGGACTTCACTGAGTTTTTAACTTAGGGGGAAGAGGTCATTTGGGATTTCAGGTATTAGAGATACTGGGCTTACAGGATTCAATGTAATACATAACCTTAATGGTAATATCAGAACACTCTCACTTAAATATGGACAAAGCTAACGCTGATATAGCTCTTGTTCTGATTTGTTTCTTTATGAATCCTCTCAAATAGAGTTCTTTCTCCTTGAGGGCGTAAAAGCCCTCACTCTCTTAGCCATTGTAAATTTTTGCTCTATGTGATTTTGTACTATTGCATTTTGGCCTCAATGCAACTTTGACTTGCTGGCATGTATTGTAACCCCCTTTTATTGAAAATCAATAAAAATAATAAAAAAAAAAAAAAAAAAGTAAAGTAGAATAGAAATCTGCAGAACATGTAGTTACTTACTGGGCCAGTATATCGGGAATAGTCACAATGTTTAAGCCAACATGGCCATAGATAGATGATAAATGTTCTTAGGTTACTTTCACACTAGTGTTTTGGCTTTCCGTTTGTGATATCCTTTTAGGGCTCTCACAAGCGGTCCAAAACGGATCAGTTCTGACCTAATGCATTCTGAATGGAAAAGGATCCGCTCAATGCGCATCAGTTTGCCTCCAATCAGTCACCATTCCGCTCTGGAGGCTGCCTGCAGCGTTTTGCTGTCCGCTTGACGAAGCGGAGCCAAACGGATCTGTCCTGGCACACAATGTAAGTCAATAGGCTGGCGCTTCCATACAAGCAAGGGAGGCAATTGCCCCCGGGCCCCCGAGTCCTTAGGGGCCCCCAGCGCTGACCCGCAACTAACTATATTTCCGTGGCGGGCTGCGGCCGGCTAACAGCACTAAGCGGATGGAGTCCGGAGTCTCTGGACTAATGGAAAGACTGAGGCGGCAGCGGCATGCCATACTGCAGCAGGGCCCGCGGCCGCTCTGAGCCCCTCTCTGCTGCCTGCCTCTTTAAGTGAGCAGTGGCTGCTGGAGAGTGCCGCCGCACAGGCAAGTCTTCGCATCTGTGACGTTGCCTGCAAGCTCCACCCCCAGAGAAGAAGGAGCGAGCAAGGCACCGAGCGCCAGCCAGCCACTGCCAGGGAAGGCCCGCCCCACACACAGCCATTCAGCCAAAAAAGGTACAAATAACAACTGGATCTGGCCGTCCCAGTGCCAGTGGCAGTGGGAGCAGAGATGTGCATGTGCTAGTCTGGAGAAATGTGCATTGGGGGGGGGGGGAGATTAGGGGTTAGTATGCATATGCTGGAGAAATGTGCTAGTGGGGAGAGGGGCTGGGGGAAATGAGAGACATGCTGCTGCCACTGGCCCATGGAGGGGATCGGGAGAAATGTGCCATGGGGGGTTTGGCACTTGATACTGGCACATGGGGGGGTTGGCACTTGATACTGCACATGGGGGGTTGCACTTGATACTGGCACATGGGGGGTTTGGCACTTGATACTGGCACATGGGGGGGTTTGGCACTTGATACTGGCACATGGGGGGTTTGGCACTTGATACTGGCACATGGGGGGTTTGGCACTTGATACTGGCACATGGGGGGGTTGGCACTTGATACTGGCACATGGAGGGGTTTGGCACTTGATACTGGCACATGGGGGGTTGCCAATTGATACTGGCACATGGGGGTTGGCACTTGATACTGGCACATGGGGGTTGGCACTTGAGACTGGCACATGGGGGGAAGAGAGGCACTTGTTACTGGCACATGGGGGGAAGAAGCATTTGATACTGGCATATTATTATGGGGCACTATGGGGGCTTCTACTGAGGAAGAAGGGATATTTTATATGGAGGGCTCTGTGTGGTACTAGTATTATCAGGGGTATTATCTGTTTCTGCAGTATAGTATTGGGGAGCACAGTGGCACAGTATTGGGGTAGTAGGATGATTTGTCCAGAAGATGGGAGGATATATGGAAAAGTAGTAAACTAAGAATTTTTTTGTTGTTGTCAAACTGCAGAGACGGAAAATGGCGACAAAATGGTGGTCTGGTCTGAAGGTCTGAAAGGGGAAGACGAGGACAGAGAACATCTACATCAAAGGATATGTCACTGGATGTAAGAGGTATGTGCGCTGTATTTCTGTAGGTATTTCACCTAGAACGAGATGAGCGAATGGCTGCTGCACGTGTTAGGACATGGGGCAAGGAACTCTGGGAATAAGGGATCACCCACAATGCCATGCATGCAGCCAATTAGCAGCCAGCCAGCCCCTGTGATGTCACAGCCCTATAAATACCCTCAGCCATCTTGGATTCTGCCATTTTCCAGTGTACTTAGTACAGGGAGAGACATCAGCAGGCTCTAGTGACAGTGGTAGAAAAGACTTTATTGTGCTGAAAAAACTATTTACAAGATCAGGGAAAAGATTATTCAAGGTGTAGGGAAAGCATAGGGAGGAATCATCTACACTATAAAAGGAGAACAGGGTTCAATAGGAGAGTGTACAGCCTGGGTAATAGGAGCGACTCTATTACACCTTACTACACTTATTGGGGATCCAAATTGCCACTATACTGCTGCTTTTAGGTTTGCACTATATGATACATCAGTAATTCCAGCAAACCTTGTTTGTTATTGGGGTGCAAGTGCTGTGTTGCAGGCTGTGTTTATAGGAAATATACAGTCAGGTCCATAAATATTGGGACATGGACACAATTCAAAATTTTTTGGCTCTATAAACCACCACAATGGATTTGAAATGAAACGAACAAGATGTGCTTTACCTGCAGACTGTCGGCTTTAATTTGAGGGTATTTACATCCAAATCAGGTGAACGGTGCAGGAATTACAGCAGTTGCGTATGTGCCTCCCACTTGTTAGGGGACCAAAAGTAATGGGACAGAATAATAATCATAAATTAAACTTTCACTTTTTAATACTTGGTTGCAAATCCTTTGCAGTCAATTACAGCCTGAAGTCTGGAACGCATAGACATCACCAGACACTGGGTTTCATCCCTGGTGATGCTCTGCCAGGCCTCTACTGCAACTGTCTTCAGTTCCTGCTTGTTCTTGGGGCATTTTCCCTTCAGTTTTGTCTTCAGCAAGTGAAATGCAGCTCAATCGGATTCAGGTCAGGTGATTGACTTGGCCATTGCATAACATTTCACTTCTTTCCCTTAAAAAACTCTTTGGTTGCTTTTGCAGTATGCTTTGGGTCATTGTCCATCTGTACTGTGAAGCGCCGTCCAATGAGTTCTGAAGCATTTGGCTGAATATGAGCAGATAATATTGCTCGAAACACTTCAGAATTCATCCTGCTGCTTTTGTCAGCAGTCACATCATTAATAAATACAAGAGAACCAGTTCCATTGGCAGCCATACATGCCCACGCCATGACACTACCACCACCATGCTTCACTAATGAGGTGGTATGCTTAAGATCATGAGCAGTTCCTTTCCTTCTCCATACTCTTCTCTTCCCCACACTCTGGTACAAGTTGATCTTGGTCTCATCTGCCCATAGGATGTTGTTCCAGAACTGTGAAGGCTTTTTTAGATGTCGTTTGGCAAACTCTAATCTGGCCTTCCTGTTTTTGAGGCTCTCCAATGTTTTGCATCTTGTGGTGAACCCTCTGTATTCACTCTGGTGAACTCTTCTCTTGATTGTTGACTTTGACACACATACACCTACCTCCTGGAGAGTGTTCTTGATCTGGCCAACTGTTGTGAAGGGTGTTTTCTTAACCAGGGAAAGAATTCTTCGGTCATCCACCACAGTTGTTTTCTGTGGTCTTCTGGGTCTTTTGGTGTTGCTGAGCTCACCGGTGCGTTCCTTCTTTTTAAGAATGTTCCAAACAGTTGTTTTGGACACGCCTAATGTTTTTGCTATCTCTCTGATGGGTTTGTTTTGTTTTTTCAGCCTAATGATGGCTTTCTTCACTGATAGTGACATCTCTTTGGATCTCATCTTGAGAGTTGACAGCAACAGATTCCAGATGCAAATAACACACTTGAAATGAACTCTGGACCTTTTATCTGCCCATTGTTATTGGGATAATGAGGGAATAACACACACCTGGCCATGGAACAGCTGAGAAGCCAATCGTCCCATTACTTTTGGTCCCCTAACAAGTGGGAGGCACATATGCAAACTGTTGTAATTCCTACACCGTTCACCTGATTTGGATGTAAATACCCTCAAATTAAGGCTAACAGTATGCAGTTAAAGCACATTTCATTTCAAATACATTGTGGTGGTGTATAGAGCCAAGAATTTTAGAATTGTGTCGATGTCCCAATATTTATGGACCTGACTGTACGTACGTCATATTAACCATTCTGTGGTGCAGTTACATTGTTCTACAGCTATTTTTGGGGTGTATAAGTGTAAAAAAAAGTACGTATTATTTGCTGTTCTGCGGTGCAGTTACTTTGTACAACAGCCTTTTTTGGGGTGTATAAGTGTAAGAAAAAGTAAATCTTAATTGTCGTTCTGCGGTTCAGTTATTTTGTACTACAGCCTTTTTTGGGGTGTATAAGTTTAAAAAAAGTACGTCTTATTTGCCGCTCTGCGGTGCAGTCACATTGTATTACAGCCTTTTTTGGGGTGTATTAGTGCAAAAAACAAGTACGTTTTATTTGCGGCTCTGCGGTCAAGTTACATTGTTCTACAGCTTTTTTGGGGTGTATTCATTTCCTTTTAATTTAATTATTTTATCTAACAGTATGTCAGACAGACAAGTGACAGGCTCTTTAAAGGGAATGGGCAGTGGCCAAAATGTTTCTGTCGCAGGCAGCAGAAGAAGGAGGGGTGGCAGAAGGAGTCGCAGCTAGAGGCCTGAGGTCCCGGTGTCATCTAGCGGTCGTGTCTTGACCAGCAACCCAGCGGTGCTTGAATTTTTGGCTCGGTCTTCTACTTCATCGCATTGACAACAGACACCCCCAGCCAAAAGTCGGTGGGTTCTTCAGACACAATGCTTAGTTGGCATAGCCCAGGAGCAGGCCCTGTGCCCTCACCTCTCCTCAACCTGGGTTTGTCCTTTTCTGTTCTCTTTGCTAGAGAAGTATATGCCGTAGGTTCCGCTCCATTTTTCAGTGAGGACGAGCTACTAGAGGACAGTCAGCAGCTACTGCCCAGCCAAGATCTGGAGGAGAGATCCGTCGCTTCCTCCGGTAGGCAGCCAAGTAGTGATGATGAAAGTCGAGTGGGAGCTGATGTGGTGAGCGGGAAGGCTCTAGCCCTGAAACCATTGAGGGGGACATCAGTGACTTGCAGACAGTAGTGGATGATGATGAAGCTGATCGCACTTGGGAGCCGGGTGAAGAAGGGGCTTCATCATAATCAGGAGAAGAGGGTGGCAGCTTGTGCATGAGGCAGCAGCTGAGCCAGCAAGGTGGTAGAGTGGCAGGGAGTCAGCAGGGTGGCAGCAGTGGGAGGTCGGGAGCCAAACGTGCCCGGGGTAGACAGCCCGCTTCACAGAAGACAACCTGCCCGGGAAGTAGCAGTGCAGGGGTTCATGGAGGCAGTGGTAGCAGGCAGTCAGTACGGAGTGTTGGGGGGAAAATGCCATACTCAGCGGTGTGGCAATTTTATGTTAGGCCGCCGGAGGAGGTGAACATGGCCATTTGCCGAATTTGTGGGCAGAAGGTGAAGCGTAGCCAGGGTGCGTTAACACATGCAGCGTCACCATAAAGTGGCCTGGGAGTACCTTGGCTCCGATGTGGTGGTCCAGCCTGCCGCAGCAACAGCTGCATCACCCAGTGGCATGCACCCGATTTCTGTCAGTAAAGGATCCACCACCTCAGCCGAAGGGAGCTGTCTGTCCGTCCCATCATCTGCTGGTTCTGATGCTCCTGCTCCTCCTCCTCCTCCTCATTAGTCATTTCGTCAAAAATCGATCACCGAAGCGATTGCCAAGAGACAACAGTATGCGTGCACTCATCCTACAGCACAGAAGTTGAACATGCTCCTAGCCAAGTTGCTGGTGCTGCAGTACCTCCCTTTCCAAGTGGTGGACTTTGCACCTTTAAGAGAACTGATGGCTTGTGCCGAGCCGAGGTGGAGAGTCCCAAGCAGTCATTTCTTTGCCGAAAAAGGCAGTACCAGCCCTGCACACATATGTAGAACAGAAGGTGGGCCAGTACTTGGGCCTGCCGGTGTTTGCCAAAGCCAACGTGTGGAGCTGTAACTATGGTCAAGGACAATATATGTCCTTTACGGCCCGCTGGGTAAATGTGGTTTCTGTCCAGCCACACCAGCAACATGGCCAGGTGATGCCGATTCTGCCTCCACGTTCTAACGCCGTTGGTCCTGCGACAATGTCCGCCTCTGCCTCCTCATCCTCAACCGTGTCCTCAGCCTCCACTGCAGGGACAATTCACAGTGCCCCGCCAGCATACCATATGTGCAGGGCATGGCGGTGTGATGCTGTTTTGCACCTACTGTAGTTTGCCTGAGTGAACGGAGTCACACAGGGGAGGAACTGCTCCATGTCCTTCATCAAGAATTCAAATCCTGGCTTTCTCCTCGACAACTCAAAATCGGAACCATGGTGACCGACAACGGGAAGAACATTGTGTCGGCGCTGTGTCAAGGAGGGCTGAGCCATTCACCCTGCATGGCGCACGTGTTCAATCTGGTTGTAAAGCGATTCCTTCTGCCCATCTGCAAGACATCCTGAAAATGGCCAGGAAACTTTGCATGCACTTCAGACACTCATACACCACGAAGCACACCCTTCTTGAGCTGCAGCGGCAGAACGGCATCCCCCAACATAGGCTGATATGCGACGTTTCCACCTGTTGGAATTCAACCCTCTATATGTTGGACCGATTATATGAACAGAGAAAGGCCAATTATGATTTCTTGATGATACAGGCGGACAGAGGTACTCCCCTGTGTAACTTCAATGTTAGCCATTGGCAGCTCATGCGTGACACCTGCCGTTTGCTCGGACTCTTTGAGAAGGCCACTTTATTTGTCAGTCGCCAGGACTATGGTATGAACAACGTCATTCCACTGATTCATGTCCTGGAACATATGCTGCTAAATCTGGCTGGCCAGGGGACAGGAAACCTGGCAACTACATCTCACGGCCACATGAGCCCTGTGGGGGCTGAACTAGAGGAGGAGGAGGAGGACATTCGAGCATAAGCAATATGTAAAGAAATGGGTGGTTTTTCTACACAGGTGACAGGAGAGGAGGAGCAGGAGCAGCCAGAGGAGCTACAGGGCGATGAGGAAGAGGAGGCAGAGGACCCAGACACACTGTGGCAGTATGCAATGGAGATGAAGGCAGGGAGTCCCTCTGAGTCACTTGCGCAAATGGCCCCATGCATGCTCACTTGCTTGCGTAGTGACTAGTGATGAGCGGCAGGGGTAATATTCGAATTTGTGATATTTCGCAAATATTTTGTAGAATATTCGTTGAATATCCGTGAATTTGAATGTTCGTTATATTCTAAATTTTTTTTTTTTACTCGAAAATCGGCAAGGTAATGATCGCTTAATATGCGAATATTACGCGATCAATACAGGTGTGGGTCAAAAACGAATATATAGCACTATAGAATATAGTGCTATATATTAGTTGTTTAGAATATTCGTCATTTTTTTCCGTCTGAAGTCATGATTCCTCCGTGCTTAAGTTGCTTGACAAGCAACTTAAGCAGGGAGGAGTCATAACTTCTAAAAAGCGAATATACCATATATCACTATATGTATATTTGTTTTTTAGAATATTTGTAATTTTTTTCCATCTAAAGTCACGATTCCTCCCTGCTTAAGTTGCTTGTGGGCCAATGAATCATTGGCCCACAAGCAAGAAGCAGGGAGGAATCATGTGTTCAGATGGAAAAAATTATGAATATTCGAAAAACAAATATATAGCACTATATTCGAAATATTCGCAAATTCTCGAAGTGCCGATATTCTCTATTAAAATTCGTAATTTGAATATCCTCGCTCAACACTAATAGTGACAGCCGAATTGTCACCATTTGCCAGATGGATGACTACTGGCTCTCCACCATTTAAGACCCTCGCTACCAGTCCAAAATGGGGGCCTTTTTTACACCCACTGACAGAGAGGACAAACTGAACTACTATTGAGACATCCTATGTAGTCAGTTGGCCGCTGCCTATGTGCGCCATCGCCAATCCTCACACAGTTCTTCCCAGGGGGGCCCTCTGCGCTCACGTTCCACTGCCATGGCTGCTGGGGGGTGGGGGCAAGAGCAGTACCAGCTCCATCAGCAGCAACTTAAGTCTAGAGTCGCTGATGAGCAGTTTTCTTCACCCGCCTACTGAAGAAACTACTCACCACTACTCAGCTTGTTTATACCGTTTACGGTGCCAGGAGTGGGTCTCTCTGTGCTTGTTTCGCTTTCTGATGACACTGTGTAATGTTCGCCTCCGAATATCCACGATCGCAAAATCTTTTTTGTAGATCCCGAGACTGCCTATTGAAAGCCTCTTCCGTTGAACAAACTCTCCTGGCCCCCAGAAACTGGCCATATGGAACACTGCAGACAAGGCTCTGCGGGCGACACCACTGCGCATGTAGGATGGAGCTGGTGGACGCCGCCCTGCGGAACAGGTCTGCGGACATCCCGCCGGCCTCGTCCACACGAATCCGCACATCGAGAAAGTCGAGCAATGTTTTGTTGATCCTAGATGTCAATGTAATATTATGGTTTTTACAATTGAGCAACCCCACCAGCTCAGTGAATCCAGATTGTGGGCCCTGCCACACGACGAAAATATCGTCAATGTAGCGGGCCCACATCTGGACCCCGCCAATGTCACTGTATACCTCCGCGAGGAACACCTCCCTCTCCCACAGCCCCAGGAACAGGCAGGCATAGGACGGCACACAGGCCGCCCCCATGGTCGTTCCCTGGAGCTGCAGGTAGAAGGCAATTTTAGATGAAAAATTGTTAGGAAACATTCTGTTCTGTATACTTACTTGTATAAAGTGCAAGTGCTGCCAACAATTACAAGCAAGAGGCACTCCGATATAATCTGTATATCACATAAAGGAGAGACTCATTCACATTGTGGTACAATTGTTCATGTAGTGGGACTCCTACACTCATAAAGCCTATGCACTAAGTGAAAGTGCTGCCAAAAATTACAATGAACCTGCAGTCCAATACACCCATTGTTACACATAAAGGAGGGCATCATACACACCCTTGAAAAATTATAATTGATGGCCTGTTGGTGACCCTCAAAAACATTTGAAGCAAGGGCCTTCTGATCTGACAATCTAAAACATTAGGGGCGAGGGCCTGCTGCTGAGCTGACCATCTAAAACATTATGGTTGAGGGCCTGCTTCTTAGCTGACCATTTAAAATATTATAGGAGAGTGCCTGCTGCTTAGCTGACCATGGAAAAAATTATGGTTGAAGGCCTGCTGCTGAGCTAACCCTATAAAACATTATGGTTGAGGGCCTGCTGCTGAGCTGACCATCGAAAACAATATAGTTGAGGGCCTGCTGCTGAGCTGACCCTATAAAACATTATGGTTGAGGGCCTGCTGTTGAGCTGACCCTCTAAAAGGTTGTAGGTGAGGGCCTGCAGGTGAGCTGACCTTCTAAAACATTATATGCGAGGGCCTGCAGGTGAGCTGACCCTGTAAAAGATTGTAGGTGAGGGTTTGCAGGTGAGCTGACCTTCTAAAACATTATATGCAAGGGCCTGCAGGTAAGCTGACCCTGTAAAAGATTGTAGGTGAGGGCCTGCAGGTGAGCTGACCCTGTAAAACATTATATGCGAGGGCCTGCAGGTGAGCTGACAATCGAAAACATTATGGGCGAGGGCCTGCTGCCGCTCTGTTGACTCTAGATAACTTCTGGCTGATCGCACGTCCCCGTGACGTCGACGATCCATTTGGATGTCTGCCCTATCAACTTTCGATGGTACTTTCTGCGCCTACCATGGTGACCACGGTTAATGGGGAATCTGGGTTTTATTCCGGAGAGGGAGCCTGAGAAACGGCTACCACATTTAGAGACCCTGTTATTGGAATGAGTACCCTATTAAATCCTTTAACTGCGTTGGTCAGGGCACGTGTGATGTTACGGGACAGATGCTGGTGTAAGGCGGGCACGGCACACCGTGAAAAATAGTGGTGGCAGGGGACTGCGCACCGCGGGGCGGCTGCCGACATGGCTTCAGTGTCCACAAGCCTAAATGGCAACATTTCCAGGGCCAGTAATTTGGAAAGCTGCTCATTTAGTGCTATGGCATATAGGTGGGTTGGTGGTCGAGTATTTGCGCTTGCGTTCAAATGACTGGGGAAAGGACATTTGGAGGCAGTGCTGGGACAGGGAAGTGAATGTGGTCGCTGATGGTGCTTGCGAAGGTCCAGGTGCAGGGCAGGAGGCATCCGGGCCTGCGCCTTCGACAGGGAATTGGCCAGCAGCACGTAACATAGGGGAAAGAGGAGGCAGTGGAGTGACCCGCAGACACAGATTGTGGACCCAGGCGTTTGTCCCACTTATTAGGGTGCTTGGATGCCATGTGGCGGATCATGCTGGTGGTGGTGAGGTTGCTAGTGTTCACGCCCCGGCTCATTTTGGTACGGCACAGGTTAAAAACTACTATTCTTTTGTCGTCCGCACTTTCCTCAAAAAAGCGCCATACTGCGGAACACCTACCCCTTGGCAAGGGAGATTTCCGCAAGAGGGTGCTCTGTGGAACAGTTGCGGGCCTGTTTGGTGTGGCCCGTCTTCTCCCTTTTGCCAACCCACTGCCTCTTCCAGCCTGTTGCGGTGCTGCAGATCCCTCCCCCACAGATAATTTTTTTCAGCGCACACGTTACACTGCAGATGTGGCATTGGTAATGTCACTGTCAGAAGCGGACACCGTCTATTCACAAAGTACACTGTATGTCACAGATACATTTTTTTAGCTCAGTGTAACGTGTGCACTGAAAAAAGAATTCTATGGGGAAGGAGTATTCAGCACCACAACAAAAGGGAGAAGGCGGGCCACACCAAACAGGCCCGCAACCTGTGCTGTACCAAAATGAGCCAGGCCGTGAAAACTAGCAACCTCACCACCACCAGCACTGGAGATGTGGCCCTGGTAATGTCACTGTCAGAAGCGGACACCGTCTATTGAAAAAGTACACTGGATGTCACTGATATTTTAGGGATGCTCACACTTTACACAGGAGATGTGGTGTGGATAATTTAACTGTCCACTGCAGTCTATTAGACGCTATTTAGCGCAGGATGCTCTAAACATATATATTGCTGCTGTCACAAAAGGACTTTTGGGTCTCTGAAAAGTTTTTCTAATAAAAATCTTCCAAAAACACTCCTTACACTGTCTGTACCTTCCTATGCACAGCTCTCCCTGACTAATACTGAGCCGAACACACGTCATCAGGTGCTATAAAGCACCTGAACACGCGTTCCGGCCAGCCAATCACTGTAATGCCAGTAGCCAGTACCTCCCTGCACGTTTTCCGAGTACCGCTATGTGCCGTGCATCGAGATGCTTGAGCCAAACAGGTGTTCGGCCGAGCATACTCGATCAACACTAGTAGTTTTTCAAGCCAGTTATTTTTTATTGATAATCACTTATTTTGATTGGCTTGGTAAAATTTGGGTGTCACTATATGCCTTATAAATGTGTTTGGGGGAGCACTTCATACTATGCTTCACAAAGACTACTGCGTAGTCGAAACGTTGCTGCTTTTATTGGCCTTTTTGTACAATTTTTTATGGACTAACTACAAATAAATAATTTTTGGAAGAATATGCTGCCGTTATCTACTATTTGAACTTCTATCCTGAGGATAGGTCATCAGTAAATATGACTTGGACAACCCCTTTAATATTACACATCACAACACGAACATACAAATAACAAACAACATATTGTTCTTTGATAGGCATTTATACATTGCCATTATATTTCAATCTGTGTCAATTACAGTCAACTACAAAAAAATATATTATAATAATAATAAAAAAAAAAAAATTCTAGGAGACCCCAGAGTGTCAGACACAACTTTTCAGGGCAATCAGGGCATGTTTGACTCAGAGTCAGACCAAATTTGTTCAGACTAAATCATATCTGGAGGCTGAATCTATTGAATGGAATCTGAAACAGAATTTTGGAAAATTGATTACCCCCACTGAGGGAGTAACCAAAGGGTTCCTGTAAGAGTGCTATCTATTGAGGCAAAATGTACTGGTGGCATCTTTGAGTTGTTAACAGTGGGTGTGAGAAATAACCTAGAAAGAAGCTTACCTCTGCTCTATATCCGTCCTACAGGTTGATCTTATAATTCTGACTAAAATTCTGGCCTATAGTATTAATCCACTGATCTAACGTTTCATCTATCAGACCATACCTGACATCTTGAAAGCCCCACAACTTTATCAACCTACCTATTACTCAATTTCACAATGGCTCAAACATTCAGCTTCACCTTTGGGCAACCTTGGAGAGTTTTGGCTATGCCTCTGAGTTCAGTACATGAGTTGAAAAGCCTGAGTCCTGATGAACAGGCACCTCTCTCACCCATTCTGTGCGCACTCAGCTTCTGTTAGCCTAGTTGAGGACAAATGGTGGGTTCACCAGACGACACTGCAACCTGAAAATGTAAGTGAACCACCAGGTACTTGACTCATTTACTTCCATTGACCATCAGGAACCTTCACTGATGTCACCATTTACACTTTTAATACCGATAACCATATTTATTTCTGCCAAGAAAAAGCCTGAAAAACACATCGTGAAATCTGAAAGTGCCACCTGAGGGCTCTACCAATCAAGTACAATTATGGAAAGCTACAAGTGAAAATAATTTGAAAATATATTAAAAGCATATTTTTCCCTCCTGGGTAATTATAAATCTATAATCATCCTCTGGGGTTGTCCCAGCACAGTATAAATCTCCTACTCAGCTCCCACTCACTTCCAGTATAGAATTTTACATTAGGACAAGCCTGCTGGTAAGTCCACCACATGGACATTGTTATTGTAAACACTAACAATGAATTATTGTACTACATGGGTCGCGTCATTCATTTCTTATTGAAAATTAAAATCAGTAACAAATGATTTCTATTAAACTGAGGGGCTAACAAATTTTAATGCAGATTATTTTGTCCGTATGTTGTGGCACTTCATTTATTGGTACGTTGGTTCATTATACGTGGCTTATTTCTTTTTTTCCATTATTTCTTATTATTTGCAATTTTGCATTTTTAACTGGATAACTGGATTTTATCAATGAACTAAAAATTGAATATCTGCACAGCAGCCTGTCAAGTCAGCCGTCTTCTTTGGACATTGTCAGAATTATAAAAGTGTAATTAAATTAACTGTACACAGAACACCTAAAATGTGCAACTGATGGCAGTAATGTCTGCAAAGCATTTATACTAAAAAAAGATCTGTTCTTAACTGATGTAGGTTTAGTTTTTTATTTTATTATTTTTTTATGTGAACTGTGCAGAAATTATGAGCTGAAAATGTTACAAATGATTATTAGAATGGTTACCAGCCAAGCTAAAGAAAAAAATCAGTTGGGGAGATAATCTTAGTATCATGCTCAAATTCCTCCCTTCACACCCCAGCAAAAATCACAGATTTAATAATGACATTTGTATTATTAAACATTATTTGACATTATTTCATTATTAAACATTGTAATTATTTTTAGCTAAGTAGGTCTTCACTGAACATATTTAACCATTTGACTTTAGAATTTTGCTGTTCTGAGGCTGCCTGTTGCTTTAAGTTCACCTAGTTACAAACTTTGCTTTGGCGGTTGCAATGCATCTGCCTAGCATTGGAATGTAGGTTTGATTAGCATCTAGCCTTGCCAGGTTGATTAGGATGGAGTGCTGATTGTAGAGTCTATTTATAGCCAGGCCTCAATTAAATATGGTGCTTGCCATGTGCCTGTCTTCTTTCCCCTAGATTCTTATCTAGTCTAGTGTGTTTTCTGCAAATTCTTGAATATGTTCCACAGAGCCTGGTTTGCTATGTGTATATCAGGGAATTATAGTTCCACATAGATTTGTATGTTGCTGTTTTTGGGGCTTGAAAGTGGCTGTGCTGTTGTATTGTCCTGACTGTTACCTGCATGCCATATATCTTCCATCCATTCCATTGCTAGATCATCTTCTCCTTGGTCCTCAACATTCAGTCCCTATCATCTTCTGATGAGTTTGTTTAAAAGGACCTCTCTGGTACTCAAATATTGGTGAACTATCCTGAAGATAAGCCATTGGTATAAGGTTGGTGAAGGGCCAACAAACCCCTCCCGCTTTTCAGCTGTTTTGGAAAGCTACTGGTGCCTGAAACTATACAGCAAAAGTTTCTTTCCACTTTTTAATCGGCCATGCCAGGGTACTAATGCTCAAGTAAATGGGTGCTGAGCTTCAGAAAACTGGAGCTGGAAACTTCACAGTGGATGGAGTCTTCCATGCACTGCATAGTTCTCAGGTCTGCTGGCTGCAAAAGTAGCCGATAAGTAGGGCTACCAGGTATCAAATCCCTATCAATCTAATATTGATGACCTCTCCTAAGGAAAAGTACCATAAAACTCCTTTAAATGTTTAGGTTTCTGCCAGTATTGATAATTCATTTATGTGATTTTTCTGACCGTCTGGAAAGGCCACTGTTATAGGTGAAGTCCCATTGGGTGGACTTGTGCTTTTACATATTTAGTTTTTTGTTTTTTTAAATATTGAAATACAGTTGCAAGAAAAAGTATGTGAACCCTTTGGAATGAGATTGGATTTCTGCACAAATTGGTCATAAAATGTGATCTGATCTTCATCTAAGTCACAACAATAGACAATCACAGTCTGCTTAAACTAATAACGCACAAAGAATTAAAATGTTACCATGTTTTTATTGAACACACCATGTAAACATTCACAGTGCAGGTGGAAAAGGTATGTGAACCCTTGGATTTAATAACTGGTTGAACCTCCTTTGGCAGCAATAACTTCAACCAAACGTTTCCTGTAGTTGCAGATCAGACGTGCACAACGGTCAGGAGTAATTCTTGACCATTCCTCTTTACAGAACTGTTTCAGTTCAGCAATATTCTTGGGATGTCTGGTGTGAAATGTTTTCTTGAGGTCATGCCACAGCATCTCAATCGGGTTGAGGTCAGGACTCTGACTGGGCTACTCCAGAAGGCATATTTTCTTCTGGTTAAGCCATTTAGTTGTTGATTTACTTCTATGCTCTGGGTCGTTGTCCTGTTGCAACACCCATCTTCTGTTGAGCTTTAGCTGGTGGACAGATGGCCTTAAAGGGATTCTGTCACCCCCCTTAACCCAAAATCGGATTTTAAAGCAGTCATGCAGCACAGCTTACCTTGAATAGGCTGTGCTCTTCTATCTTGTAATCCGTCCAGTAGTTTATGTGAAAATCGACTTTTATGGTTATGCAAATTAGCCCTGAAGGTGCCTAGAGGGGCGTTTTGTTCCCCTTAGTGAGCCCAGTAACGCCCCTCTTACAGTGCCCAGCCCGCCTTCCTTGCAACTGTCTAACCGCCCCCAGCCTCCCACAGCCTCTCATCCCTCTCCTCCCCCTCCCTCACGGCCGAACGAACTCTCTCACAGGCGCAGTACCCACTGAGGGCTGCGCCAGTGCGATCTGCAGGAGACTGAGGGCAGGAGCTTCATCCTCGTCACTGGGCATGCGCCGAGCCCAGTGATGTCCGATGCTCGCTCTTCCCTCATGTCTTGATAAACTTGGGAATTCATTTTTCCTTTCGATGATAGCAAAGCAGCCCCAAACCATGACGCCCCCACCACCATACTCCACAGTTGGGGTGAGGTTTTGAGGTTGGTGTGCTGTGCCTCTTTTTCTCCACATATAGTGTTGTGTGTTTCTTCCAAACAACTCAACTTTGGTTTCATCTGTCCACAGAATATTTTGCTACTACTGCTGTGGAACATCCAGGTGCTCTAGCGCAAACTGTAAACATGCAGCAATGTTTGTTTTGGACAGCAGTGGCTTCCTCTGTGGTATCCTCCCATGAAATCCATTCTTGTTTAGTGTTTTACGTATCGTAGATTTACTAACAGGGATGTTAGCATATGCCAGAGGCTTTTGTAAGTCTTTAGCTGACACTCTAGGATTCTTCTTCACCTCATTGAGCAGTCTGCGCTGTGCTCTTGCAGTCATCTTTACAGGACGGCCACTCCTAGGGAGAGTAGCAGCAGTGCTAAACTTTCTCCATCTATAGACAATTTGTCTTACCGTGGACTGATGAACAACAAGGCTTTAGGAGATACTTTTATAACCCTTTCCAACTTTATGCAAGTCAACAATTCTTAATAATAGGTTTTCTGAGAGCTCTTTTGTGCGAGGCATCATTCACATCAAGCAATGCTTCTTGTGAAAAGCAAACCCAAAACAGGTGTGTGTTTTTTTATAGGGCAGCTGTAACCAACACCTCCAATCTCATCTCATTGATTGGACTCCAGTTGGCTGACACCTAACTCCAATTAGCTCTTGGAGATGTCATTAGTCTAGGGGTTCACATACTTTTTCCACCTGCACTGTGAATGTTTACATGGTGTGTTCAATAAAAACATGGTAACATTTAATTCTTTGTGTGTTATTCGTTTGAGCAGACTGTGATTGTCTATTGTTGTGACTTAGATGAAGATCAGATCACATTTTATGACCAATTTGTGCAGAAATCCATATCACTCCATAGGGTTCACATACTTTTTCTTGCAACTGTATATTAGAGGATCTGTCTGAGAAGTCAGTGTGTAACTGTAATTAGTGATGAGCGAGAGGTGCCATATTCGATTTCGCGATATTTCGCGAATATTCGAGTGAATATTCGTGTCATATTCGTCGAAATCGAATATTCGTAATTTTCCCATTTATCGCGATTATTATGCGATTTAATTAATCGCATATTGCGATTATTTCTTTTAATAGTATAAGGCAACGGTATTTTACGAAATTTCGTAATATTGCTCTAACTTCGTCTTTTAGAATATGACGAATATTCTAAGAGACGAAGTTAGAGCAATATTACGAAATTTCGTAATATACACATATAGATTGTAATTTAGCTAATATAGTGCTTTAATCATTTTTTTTTTCTCTAATTTTTTTAGCCTCTTCTGAATTTAAGTTTTGTAAAATATGTGCACTGTTAAAAAAAATTCGTAATATTGCTCTAACTTCGTCTTTTACGAATATTCTAAAAGACGAAGTTAGAGCAATATTAAGAATATAAGTAAAAAGTTGAAATCGCAATTCGATTATTTTAACTTGAATTAATCGAATTGCGATTTCAACTTGGACCTGGTTTACTATGGTTGCTGCTATATACTATAGAAATGCTAAGTTGAAATCGCCATGCGATTACTTCGAGTTATATTAATCGTATTGCGATTTCAACTTTTGTACATTCTTGTACATGGAGACGTTCCCATGGTGATGGGGACGCTCCATGAGCATGGAATATAGCAGTGCTAACTAAGTTGGCACTGCTAAGTTGAAATCGTAATGCGATTATTTCGTGTTATATTAATCGCATCGCGATTTCAACTTTTACCTGTTTTACTATGGTTGGCTTCAATGGCTTGCTAGAATTTGCGAAAATACGAATATATTCGTCATATTCCACAAAACTAATATACAAATGTATTCGTCATATTCCACAAAACGAAGATATTCTCCTTCTTCGTTTTAGCTACCTATTCATCCTACTTCGTGAATTCTAGCAATCATATAGGAAAGTTGACTATAGAGACAGCTAAGTTTAATTCGCTATGCGATTTTATTACTTAGCTTTTTTTAAAAATAAATAGAATAATTATAATACCTGATAATTATTATAATTATTCTATTTATAAAAAAAAAAAAGCTAAGTAATAAAATCGCATAGCGAACCTGTGTAAATGTGCAGTTATTCAGCTGTCAAACGAGCAAACAATTGCTGTGTATAACTGCAGCTAATGAACAGTCACTGATCCGGAATGAATATTCATATTAACCTTGATCCTTGTCCGGTCAATTGGCCTGTGTGCAGCTTATGCTAAATTCTTATCAAATCAATCCAAATGTATTCAGAGTTGTCCATTGTCTTTATGTATGTACATTAGTGATGAGCGAGAGGTGCCATATTCAATTTCGCGATATATCGCGAATATTCGAGTGAATATTCGTGTTATATTCGTCGAAATTGAATATTCGTAATTATTTTGATTTTTCGCGAATAATATGCGATTATTTTAATCGCGTGTTGCGATTTTTCTAGTATAATAGTATAAGGCAATGGTATTTTACGAAATTTCGTACTATTGCTCTAACTTCGTCTTTTAGAATACTACGAATATTCTAAAAGACGAAGTTAGAGCAATATTAAGAAATTTCGTAAAATACACATATATATTGTAATTTAGCTAATATAGTGCTATAATCATTTTTTTTTTCTTTCATTTTTTTTCCCTCTTCTGAACTTAAGTTTTGTAAAATATGTACACTGTTAAAAAAATTAATATAGCAGTATATTAGCTAAATTACAATATATATGTGTATTTTACGAAATTTCGTAATATTGCTCTAACTTCGTCTTTTAGAATATTCGTAATATTCTAAAAGACGAAGTTAGAGCAATAGTACGAAATTTCGTATAATACACATATATGGAATATAGCAGTGCGAAGCAAAAATTGCGATGCGATTAATATAACACGAAATAATCGCATGGTGATTTCTACTTAGTACTGCTATAGTCCATCAGTTGAAATCGCCATGCGATGAATATAACTCGAAGTATAGTACTGCTATATTCCATATTCGCCGAATATGGACTATAGCAGTACTAAGTAGAAATCACCATGCGATTATTTCGTGTTATATTAATCGCATCGCAATTTCAGCTTCGCACTGCTATATTCCATATATGTGTATTTTACGAAATTTCGTACTATTGCTCTAACTTCGTCTATCAGAATATTACGAATATTCTAAAAGACGAAGTTAGAGCAATATTACGAAATTTCGTAAAATACACATATATATTGTAATTTAGCTAATATACTGCTATATTAATTTTTTTAACAGTGTACATATTTTACAAAACTTAAGTTCAGAAGAGGGAAAAAAAATTAGAGAAAAAAAATGATTAGAGCACTATATTAGCTAAATTACAATATATATGTGTATTTTACGAAATTTCGTAATATTGCTCTAACTTCGTCTTTTAGAATATTCGTAATATTCTAAAAGACGAAGTTAGAGCAATAGTACGAAATTTCGTAAAATACACATATATGGAATATAGCAGTGCGAATCTGAAATTGCGATGCGATTAATATAACACGGAATAATCGCATGGTGATTTCAACGAAATTCTCTAATCCGACAGTACATTCTAGTATATGGAGCGTCCCCATGGTGATGGGGACGCTCCATGAGCACGGCAACGGGCACTGAATTGAGCATTAAAAAAAAAAAAAAAAGAATATTCGATTTCGCGCATATATAGCACTATATTCTAAATATTCGCAAAATCTCGAAATCGCGATATTCGAGAAAAATATTCGCAATTCGAATATTCGCGCTCAACACTAATGTACATATATAATTATGCTTAGTTTTTGTCAGGGTGGATTTGATTTAAATCAAACTGATTTAAATCACGATTTGAATCACGATTTAAATCACTACTCAGTAAGGCTTGATTTAAATCATAGTTTTCTACATAAAGACTAATTCTTGCTGGTATAACTGATAATATGCAAGTAGATGAAGATTTTTAGAATAACAACTTTTCATATTAGCTTGATTAGGTTGAATCTGTATTCATAGGTTTGTAGAAGTTAGGATTAAGGTCTTTTTGTCAACTCTGTTCATGTTATAACATTTTTGCTGTGAACAAGAGGCATGTGATCTCTGCTGAGTCAAATTCAGTTTTGAGAACTGCAAAAGAAAAGCATCTGTGATAATATCTTGTAGGCAGATAAACTGCCCAATAATCTTACAAAAACCTCTGGAAGAGCATGACATTGTGAATGGATTAATGGAATTTATTTACCAAAGAAATTCAACATATACAGCCTTATTCTACATAATCTTTATTTCATGATGGAATAACCTTTGGATGGAATATATTTTCCTTAAAAAGCATTTTATATATCTCATTTAAATAAAAAAAATCTTATTTTTTTGATTTTTTTAAAAACATCATAGATTTTTATCCACCCTGGGTTTTGCACACATAGACTAAGGCTGGCACAAGGGTAGATGACATCTTATCTAAGTGGCATATGTCCTACAAAGTGCTGTTACAGTTAAAAATGGCCTGGGTATATCCATTTGTCTTCTCTTTATATAGGTACAGTACCTGTCAAAAGTTTGGATGCACCTTTTCATTCCATGGTTACTCTTATATTTTTTTTTATTTCTACATCATAGATTCATAATGAATATTTTTTTTCTTCTAGTAAACTAAGAAAACATAATGAAGAATGAAACTTCTATTCATTATTTTTACATTTTACCATTTTCTGGAAAGACAAAGTATAAACCGCTCATTACCACTTTCTTCTTCTTGATATATCTGGTCGGAGTCCTTATCAATTCCTCCATTATCACAGTCATATGTTTGTCAGTTCAGTTACATGAACCAATGTATTTCTTTATCTGTAATTTGTCCATTGTAGACATATTATATACATCGGTCATTGTTCCTAAATTACTGCACATGTTATTGTCCGGAAATCACTTTGTCTCCTTCTCACAATGTTATACTCAGTTCTTCTGTTTTGTAACAGTGGGGGGTGCAGAGGACATTCTTCTCTTCATTATGGCTTACGATCGATATGTCGCTATCTGCCTCCCCTTACATTATCATCGTATCCTGAGTCAGAGAAATTGTATCCTGATAATTATGGGGATGTGGACAGGCGCCTTTTTAAACGCTTTAATATATGTAGAATCAGTGTTATACATGTCCTCCTGTCACTCCAACCTCATCCACCAGTTGTTCTGTGATGCTAAGTCACTAACAAAGACCTCCTGCATAAGTACACAGATGTTTTTTGTAGTAAACAGTATAGAAATTGTGATGTTTGCATTTATTCCATCGATGTGCACATTTATTTCTTATGTTAAAATTTTCTCGGTCATCTTCAAAATGAATATAAAAGAAAGCCAAAAAAAAGCCTTCTCCACCTGCTCATCCCACCTCACTGTCATGACTACATACTATGGTACAGGCATAATAGGGTATCTGATGCCACCTTACTATGATGTTCTGGATTTAGTTTTCAATACCGTCTATACAACTATCATCCCCATGATAAATCCTATCATATACAGTCTACAGAATTCCAATGTAAAATCTGCATTACTGGGGTTATTGAGGGGAATCTGTTTTTAAAGAGTGACTCACCCCAAATACAGCTGTAAAACTGGTCAGAAGTTAAAATGCAAACACAAAGTATTAGAAATGTTGACCCCTAAAAAAGTATGAGTTGAAGTATTTTGGTAGGTATAAATTAGTACTGGTTACATCAGATTTTCACTCCTTTGTGTTCTTTAAGACCCAAATAAACATAATAATTCAAACAAAATATTGTTCCTAAGACACACATGATAGACTAATCATTTTGGATGATGTGGCTTGAGGGGATGGAGCTGGAAAAGAAGCAGCCATGGTGTTCAGACACATAGAGATGGTGCTCATACATTGAAGCAATTGTTCCTGGTTAGTGTTGATCGAGCACCCAAGTATAATGGAAGTCAATGGGAGAACCCAAGCATCAAACCAGGCACCCCCTGCTCTGAAGAGGGGAGGGTGCCTGGTTCATAGGAAAAGGTCAGAAATTGATGGAAACACCACCGAAATGGTTCGGGAACAGCATGGGGAGGATGTCTGCATGCATCTTGTACTCCCAGGTCGCTGCTGGGAACGATGTTGTCCGATTAGTACACACTTATACAGACTGACAATAATACGTACCAAACCGAAGATAAAATTGATTTTAGAGAAAAAATTGTTAGGAAACATTCTTTCCTGTATATTTAGTTGTATATAAAGTGCAAGTGTTGCCAAAAATTACAAGGAAGAGGCACTCTGATACAACCTGTATATCACATAAAGAAGGGCCTCATTCACATTGTGGTACAATTGTTCAGGTAGTGGGACTCCTACACTCATAAAGCCTATGCACTAAGGGAAAGGGCTGCCAAAAATTATAAGGAACCGGCACTCCAATACACCCTTTATTGCACATAAAAGAGGGCATAATACTCAGCCTTGAAAAATCATGATTGATAGCCTGCTGTTGACTCTCAAAAACATTTGGAGCAAGGGCCTGCTGATCTGACCATCGAAAACATTATGGGTGAGGCACATTGAAGGAAATATACTCCAGCACGGTTCCAATGTGTTTATAGTTGCACTTTATTTTACAATTCTCCAAACAGCAGAAGCAAGTGCAGACAAAAAACTCCACCTCCACCACAACAGTGACGCGTTTCGAATAGTCGTTCGTGCATGGGGCTACAAAAATTGGAAGGTGAGCTGGAAAACAACCCTTGCTTTTCTATTATGGGTGAGGGCCTGCTGCCGCTTTGGTGACTCTAGTTAACCTGGGTCCGATCGCACATCTCTGTGACTGCGACGATCCATTCGGATGTCTGGACAATAAACTTTTGATGTTATTGTCAGTGCAAACCATGGTGACTACGGGTAACAGTGAATCAGGGTTTGATTCAAGAGAGGGAACCTGAGAAACGGCTATGGCTACCACATCAAAGCAAGGCATCATGCCCGCAAATTACCTATTAGGTATAATTAGGTGAGGGCCTGCAGGTGAGCTGACCCTGTAAAAGATTTTAGGTGCAGGCCTGCTGGTAAACTGATCCAGTAAAAGATTGTAGGTGAAAGCCTGCTGGTGAGCTGACCCTGTAAAAAATTATATTCGAGGGCCTGCTGGTGAGCTCACCCTGTAAAAGATTGTAAGTGAGGGCCTGCAGGTGAGCTGACCCTCTAAAAAAATTATATGTGAGGGCCTTCAGGTGAGTTGACCCTGTAAAAGATTTGAGGTGCAGGCCTGCTGGTGAGTTGACCCTGTAAAAGATTTTAGGTGCGGGTCTGCTGGTGAGCTGACCCTCTAAAAGGTTGTAGGTGAGGGCCTGCAGGTAAGCTAACCCTCTAAAACATTATATGCGAGAGCCTTCAGGTGAGCTGACCCTGTCAAAGTTTGAGGTGAAGGCCTGCTGGTGAGCTGACCCTGTAAAAGACTGTAGGTGAAGGCCTGCTGGTGAGCTGACCCTGTAAAACATTATATGCGAGGGCCTGCTGGTGAGATGACGCTCTAAAAAATTATATGCAAGGGCCTTCTGGTGAGCTGACCCTGTAAAACATTATATGCGAGGGCCTGCTGGTTAGCTGACCCTCTAAAAAAATTTATGAGAGGGCCTGCCGGTGAGCTGACCCTGTAAAACATTATATGCAAGGGCCTGCTGGTGAGCTGACCCTCTAAAAAATTATATGCGAGGGCCTGCCGGTGAGCTGACCCTGTAAAACATTATATGTGAGGGCATTCTGGTGAGCTGGCCCTTTAAGAAATTATATGCGAGGGCCAGCCGGTGAGCTGGCCATGTAAAACATTATATGCAAGGGCCTGCTAGTTAGCTGACCCACTAAAAAAGTATATGCAAGGGCCTGCTGGTGAGCTGACCATGTAAAACATTATATGAAAGGGCCCGCTGGTGAACTGACCCTCTAAAAATTTTTATGCGAGGGCTTGCTGGTGAGCTGACCCTTTAAAAAATTATATGCGAGGGCCTGCTGGTGATCTCACCCTGTAAAACATTGTAGGTGAAGGCCTGCTGGTAAGCTGACCCTCTAAACAATTATATATTGTACCAGGGCCTGCAGCTAAGCTGACCCTTTAAAACATAATATACGATGGGCATATATGGGACGAATAAGCATGTGTTGATATGATTGAAGAGGATAAGGAGGATGAGAAAAGGAAGATTCAACCATATACAGTATACTTGTTTGTGGTGAAAGGGGTGCATGGGAATACAATGTATTGAGTACATTATAAACAACACATCTGTTATAATGCCACCAGCAGCACTAAATACCCGCTCAGACAAAACGCTGGGCAGGCCAGAACCTCCAAGGCGTAGAGCGCCAGTTCGTTCCACGTGTCCAGCTTGGACACCCAGTAGTTGTAAGGCACTGAGGGATCATTGAGGATGCTGACACGGTCTGCTATGTACTCCTTCACCATCTTCCAAAACCTTTCCCTCCTTGTGACACTAGGCCGTGTATCAGGGTGAGGGTTCTGGTGGGGTGTCATGAAACAGTCCCAGGCTTTGGAGAGTGTTGCAATGTCTCTGTTGGAACTGCTGTGTGTTCCCCTTGTCTCCCCTCCTCGGTTGGCCAAGGAACTATGGACTCTGCCGCCAGCGTTGTCAGGTAGACATTTTTGGAGCAATTTTTTAAACAAGGACCTTCTGGTATAGCACTATTTTGCTCGTCCTCTCCACCAGAGGAATGAGAGATGAGAAGTTCTCTTTGTAGCGGGGGTCAAGAAGGGTGAACAAACAGTAATCCATGTTGTCTAAAATGTGTATAACGCACGGGTCGCGGGAAAGGCAGCCTAATGTGAAGTCAGCCATGTGTGCCAGAGTACCAACAGGCAAGACTTCGCTGTCATCAGGAGGATGACTCTCAATCTCCTCATCCTCTTCCTCCTCTCCTGCCCACCCATGCAGAACAGATGGAATTAAACTTCCATGGGTACTACCCTCTGTAGCGGAGGCAACCGTCTCCTGCTCCTCCTCCTCCTATTCATTGTCCAATTCGCGCAGAGATGAAGAACTGAGGGTGTTCTGGGTATCACCCTGTGTAATGTCTTCCCCTATTTCCACCTCTTCAACATGTAAAGTGTTGCCCTTAATTGTGAGCAGCGAGTGTTTGAGTAGACACAGAAGTTGGATGGTTACGCTGATAATAGCGTTATCGCCGCTCACCATCTGTGTTGATTCTTCAAAGTTACTTAAAACCTTACAGAGGTCAGACAGCCATGCCCACTCGTCGCTTGTGAATAGCGGAAGCTGACTGGAAAGGCGACGACCATGTTGCAGCTGGTATTCCACTTCTGCCTTCTGCTGCTCACAAAGCCTGGCCAACATGTGGAACGTGGAGTTCCAGCGCGTGCTCACATCGCACAACAGTGTTGACAGACTGGCTGAAGCTGTTGAGGACTTTGGGAAATGTGCACACACCGGGCGCACCTTCACCAGTAGCTCAGGCAAATTGGGGTAGGTTTTGAGAAACTGCTGAACCACAAGGTTGAAGACGTGGGCAAGGCATTGAATGTGTCTGAGCTTGCAGAGCTCCAAAGCCGCCACCAAGTTACAGCCATTATCAGACACAACCATGCCTGGTTCTAGGTTGAGTGGCGAGAGCCACAGCTCAGTTTGGTCTCTAATCCCCTGCAACAGCTTTGCGGCGGTGTGCTGTTTGTCCCCTAAGCATATTAGCTTCAGCTCGTCCTGTTGCCGCTTCCCCACTGCAGTGCTACACTGCTTCCAGCTACCGACTGATGTCTGACTGGTGCTGCACGTGGATAATTCACAGGTGGAAATGGAGAAGGAGGCGGAGGAGGAGAAGTGGGTGTTGGAGCCACTAACGTAGGTGCTGGCAGAAACCTTAATTGACATAGGGCCCGCAATCCTTGGCGTCGGTGTAAGACTGTGAACCGGGGAGGGACCCCCAGGATACAGCGAAGTCATGGAATAAGGAAAGCGACACGAACACCAGCTCCTGATGCAAAAACAGAAACTTTAATTTAACAGTGGTATTAACAGTAATTACAAACACAGTATATCACATACAATGAACAACACAACTTCACATTCCCTTCTCTTGCCCCCAAACAACACTGTTCACGTGCCCTGAATACTCCCAGCCTAGATGCTGGAGTAGCCTTGTAGTGTAGCGACAACAGAGTGTCCAGAATACCCTATATCCCAGGCTCAGATTCACGGTACCGGCCCAACTGAACAACCGTACCCAAGACGGCGCACACAGCAGAGCCTGTGCCGCAGGGTGATGGACCTGACCTATGGCGCACATGGCAGAGCCTACAAGTCAATAACCGTGCCACTAAGTCACTGACCTAGGTATGTCCTGTATTCACTGGTTGCTCCAGACCGACAGCAAGCCCCTGCCACAACATGTGATCCTGCAGAACCTGTAACTCTGACCCTCTGTTCCGATCAGCTTCCTGACGCTGATACTCATTCCTGCGAACAGAATCCGGATCCACACGGTCCTCTCATGCAGATCACAAAATGGCGGACTTCTACTCCAAGCTGAGCAACACCACCTCTCATGGTAGCTCCGACCGTTCCATAGCTCTTCCAGCCTTCGGGACCTGGTTCTCTCTGTCTCTCTGGGAAGCCTTCTGGATCGCTGACCCTGGCTCGGTCCTTATCCGATGGCGACTTACACAAACTTGCAGGTCCTTCCATCCACCATGAGGCCTCACAGGGTCTGTAACCACGTTCCACTGTCCAATTGACCTTCCAGTAACCGATCCTTTCTTCCTTGCGCAACATCTGAATTCCTGACAGGCATGAGTCACTTCTGACAGTGACTCTGACAGCTCCAAGTTTCACAGACCCAATGATGGCACTCGATCCTGTCTTCCAGCCTCTGTACAAACATGTCTGCTCAGGTCACCATTTTCTGCTCTGTCTGGCACACACAGCAGCATTAGTCATAAGCATGAGTCATCATCTATTTTGCATATTCAAATCCCAGAGTGTGCTGGTTGTAGCTGCAAAACAGTGGCCTCTAGTGCAAAAAAACAGAATGACAGTCTCAGAAACAGCATACAAGAAACAGTGGCTGTTTCTCCATCTTACAAGGGGATCGGAGCAGCCATAGGGTCCCTGCCCTGCTGTGATAATAAAGTGAGAAAAAAAGTAAAAAAAAAAGTTTTAAGTAAAAAAAAACTAAAAAAAACAAAAAAAAAACAAAAAAACCCTTCCTTTTCCCAGAATAAAGTAAAAAAAAAAAATTGTAAAAAATAGGGAAAAAATGAAAAGTAGATATATTAGGTATCGCTGTGTCCGGATCGACCGGCTCTATAGAAATATCACATGACCTAACCCCTTAGGTGAACACCGTCAATTTTTTTTTATAAAAACTGTGATAAGAAAAGCTATTTTTTGTCACCTTACATCACAAAAAGTGTAATACCAAGTGATTAAAAAGTCATACGCACCCCAAAATCATTCCAATCAAACTGTCATATTATCCCGCAAAAAATGAGAGCCTACCTAAGACAATCGGCTCTCAGAATATGATGACACGAAAACATGATTTTTCAAAAATGCTGTTACTGTGTAAAACTTAAATAAATTTAAAAAAGTATACATATTAGGTATCGCTATGTCCGTAAGAACCTGCTTTATAAAAGTATCACATGACCTAACCCCTCAGGTGGACACCATAAAAAAAAAATAACAACAGTGCCAAAAAAGCTATTTTTTGTCACCTTACATCACAAAAATTGCAACACCAAGTGATCAAAAAGGCTTATGCCCCCTAAAATAGTACTAATCAAACCGTCACCTCATCCCGCAAAAAATTAGACCCTACGTAAGACAATCTGTCAAAAAATAAAACAGCTATCACTCTTAGGGTCCATTCACACGTTTGTGTGTGTTTTGCGGATCCGCAAAACACGGACACCAGCAATGTGCGTAATTGCGGACAAGAATAGGGCATGTTCTATTTTTTTCGGGAACAGAATTGCGGACGTGTGAATGGACCCTTAGACAATGGAGACACTAAAATATGATATTTTTTTTGCTTCAAAACTGCTATTATTGTGCTACAGTGAAATAAATAAAATAAAGTAGACATATTAGGTATTGCCGCATCCGTAGCAACCTGCTGTATAAAAATATCACATGACCTAACCCCTCAGGTAAACACCGTAAAAAAAATTATAAAAAGTGTGTCAAACAAACAATTTTTTGTCACCTTACATTACAAAAAGTGCAATAGTAAGCGATCAAAAATTCATATGCACCCTAAAATAGTACCAATCAAACCGTCATCTCATACCGAAAAAAATGAACCCCTACATAAGACAGTCACCCAAAATTTTAAAAAAACTATGGCTTTCAGAATATGGAGACACTATAAATACATTTTTCATGCTCTCTGCAGCTGATTTTTGACGTACTTCGCATTATGACTTTGCATAGGGGAAACAGAAGCAAATGTCCACAAATGAATTCCCCTGTTGTATTCCTTGGCTTGAATGCTCATTCCCCTTCCGTGTCTGTATACTAGATAGTATCTTGCAATTTATTCTACTTAACACATCTGAAGTATGGTCTCCATTGTAAATAGAAACCCCAGCACTGCTCGATCTGTAGTATGACAGACCCCCTGCCACATGTTGATACCAAAGACTTACAATGTGATCTTCCAGGTTCTTCCCCAGTTGTCTATTGCTTCATGGAAAATAAAGCACTACACGTGATTGCTAATACTTACTAATTGCTAATAATGTATTTATTTATTTATTCTTTCCATTTTAGATTCTACAGACTATTCCAGTGTTTCACCTCATGCACATGGCAATGCCCCATAATAGAGCTGGCATAAAACTAAATGGGGCCTCTACCAAACCTCCTGTTGTAGTCTTAAAAAATATATAATGCCGCACTCAGTGGCCAATGGGTGAGGTGCTAGAGGAGGGTTCCTACTCCAACAACCGTGGATTGTATGTTGCTTGTAAATGCTGAGACTAGGGATGAGGGGACCCGGACCAGAATGTTTGGGTTTGTAACGAACATTACAGTAAGCGGTCACCCGAACACAGACATTAGTCTCCTTTGCACCAGTGACACAGAAATACAATACTTAATTCTGTGGGTGACCTATAGCCATTTTTTGGGTTTCCAGACTCCGCATTTGCATCCATCTTACTATCATAGGACAGTTAATCAGTCTGTTAATTGTGTCGGTGACATTCCTTGCTAGTATGCCTGCTACTGTCCACCGCGCCGATAGACACAGCACACCAAAGCCAGCGCAAAGGAGTTCCCTGGCGTGGCAGTTCTTCAGGCAATGTGATGATGACAAGACAAGGGTGGTTTGCACGCTATGCAGTCAGAGCCTTAAGTGATGCATAAATGTTCTAAAACTGATCACCACCTTCTCTAAGCTGCAGTGGAGTAGAAACCTGAAAAACCACGAAAGATCAGAGGCTCCTCCTGCTCCCTCTTCTGCTGCAGTCTCGACCTCTTTCTCCCCCTCTGGAGCAACAGGGCCACCAGGCACCCCTCAAAGAGAGGATGTGACAGTAACACCACCACCACCAGTATCACCGAGCATCTCCACACTGTCCAATAAAAGTGTCCATCCCCCAAAGACTGGAGACAAAGAGGAAGTACCCCCCTACCCACCTGAGAGCCCTGGCCCTTAAAGCCAACATTTCAAAATTCCTTGCCATTGAAATGCTGCCATTTCATCTGGTGGAGACGGACAGTTTCAAAAAATTTATGACGGTGACTGTCCCACAGTACGTGGTTACCAGCCACCACTACTTTTCAAGGCGGGCCATCCCTGCCCTGCATGAAAAAGTGGTGGAAAAATGTTATATCTCTGTAACTGCCCACTTGGTAAATGTAGTGGTGGCTGGGCCTGAGGCGGAAAGTGGTCTGGCACATGTCCTATTGCCACCAAGGATTGCTGGAGGTTTCTCGGTGCCTCCTGTTACCTCCTCCTCCTACTCTGCTTCATCCTCCTGTTCCTCCTCTACTGCCTTCTCATCCAGTCAGCGCAACACCTGCACCACCAACTTCAGCACAGCCAAGTGGAAATGACAGCAGGCTGTTCTGAAACTCATATGTTTGGGGGGAAAACCCCACACTGTGCAGTAGCTGTCGACGGGCAACAAAGAACAGACCGATGAGTGGTTGGTGTCGCTGAGCCTCAAGCCTGCCTTGGTGGTGGGTGACAACAGGTGAAATCTCGTAACAGCTCTGGGCCTACCCGGTTTGACACACTTCCGTTGCCTGGTGCATGTACTAAATTTAGTGGTGCAGAGGTTCCTGAAAAATTACCCCTAGATGTCAAAGCTGCTACAAAAAGTGTGGGTCATCTGTCCACACATTCGGCGTTCTCAGCACACTGCTGCTCGCCTGTCAGCGCTGCAGTGTACCTTTGGCCTTCCCGCTCACTTCCTCATATGCGTCATACCCATACGGTATGTACCCACAAGCAGGTGATGGTGGAGATTCAACGGGTGAGACGCTTTGTGGAACAGCACCACTTCAACACCAACAAGTGGGCCTCCATGCGGGACATGTGCCATGTTGCGTTGTTTTGAGTACTCCACCAACATGGCCAGCACTGATGATGTCATCATCAGCCTTACTATCCCACTTCTTTGCCTCCATGTAAAAACTCTTCAGGTGATGATGGATGAGTATGTGGCACAGGAGGAAGAGTAGTAAGAACAGGGATCACTTCCGCGGTTATCAGGCCAGTCGTCCACAGGTGGCTCAGAGGGTGGATTCCTGCACCAACAGCGGCCAGGTACACAACTGTCCAGGAGGAGGAGAAACTGCATTCACAGCAGGGTGGCACCTAAATCAGCTCGTGAGCATCAATGGAGCATTGGGGGATACAGAGGACACAAACAATACACCTCCCACCGAGGACAGCTTGTCATTACCTTTGGGCAGCCTGGCACACATGCACACATGAGCAACTACATGCTGCAGTGTCTCCGCAATATAATTAAAAGGAAACAGTCTCCAATTTTTTGGTGTACTTATCGGCGCTGCAGATCCACCAAGCGACGCGAGTATAGATCGCTTCACAGTTAAAATGCCCAGAAAATGTTGATCGCGCTGCCTTCTGAGTGCAAAGTTCCGATCCCAGACCCTTCTTTCCAATGCTTAGGTTATTCCACCTTGTAGCCAACAACCGGTTACCAGAGGCTAGGTGCACTCACGTCCACCTGCACCCTAGAGGGAAGTATTAGTGCAAATAGTGAAGTTCCACAAGGTGATATTGCAATCAGCAGGTTTTATTCTACTTACAAAAGGTCTTAAAATCTCAGTCATAAAAACAGATCTTTTTTTCATCACAAATCCACCCTACCCGGGTTTTGCCAGTCTAGCTTCGTCAGGGGCGATGATATCCTGCCTCACAGGTGCAGTATTTGTTAAGACACGGTCCCTCCCAAGGGCCGCCCATTAATATACATTTATCTCTTTTTCCTCCTTTTGGATGTTCACATAATACAATTAGTGAGCAAAATTCTCAAAGCCCTCTCAGGCTCAAGATGTTCTAATATAAAATAACAACATAACATCAATGAACAGAGCATACAATACAAAAACAAAGCCCTCCCTCTAATTTCAGTCATAAACAAGAGGTTGCCGACACCCGAACCACATGACTCACCCCGAGCCAATAGCAACCCACTATATTCACTTCATTCATAATCGAGCATCCAAGGACAGCGGCAATACACCCCCTGGGGATGTAACAATGCAGGAAAGACTCCCGCTAACCTACATGGATCCACTATGGTAACGACACACCACCTGGCTCTCTCTTCAATCTACCAAACACAGTTTTAAATCGAACTCTATATTGAGCCCTACTGGTTTCAGGGTCCCCAATCTATATATCCATCAGACCTCCTTGCGATTGATGTTGGCAACAGGGTCCCCTCCCCTCCAATTCCTCTCCACCTTTTCCAAACCAATAAACCTCAAGCCTGCCGGGTTCTTACCATGCGCCAGCTTGAAGTGCAGTGGGACACTATGGTCTTCTTTACCTTTCCTAATATTTCCTATATGCTCCTGCAGTCGCGTCTTCAGTTTGTGAAGGGTTCTGCCCACATCCTGGAGCCCGCAAGGGCACTCCAGCATGTAGACGACCCCCATGGTCTCGCATGACATTTCCCCTTTAATCTGATATATCTGCCCTCCTCTCGACAGGATTAAAAAGCAAAAAACCAAACAAGGATCAGTTCACTTGGTGCGGTTTCTGCAGTGTCTGCAAGAACCGCACCAAGGATGATAAAAAGAAAAAGAACCAGCAGGAGGGTATTGTATTTTAACAATGACAGATCCAGCAAAGGCTGCAATATTAAGTACTTTGCCCAAAATGGGTGTTTTTTTATAAACAGAATATGACAGCAGTATATAACGCTTGAATTTCACATGTGCTGATGCAGCAAGGGCTGTAAAATTGTGTATTTTGCCCAAAAAGGGTGTTTTTTAAAACCCAGAAAATTATAGCTGTATTTCTAGCTTAAATTGCACACTCGAAAGAAAAAACGTCCCAGCATCCAGAGCTTCAGAAGGTTGCTTCGCCTTTATTCTGTCTCAAATAATCACATATTAACTGCAACAGTGTAGGTGTGATTTACCTTATTAAATGCACTAGTTGCGATGTTTTGTATGCGGGGAGTATTTGCAGACAGTTTAAGGCCAGCCTGCGGGAGCATCTAAACTATATCACTAACCCTATGGCTATGGGTATCTCAAGTGCTGCTAGCCACTTCATCACAGAACATAACAGAAATGTGGCCAGTTTCAGAGCTCATGCCATTGAAAGGGTTCCTTCCTCTCCCACGGGTGGGGATATTAGGAAAAAGATTTTATTGTGCAAAGCCTTTTGGATATTTAGGCTAGATACTCGGCATTCAAAGGGCCTCAATATGCGCAGGGAACTTATGTATTGTTATCAATAGCAGACAGAGAAGTGATATTGTAACATATTTGAGTTGTATTATGTATTACAATCTTTATCCCAGTTACTAATGGTCTAGCAAATGCTATGGTAATCAAATATATCTGATTGACAGGATAATCTTTCCATTCTAAGCCACCACACAAACAGAGGGACAAATTGACCAGCATGACATTGTGGACTCGGCTTGTGTTCACATTGATCAATCATGGGTTCTTTTTTTCCACTACAGTAATGTTGTTGTTTTTACTTACTTCTCTGCTTATCAAGTGCAGTGTCCCAGGGGGTCAGTAGTGTATGCTGGGCTTTGTAGTGCAGATTGACCACTAACCTGGGATCCACTGTCGTCTTCAATTGGGGCAAACACTGGAACAGGCAGGTAGTTAAAGAGTTCGTGACGCCAGTGTCAATTAAACGGTGACACGCCGTGTAAAGTATGGTGGAAGAATGAAGCAAGCACAGGATAGCCAACAAAAACTGGAACTTTTACTGAATATCAGTCAGGATAATACACGGACACTGGTAGTGCACAGTTCCATAAAAGACGGTTGGTTTTAGAAGAATACAGATGGTTCTTGACACTACAGAAAGGCCGGTCTTAGCGATGAATTATACAGAGTGTTAATTACAGGAGATGCAGTACAGGCGGCTTGCACACTATTCCTGACTGGTCCCGCTATATGTGAATTTCTCTCCAAGGTCTAATGCCCTTTATCTGGCGTACCCTTGAAGCTGTCCTCATCTAGTACCTCCTCTGTTATCTTGAGTACCTCTCGCTTTATCTGATCGGCCTCTGTGGTAATCTGTGTCTTGGCTTGTGGCTCACTTATGCTGCTTCAGCTGAACGGATGGTGACTCAGGAGGGGAACCTTTTCCTTGGATCCGGAACCCGGTTACAGGGCCTTTACTACCCTCTCCTAGCCGGCAGGCTTCAGGCCTGCTATGCTCTCACAGGCCCATAGCCTGGCCTTCTCTCAGACACAGGATCATTTCTGACCTCTGCTCCCACAGTCTGTCTCCTGCTATTACTTCCTGACTGGGCCTTATATAACCTAGGGTTCCCTAGCTCCCTCTAGTGACTCAGAGCTGGAACTACACCCTAGCCGGCCTGCAAATGCACGTTTCACAGTAACAGGAAAATACATAGCATGACATTATAAGATATTCTATACCAACCTCCCCAAAAATACAGGGGGAACGACAGTATCCCAAGTGACCCTTCAGTAGTGACGGGGTATTACTCTCCCGTACACTACATACCCCGCTGCTTTAAGCTGAGTACGACCTCGTACTCCATCAGGGCCCGCCCAACTGGAATCATGACCTGAAATAGAGAAAGACACATGCATGCATACAGATATGTCATTTACACTCTTATCAGACCCAATTGGAAATGGCGAAGAAGTGCGGTGACAAGGGGCGTCGTTCTCTTTTTCACAGGATAGTGAGTGGAACGGGGGCGCTGACCTGGCACAGCGGATGTTGAAAGAACCAGGATAGTCCATGACAATAAATAAGTCCATAATAAATTAACCTCTCAGAGGCTTGCACATAGGAAGTCCATCTCTGGGCACATATACTTGAATAGAAAAACCGGTTATTAAATACTGTCAGCAGCACATATATAAAATGACAATACAGGACTCTGACAATACCAGGGCCTTGTTATCCTGGCAAGTCCTGCTTACCCTTTAAAATAGTGCTGACATAAAAATGTCTTTTCAACCTGAAATGGGGGTAAAAGGGGTAAAATTTGTGCAAAAACTTCAAGGCACAACCGGGAATTCAGCAGCAAACCGGATGTCCCAAACAAAACAAAGGCAGCTGGAAGCATTGATACACAGTGGCACATCATTCAACTAGGAGGCCACCGGCCGTGGGTAACTGGCAGCGAGCTTCACCAGCTCTGCCAACTGGAGGGACAAACGGCCATTAAGGAGATGAACAAGAGGGCAAAAGTACTCACAGACGAGTATCATGTTCTTCCTCAGATGACGAGTCGACATAGGGAACCTGCAGCAGTTGTTCCGGCAAGGATGGCCACATTTGAAACCCGTCTCCCCTGACAATTTTTAGAGGGGGAGGTTTATCTTTCACGGCCTCCATCTCGGCCTCCGTCCTCGGAAATGGAAACCATCGCACGCCTCCTGCGCAGCCGAGGTCCGCCACCCAATACACCCTCTTTCGTAGGGTCTCTAGTTCCGCTTTGGTACAGGTGGTCGGATCTACCGGAGGTCCAGGGGGTCCGGCCGCTGGGGGAACAATGGCAGCTGTTGCTTGGCGCCGGGCCTCAGCACTTTCCTCGGCTCTCCGGCAGCTGTCCTGCCGCTCCTTCTCCTCCTCTCGTCTCACTGCATCCGGAGGGGGGTACCGCTCCTCCAGCCCCTGCAGCACGATAGGCTCCCAGAAGACGTCTGGACTGAGGTAGGCCTGACTTTGAAGATGGGTGGTTTGGCCCTTTTCCACGTGCGCTCTAGCTGTTTCAACCGGTTCTGACCTCTCTTTTCCAGAGTCCCAGTTCTCAGCTGGCGCCTTCGGGCGGGTCACTGCGGTGGCGTAGGGGCCCCTTAGACTTTCGGCTGGGGTGTAATCTACGATCTCCCCTATGGTCAGATTGTGGAGATGCTCCGGGAGGTAGTGCCGCTTTACCGATCGCCGGTTGACATAGAAGTCCCGGCCAGTCCCCAACTCCTGGATAAACCCATAGCCTTTGTCCTTATCAAAGGACACCACGATCCCGCGGCGCCTTTCTAGCTGGGGCTTACCCGGAAAGGAGTCTCCCTGTATGGACTTAGCCATCTCCTCGAACCGCTTCTTCCGGCTGGTGTTCTTTTTCGCCACTGCGGCTCTCAACTCCTCCATAATAGCCGGCCATTCTGCGTGCCGGCGACGGATCGGTGGGGACTCAGGTCGGGTGATGCTTAGATCCATGGCCTGGGCCCAGGGGGTGGCCGTCAAGGCTAGAGGATCCCACGGCCCCAACTCCGGAAAGTCCGGTGGAGTGGCGCCCCACTCGCACGTGGTCCCAGTCTCTCTCTCTGCAGCGCACGCCATCTCTTCTCTTCCTGGTTGCTGCATCGACTCTGACTCCTCCCACACACTGGGCCAGTCTATCTCCACCTGAGCCCCGCCTCCCAGGCGTAACTCTTCAAAGTAGTCAGCCGCGTCGTCACTCCTCAAGGTGGGTGGCGCTCCAGGGCAATCGTCTCCTCCTTCTTCTTGGAAGGTTTCGGCGCCAAGTTTTCGCGCCTCTGCACATCCTGATGGCGCAGTAAAAAGCCTCATGGCGCCGGCGGCCATTTTAGGTTTCCTGATACTGCAATTCACTGACAGCAAGCAGGATGATGAAAAGTCCAGTAAAACACAGTCCACAAATGCGATTTTCTCTCTGGGGGTAGCGCAACACAGTATAGCGTCTTTGATTCCTCCCAGGCGCAATTGTAATCCACAGATTTCAGAAATAAAGGTTACAGTCCTTGTAATACGGTGGTGGAATATTCAAAGCACACAGTTCACACTTCTCTGCACTGTAGAAGTATGCGTATCCTGTTCGTGACGCCAAAAAGAGCGATGCAGTGTCCCAGGGGGTCAGTAGTGTATGCTGGGCTTTGTAGTGCAGATTGACCACTAACCTGGGATCCACTGTCGTCTTCAATTGGGGCAAACACTGGAACAGGCAGGTAGTTAAAGAGTTCGTGACTCCAGTGTCAATTAAACGGTGACACGCCGTGTAAAGTATGGTGGAAGAATGAAGCAAGCACAGGATAGCCAACAAAAACTGGAACTTTTACTGAATATCAGTCAGGATAATACACGGACACTGGTAGTGCACAGTTCCATAAAAGACGGTTGGTTTTAGAAGAATACAGATGGTTCTTGACACTACAGAAAGGCCGGTCTTAGCGATGAATTATACAGAGTGTTAATTACAGGAGATGCAGTACAGGCGGCTTGCACACTATTCCTGACTGGTCCCGCTATATGTGAATTTCTCTCCAAGGTCTAATGCCCTTTATCTGGCGTACCCTTGAAGCTGTCCTCATCTAGTACCTCCTCTGTTATCTTGAGTACCTCTCGCTTTATCTGATCGGCCTCTGTGGTAATCTGTGTCTTGGCTTGTGGCTCACTTATGCTGCTTCAGCTGAACGGATGGTGACTCAGGAGGGGAACCTTTTCCTTGGATCCGGAACCCGGTTACAGGGCCTTTACTACCCTCTCCTAGCCGGCAGGCTTCAGGCCTGCTATGCTCTCACAGGCCCATAGCCTGGCCTTCTCTCAGACACAGGATCATTTCTGACCTCTGCTCCCACAGTCTGTCTCCTGCTATTACTTCCTGACTGGGCCTTATATAACCTAGGGTTCCCTAGCTCCCTCTAGTGACTCAGAGCTGGAACTACACCCTAGCCGGCCTGCAAATGCACGTTTCACAGTAACAGGAAAATACATAGCATGACATTATAAGATATTCTATACCAACCTCCCCAAAAATACAGGGGGAACGACGGTATCCCAAGTGACCCTTCAGTAGTGACGGGGTATTACTCTCCCGTACACTACACAAGTGCCCAGATTATGTTCTGGACATTACAGTGATCAGTGAGTATTTAAATTTTGTCATGTGTTTTATATGCTAAAATCAGCAGTATTTATGACATATGGTGGTGGGTGCGGTGGGTGTGGAAGACTTGCCCCCCGGGAGGAGCTCAGATCTTCCCATCCACCCCCATGATTGGGGTGTGGAGTATTTTTATACCCCGGGGTGCGAGCACTCCACCAGGCTATGATTAAGAACTGAATAGTTTGAAACATGTCAGCCAACTACGGTGGTGGGTGAGGTGTGTATTGGATGTATTCCTTTTCTGAATCCGAATAAAGGCGAAGCAACCTTCTGAAGCTCTGGATGCTGGGACGTTTTTTCTTTCGTATGTTACATAGAAGGCTGGTCCGGTCTTGTTCCGTGCATCCTCATCTGTGGCGAGCTGGAAATCGCAACTTTCTTACTTTAAATTGCACACTGACTAATGTGGCCCAAGATGGAGGGTATTGCCAAAAATGGGTGTTTTTTTAAACCCAGATTATTATTGCAGTTTTTCAAGTTTAGATTTGAATGTCAAAAAAGCACATATGCTGTGCTGGTGCACTGAGCTTGCATAAAATGGCCGCCGCCGCCCACCTAACAGACGGATAAAAGTTTTTTTTCTCTGTCACTGGGCTCAGGGCAGGGTAAAAAGATTGTGCACTGCACCCACAAAACTATATCTATGTAGATCGCTGAGTTCAATTGCAGTTCTGATTAAAGTTTCAGTCCTATTCTCTCCCTTACAGCAGCAGCATCCTCTCCCTACACTAGTAACAGCAGAGTGACGTGCAGCGCTACGTGACTCCAGCTTATATAGAGGCTGGGTCACGTGCTGCACTGGCCAATCACAGCCATGACATTAGTAGGCATGGCTGTGATGGCTTCTAAGGGCACAGATTTAAACGCTTGTTGATTGGCTGCTCTGCAGCCTTTCAAAAAGCGCCAAGAAATCGCTGAACACCGAACCCGAACTTTTACTGAAATGTTCGGGTTCGGGTCCGGGGTCCAAAAATCCTAAAGTTCGGTACGAACCGGAACTTTACAGTTCGGGTTTGCTCACCCCTAATTACAAGCATTGACATACACATGGGACGGACCAGCATAGCACCGGCATGTAGCTCGTGGCGACGGCCATTTCACACCTCAGCACTTCCACTGGCGCTCTGGCGTGCAATCATCATCTTTATGTGCCGGCGCCCCCGTGTGGCACACATGAGTTCCATCACAGGGGAGTCGGTATAATCTTACAAAAAACATTCTCAAACACATACAAATAAAACAACATGAAAAACAATCAGCTGGGTACATCCACTTACAAGAATATTCCCAAATCATTTTTATCATTTAAGCCTAGAGGGCCCATAGCTCCGGATCACATGATCCATTTAGCTTCTTTTCTCAGAAGCTCTCAATGTCTGCCTCCCCCTTGTGGTGGATTACACACCAACTCAATTACTGTAAACCTTAAAACCCTACTATAACCATTGTGTTCAGATTTTACATGTTCTATTAAGCGTGGACAGCCTTTCCCTGTATTGATGGAATTCAAATGTTCTCTAAATCTCTCATTCAAATATCTAATGGTCTTACCTATATAAAATCTACCACATATACATGAGATGAGGTAGACTACATATCACTTTTACAAGTTATTAGTGTGGTCACTCTATAGTGTACTCCACCAAATACTAGAGAGTCCCATTGTGGATTGTATTTACAGTGGGAGCAGTTTCCACATCGGCGGTTACCCAGATCTTTCAACCTGGTCTCCGATTTTGGTTCTACAATTCGACTCCTAACTAGTTTGTCCTTTAAAGTGTGACACTTCCTAAAAGCCACCAATGGTATTGATCCTTTTATCTCTTTCAAACTACCATCCTTTTCTACTATATCCCAATTCTACCTTATTACTCTCCTAATTTGATCTGCCAGAGGACTAAACTTAAAGGAGAAAACAACTGTTGCAGTTAATGTGATTATTCGAGACAGAATAAAGGCAAAGCAACCTTCTGAACCTCTGGATGCTGGGATGTTTTTTCTTTCGAGTGTGCAATTTAAGCTAGAAATACAGCTATAATTTTCTGGGTTTTAAAAAACACCCATTTTGGGCAAAGTACTTAATATTGCAGCCTTTTCTGCATCTGTAATTGTTAAAAACAAGCTTAAAATACAATACCCTCCATCTGGGTCCTCTGCCGCATTAGTCAGTGTGCAATTTCAGCTAGAAATACAGCTATAATTTTCTGGGTTTTAAAAAACACCCATTTTGGGCAAAGTACTTAATATTGCAGCCTTTGCTGCATCTGTAATTGTTAAAAACAAGCTTAAAATACAATACCCTCCATCTGGGTCCTCTGCCGCATTAGTCAGTGTGTAATTTCAGCTAGAAATACAGCTATAATTTTCTGGATTTTAAAAAACACCCCTTTAGGGCAAAATACTTAATTTGCGGCCTTGTCTGCATCTGTCAGTGTGAGATACACGCTTTAGATACTGCTGTGCTATTCTGGTATTTAAAAAACACCCATTTTGGGCAAAATACTTAATTTGCGACCTTGTCTGCATCTGTACGTGTGAAATTCAAACGTTATATACTGCTGTCATATTCTGATACAATTTGACTCCTAACTAGTTTATCCTTTAAAGTGTGACACTTCCTAAAAGCCACCAATGGTATTGATCCTTTTATCTCTTTCAAACTACCATCCTTTTCTACTATATCCCAATTCTACCTTATTACTCTCCTAATTTGATCTGCCAGAGGACTAAACTTAAAGAAGAAAACAAAACGAGTGCACCATGCAAATTTCAGATTGAGTGCACCGATGCCCAACCACTTATGTTTCAAGATGAGTACATGGGAGGACCATCGCAGCATGTCTCGGATGATGACTGTCACGACGGGGAGTGGGGGAATCCCCCCCATCACGCAATATCTTTTGCTACCGGGCTGCAATGCAGGGAAAAGGGAGTTGGTCACCTCCTAAAACTTCCCTCAACAGGCCCTAGTCTCCTAGCTGTATGAGCCCCCTTCAAAGGTAAGGGGACTCATACCCATGTGCCTAGAAGTCTAAGTATCCCTGCATTGCCCTACAGCTGGTGACAGGGCAGAAAACATCTGTTCATCCAGGACACAGATGACAGGCGTCTCCAGAGGCCCAGTAGCTGGTAGGGTGCAAGACTATAAACAGTACGACAGGTAAATAGCACAGCAACACCACAAATGCTATCAACTCTTACCTGCCGCAGCCGGGATGGAAGGACGGCACCAACAACAACCCGGACCTCCCTGCGGCTACAAGAAGCATGGAGGTTCCAGGCTGGGAACGCACCGTCTTGCATATTGCAACATACCCACTCCAAAAGTGACACTTCAAGCAGCTATGCTGGTAACAACACCACAAATACCAGACATAACACACCACACTAGCCGTACAACAAAACCAGAGAGGAAGGGTACAGGAAACAGACACAAATAATAACAATGACAACTATGGGTGGCTCACACAGCATGACACATGCTGAATGCAGAGCTCCAACACAGACTGACAACAAGCAAACTCAAACTGACCTCATGCTCCACCACACCAAAATATAAGGAGGCCTGAGGTCACACCCACCACACTCCAACATATTTAACCCTGTGCACACCAAAGCAGGGAAAACACCATTAAACGTTGCCGCAGGCAACTAAATGAAGCCACGACCTTAACACAAGGTCGTGACAATGACGAAACACAGATGCCAACTGCTGTGGCTTTCGAAAGTGTGCAGACTGACAAGGAGGGCAGGGGTTAAGACTGGGTGGAAGATGATGTGGAGGACGATGAGGTCCTCGACCCCACATGGAATCAAGGTCATGCGAGTGACCTGTGTAGTTAGGAGTAAGAGGCGGTGGTCGCACAGAGCCACCAGCACAGCAGAAGAGGGAGCAGGGTGCAAAAGCGGAGCGGCCGTCCCCTAGACATTACGCCTGCTACTGTCCAACGCAGCAAGGGACCAAGCACACCAAAACCAGCTCCAAGAAGTTCCCTGGTGTGTCAGTTCTTCAGACAATGTGCTGACGACAAGACACGAGTGGTTTGCACGCTGTGCAATCAGAGCCTGAAGCGAGGCATAAACGTTCTCAACCTGAGCACAACCTGCATGACCAGGCATCTAAGTGCAAAGCACGAGCTGCAGTAGAGTAGACACCTCAAAAACCAAGAAAGGTCTCTGGCTCCTCCTGCTTCCTCTTCTGCTGCAGTCTCGGCCTCTTCATCTACCTATGGAGTGACAGTACCACCTGCCACCCCGCAAACAGAGGATCTGCCAGCAACACCACCATCTGGGTCACCAAGCATCTCCACAATGTCCCACTGTAGCAGAAGAGGAAGTACCCACCTACCCACCAGCAATCCCTGGCCCTGAATGCCAGCATTTCAAAATTACTGGCCTTTGAAATGTTGGCATTCCGTCTGGTGGAGACGGAGAGTTTTAAAAGCCTTATGGCGGTGGCTGTCCCACAGTACGTCGTGCCCAGCCGCCACTACTTTTCCAGGCGAGCCATCCCTTCCTTGCACAATGAAAGTGGGGGACAAAATCAGGTTTGCACTGCGCAACGCCATCTGTAGCAAGGTGCACCTCACTACGGATACGTGGACCAGTAAGCACGGTCAGGGACGTTATAGCTCTCTAACATCACAATGGGTAAATGCAGTGGCGGATGGGCCTGAGGTGGATAGCAGTTTGCCACATGTCCTTCCACCACCGAGGATTGCAGGGGGCTTCAGTTTGCCTCCTGTTGCTTCTTCCTCATCCTCTACCGGCTCCTCATCCGGTCAGCGTAACACCTTCACCACCAACTTCAGCACAGTCAGGGGTAAACGATAGCAGGCAGTTTTAAAATGTATCTGATTGGGGGACAAACCCAAAACCACGCAGGAGCTGTGGACGGGCCTTGAACAACAGACCGATGAGTGGTTGGTGCCAGTGAGCCCCAAGCCTGGCCTGGTGGTGTGCGATAATGGGATAAATATCACAGCAGATCTGGTACTAGCCGGTTTGACGCACATCCCTTGCCTGGCGCATGTGCTGAATTTGGTGGTGCAGAGGTTCCTTAAAAATTACCCCGATATGTCAGTACTGCTTCAGAAAGTGCGGGCCGTCTGTGCACACTTTCGACATTCTCACCCTGCTGCTGCGGTATGCCAGACCTTGCAAGGGAATAATGCATGAGGTCACGGTGTGAGCAATAGGTGGGCTGAGGTAAATACAGTTCTGGTTACTCACGGTTACGTCGTCCCTGGGCAGGCTCGCATAAGTGAAAAGTAGAACGGCACAAGGATTCTCTGGGGCACACTCTGGTGTAAGGGACACGGACCAGATGGTGGTTTGAGGTGCCCTTGATGGTCTGTATTAATGTGCCTATGGCAAGGTCCCTTGTAGTCGTGACGCCAGTATCTTTTGTATGGAGGTACAACCATTTACTATAGTGTTAATGGAGGAACTTGAGACTGAGGCAAGCAGGATGAAATTCAAGGTGGAACTTTACTGAAGATGACTTCTGATAACAGTACATCCAAAGCATTAAAACAGTCTCTTGATTCAGTCCGTCAGTGGTGGATGAGGAGATGGAGGAGGAGGAACTGTGTTCACAGCAGGGTGGCACCCAGACCAGCTCATGGCCATCACTGGTGCGTGGCTGGGGGGATACAGAGGACACAGACGATACACCTCCCACAGAGGACAGCTTTTCGTTGCCTCTGGGCAGCCTGGCACACATGAGCTATTACATGCTGCAGTGTCTCTGCAACGACCGCCGAGTTGCCTACATTCTAACTTGTGCTGATTACTAGGTGGCCACGCTGCTGGATCCCCGTTACAAGGACAATGTATCGTCCTTAATTCCCTCACTGGAGCATGATCGTAGGATGCACGAGTACAAGCGTACGCTGGTAAACACGCTGCTGGTGGCATTCCCACCTGACAGAGGGGACACAGTGGAAGCACAAGGCGAAGGCAGAGGAGGAGGAAGAGGTCCCCAAAGCAGCTGGGGCACCGCCAGCACCTCAGAAGGCAGGGTTAGCATGGCCGAAATGTGGAAAAGCTTTGTCAGCACGCCACAACAACCAGCACCTCTAGCTGATATGGAACGTCTTAGCAGGAGGCAGCATTTCACCAACATGGTGGAGCAGTGTGTGTGCACACGCCTACACGTACTGAATGATGGATCTGCCCCCTTCAACTTCTGGGTCTCCAAATTGGGCACATGGCCTAAGCTTGCCCTTTACGCCTTGGAGGTGCTGGCCTGCACTGCAGCCAGTGTATTATCTGAACGTGTGTTTAGCACGGCAGGGGGCGTAATCACGGACAAGCGTAGCCGCCTGTCCACAGTCAATGTGGACAAGCTCACGTTCATTAAAATGAACTATGTAGGCATGGATCCCACAGGACTTGTTCGTACCTTGTGCAAAATAGACATGCATACCGGCCTTACCCAGCCATTGTTATACTACAGCGCAATTGCTCATTGTTGTATTTTTGATATTTCCCACTCTTTTGGGGTGTACCCTAATAAAAATAATAAAAAAAAATTTAAAACCAGTGTTGGCTACCTCGTCCTCCTCCACTGCCGCTTCCACCTACACCGCTACTTCCACCGCCTCCTCAAACTCCTACTCCATATGGACCTCCACCTCATAAATCAAGTTTTTATTTTATGTCATTTCACTAATTGGTCTGTTACATTTTCGGGTAAAATTCTGCAATTTTTGGGTGTGATATACCACTGCTATACCTAGTAGACAGGCTAAAAAAATTCACTAATTTGTCTGTTACATTTGTGGGTGAAATTCACCAATTTTTGGGTGTGATATACCACTGCTATACCTAGTAGACAGGTAAAAAAAAATCTATAATTTGTCTGTTACATTTTCGGGTGAAATTCACCTATTTTTGGGTGTGATATACCACTGCTATACATAGTAGACAGGTAAAAAATATTAACAAATTTGTCTGTTATATTTTCGGGTGAAATTCACCTATTTTTGGGTGTGATATACCACTGCTATACCTAGTAAACAGGTAAAAAAAAAACACTAATTTGTCTGTTACATTTTCGGGTGCAATTAACAATTTTTGGCTGTGATATACCCCTGCTCTACCTAGTTGACAGCTTAATAAAATTCACTAATTTTCCTTTTACATTTTCGGGTGACATTCAACAATTTCTGGCTGTGATAGACCCCTACTCTACCTAGTAGACAAGTTAATAAATTTCACAAATTTTTCTGGTACATTCTTGGGTTGACATTTTACATTTTTTGACGTGAATAAACCCCTGCTCTGCATAGGTGACAGGGACCGATTTAAAAAAAAAATAATCTTTCATTGGTTGGTGACATTAACCCATTTCTGGCGTTGAAAACCCCCTGCTCTGCATAGGTGACAGGGACTTAAATTTCTAAAATTCATCTTTACATGGCCCTTTCCTTCGATCCTTCTGCTTTAATAATTTGTCCCACATTTACGCTTCATCACATTGCAGCCATTGACCTCCCTTGGATGAGGTCTCCCTTTCTCACGCTCCCTCTCTGGCATGGAACCCTGATTCGCCGATAACCGTGATCAACATGGTAGGCTCAGAAAAGAACATCGAAAGTTGATAGAGAAGATATCCAAATGGATGGTGGACGTCACAGGAACGTGCGATCAGGCAGAAGTTATCTAGAGTCAACAAAGCGGCCGTAGGGCCTCTCCTGGCTAACGTTTCCAAATCCAAAATACCCCAGTGACATTCCCTATAATTTTTTTATTAATCATTCCAATAACAGGGCATCTTAAGAGTCCTGTATTGTTATTTATCGTCACTACCTCCCCAAGTCGGGAGTGGGTAATTGCCGCGAGCCCCCTCCTTTCCTTAGATTCTTCTGCTTTAATAACTTTTTCCATATTTCCGCTCAATCAAAATTAAATTTCATCCATTGACCTTAGGGATGAGCGAACTCGAACTGTATAGTTCGGGTTCGTACCGAATTTTGGGGTGTCCGTGACACGGACCCGAACCCGGACATTTTCGTAAAAGTCCGGGTTCGGGTTCGGTGTTCGTCGCTTTCTTCGCGCTTTTGTGACGCTTTCTTGGCGCTTTTTGAAAGGCTGCAAAGCAGCCAATCAACAAGCGTCATACTACTTGCCCCAAGAGGCCATCACAGCCATGCCTACTATTGGCATGGCTGTGATTGGCTAGAGCACCATGTGACCCAGCCTCTATTTAAGCTGGAGTCACATAGCGCCGCCCGTCACTCTGCTCTGATTAGCGTAGGGAGAGTTTGCGGCTGCGACAGTAGGGCGAGATTAGGCAGATTAACTCCTCCAAAGGACTTGATTAACTGATCGATCTGCAGCTGTGGATCATTGAGCTGCTGATCCTCAATTGCTCACTGTTTTTAGGCTGCCCAGACCGTTTGTCAGTCACATTTTTCTGGGGTGATCGGCGGCCATTTTGTGTCTTGTGGTGCGCCAGCACAAGCTGCGACCAAGTGCATTTAACCCTCAATGGTGTGGTTGTTTTTTGGCTAAAGCCTACATCAGGGTGAAGCTGTCACACCAAGTGCATTTAACCAGCAATAGTCTGTTTATTTTTTGGCCATATACTACATCAGGGGCAAGCTGCGCCTGTCACCAAGTGCATTTAACCCTCAATGGTGCGTTTGTTTTTTGGCTAAAGCCTACATCAGGGTGAAGCTGTCACACCAAGTGCATTTAACCAGCAATAGTCTGTTTATTTTTTGGCCATATACTACATCAGGGGCAAGCTGCGCCCGTCACCAAGTGCATTTAACCCTCAGTAGTGTGGTTGGTCAAGCTATCACACCAAGTGCATTTAACCAGCAATAGTCTGTTCATTTTTTGGCCATATACTAAATCAGGGGCAAGCTGCGCCCGTCACCAAGTGCATTTAACCAGCAATAGTCTGTTCATTTTTTGGCCATATACTACATCAGGGGCAAGCTGCGCCCGTCACCAAGTGCATTTAACCCTCAGTAGTGTGGTTGGTCAAGCTGTGACACCAAGTGCATTTAACCATCAATAGTCTGTTCATTTTTTGGCCATATACTACATCAGGGGCAAGCTGCGCCCATCACCAAGTGCATTTAACCAGCAATAGTGTGGTTATTTTTTGGCCATATCCCAGTCTAATTCTGTCACTAAATCCATACCGGTCACCCAGCGCCTAAATACTAGGCCTCAAATTTATATCCCGCTAAATCTCTCGTTACCGCTGTCCTGTTGTGGCTGGGAAAGTTATTTAGTGTCCGTCAAAGCACATTTTTTGTTCTGGGTTGAAATACAATTCCCAATTTAGCAATTTAAAAATTTAGTGGTTTCTGCTGTATCAGAGCTATTTGAAATCTATCCCTAAAAGGGTATATAATATTCAAGGTGCACATAGGGTCATTCAGAATAACTTCACACACCCGCTACTGTGCATTTCCAAGTCTAATTCTGTCACTAAACCCATACCTGTCACCCAGCGCCTAAATACTAGGCCTCAAATTCATATCCAGCTAAATCTGTCGTTAGTGCTGTAGCTGGGCGAGTTATTTAGTGTCCGTTCAAGCACATTTCTTGTTCTGGGTTGAAATACAATTCCCAATTTAGCAATTTCATAATTTAGTGGTTTCTGCTATATCAGAGCTATTTGAAATCTATCCCTAAAAGGGTAGATCATATTGAAGGTGCACATAGGGACATTCAGAATAACTTCACACACCCGCTACTGTGCATTTCCAAGTCTAATTCTGTCACTAAACCCATACCTGTCACCCAGCGCCTAAATACTAGGCCTCAAATTTATATCCAGCTAAATCTGTCCTTAGTGCTGTAGCTGGGCGAGTTATTTAGTGTCCGTTCAAGCACATTTCTTGTTCTGGGTTGAAATACAATTCCCAATTTAGCAATTTCATAATTTAGTGGTTTCTGCTATATCAGAGCTATTTGAAATCTATCCCTAAAAGGGTATATAATATTCAAGGTGCACATTGGGTCATTCAGAATAACTTCACACACACCCGCTACTGTGTATTTCCAAGTCTAATTCTGTCACTAAACCCATACCTGTCACCCAGCGCCTAAATACTAGGCCTCAAATTTATATCCAGCTAAATCTGTCCTTAGTGCTGTAGCTGGGCGAGTTATTTAGTGTCCGTTCAAGCACATTTCTTGTTCTGGGTTGAAATACAATTCCCAATTTAGCAATTTCATAATTTAGTGGTTTCTGCTATATCAGAGCTATTTGAAATCTATCCCTAAAAGGGTATATAATATTCAAGGTGCACATTGGGTCATTCAGAATAACTTCACACACACCCGCTACTGTGTATTTCTAAGTCTAATTCTGTCACTAAACCCATACCTGTCACCCAGCGCCTAAATACTAGGCCTCAAATTTATATCCTGCTAAATCTCTCGTTAACGCTGTCCTGTTGTGGCTGGGAAAGTTATTTAGTGTCCGTCAAAGCACATTTTTTGTTCTGGGTTGAAATACAATTCCCAATTTAGCAATTTCATAATTTAGTGGTTTCTGCTATATCAGAGCTATTTGAAATCTATCCCTAAAAGGGTATATAATATTCAAGGTGCACATTGGGTCATTCAGAATAACTTCACACACACCCGCTACTGTGTATTTCTAAGTCTAATTCTGTCACTAAACCCATACCTGTCACCCAGCGCCTAAATACTAGGCCTCAAATGTATATCCTGCTAAATCTCTCGTTAACGCTGTCCTGTTGTGGCTGGGAAAGTTATTTAGTGTCCGTCAAAGCACATTTTTTGTTCTGGGTTGAAATACAATTCCCAATTTAGCAATTTCATAATTTAGTGGTTTCTGCTATATCAGAGCTATTTGAAATCTATCCCTAAAAGGGTATATAATATTCAAGGTGCACATTGGGTCATTCAGAATAACTTCACACACACACGCTTCTGTGCATTTCCAAGTCTAATTCTGTCACTAAATCCATACCGGTCACCCAGCGCCTAAATACTAGGCCTCAAATTTATATCCCGCTGAATTTGAATACAATACATTGTGCCAAATAATATATTTGTTGTTGTGGTGAACCATAACAATGAGAAAAACATCTAGTAAGGGACGCGGACGTGGACGTGGACATGGTCGTGGTGGTGTTAGTGGACCCTCTGGTGCTGGGAGAGGACGTGGCCGTTCTGCCACATCCACACGTCCTAGTGTACCAACTACCTCAGGTCCCAGTAGCCGCCAGAATTTACAGCGATATATGGTGGGGCCCAATGCCGTTCTAAGGATGGTAAGGCCTGAGCAGGTACAGGCATTAGTCAATTGGGTGGCCGACAGTGGATCCAGCACGTTCACATTATCTCCCACCCAGTCTTCTGCAGAAAGCGCACAGATGGCGCCTGAAAACCAACCCCATCAGTCTGTCACATCACCCCCATGCATACCAGGGAAACTGTCTCAGCCTCAAGTTATGCAGCAGTCTCTTATGCTGTTTGAAGACTCCGCTGGCAGGGTTTCCCAAAGGCATCCACCTAGCCCTTCCCCAGCGGTGAAAGACATAGAATGCACTGACGCACAACCACTTATGTTTCCTGATGATGAGGACATGGGAATACCACCTCAGCATGTCTCTGATGATGACGAAACACAGGTGCCAACTGCTGCGTCTTTCTGCAGTGTGCAGACTGAACAGGAGGTCAGGGATCAAGACTGGGTGGAAGACGATGCAGGGGACGATGAGGTCCTAGACCCCACATGGAATGAAGGTCGTGCCACTGACTTTCACAGTTCGGAGGAAGAGGCAGTGGTGAGACCGAGCCAACAGCGTAGCAAAAGAGGGAGCAGTGGGCAAAAGCAGAACACCCGCCGCCAAGAGACTCCGCCTGCTACTGACCGCCGCCATCTGGGACCGAGCACCCCAAAGGCAGCTTCAAGGAGTTCCCTGGCATGGCACTTCTTCAAACAATGTGCTGACGACAAGACCCGAGTGGTTTGCACGCTGTGCCATCAGAGCCTGAAGCGAGGCATTAACGTTCTGAACCTGAGCACAACCTGCATGACCAGGCACCTGCATGCAAAGCATGAACTGCAGTGGAGTAAACACCTTAAAACCAAGGAAGTCACTCAGGCTCCCCCTGCTACCTCTTCTGCTGCTGCCGCCTCGGCCTATTCTGCTGCTGCCGCCTCGGCCTCTTCCTCCGCCTCTGGAGGAACGTTGGCACCTGCCGCCCAGCAAACAGGGGATGTACCACCAACACCACCACCACCACCTCCGTCACCAAGCGTCTCAACCATGTCACATGCCAGCGTTCAGCTCTCCATCTCACAAACATTTGATAGAAAGCGTAAATTCCCACCTAGCCACCCTCGATCCCTGGCCCTGAATGCCAGCATTTCTAAACTACTGGCCTATGAAATGCTGTCATTTAGGCTGGTGGACACAGACAGCTTCAAACAGCTCATGTCGCTTGCTGTCCCACAGTATGTTGTTCCCAGCCGGCACTACTTCTCCAAGAGAGCCGTGCCTTCCCTGCACAACCAAGTATCCGATAAAATCAAGTGTGCACTGCGCAACGCCATCTGTAGCAAGGTCCACCTAACCACAGATACGTGGACCAGTAAGCACGGCCAGGGACGCTATATCTCCCTAACTGCACACTGGGTAAATGTAGTGGCAGCTGGGCCCCAGGCGGAGAGCTGTTTGGCGCACGTCCTTCCGCCGCCAAGGATCGCAGGGCAACATTCTTTGCCTCCTGTTGCCACCTCCTCCTTCTCGGCTTCCTCCTCCTCTTCTTCCACCTGCTCATCCAGTCAGCCACACACCTTCACCACCAACTTCAGCACAGCCCGGGGTAAACGTCAGCAGGCCATTCTGAAACTCATATGTTTGGGGGACAGGCCCCACACCGCACAGGAGTTGTGGCGGGGTATAGAACAACAGACCGACGAGTGGTTGCTGCCGGTGAGCCTCAAGCCCGGCCTGGTGGTGTGTGATAATGGGCGAAATCTCGTTGCAGCTCTGGGACTAGCCAATTTGACGCACATCCCTTGCTTGGCGCATGTGCTGAATTTGGTGGTGCAGAAGTTCATTCACAACTACCCCGACATGTCAGAGCTGCTGCATAAAGTGCGGGCCGTCTGTTCGCGCTTCCGGCGTTCACATCCTGCTGCTGCTCGCCTGTCTGCGCTACAGCGTAACTTCGGCCTTCCCGCTCACCGCCTCATATGCGACGTGCCCACCAGGTGGAACTCCACCTTGCACATGCTGGACAGACTGTGCGAGCAGCAGCAGGCCATAGTGGAGTTTCAGCTGCAGCACGCACGGGTCAGTCGCACTACAGAACAGCACCACTTCACCACCAATGACTGGGCCTCCATGCGAGACCTGTGTGCCCTGTTGCGCTGTTTCGAGTACTCCACCAACATGGCCAGTGGCGATGACACCGTTATCAGCGTTACAATACCACTTCTATGTCTCCTTGAGAAAACACTTAGGGCGATGATGGAAGAGGAGGTGGCCCAGGAGGAGGAGGAGGAGGAGGAGGAAGAGGGGTCATTTTTAGCACTTTCAGGCCAGTCTCTTCGAAGTGACTCAGAGGGAGGTTTTTGGCAACAGCAGAGGCCAGGTACAAATGTGGCCAGCCAGGGCACACTACTGGAGGACGAGGAGGACGAGGATGAGGAGGAGGTGGAGGAGGATGAGGATGAAGCATGGTCACAGCGGGGTGGCACCCAACGCAGCTCGGGTCCATCACTGGTGCGTGGCTGGGGGGAAAGGCAGGACGATGACGATACGCCTCCCACAGAGGACAGCTTGTCCTTACCCCTGGGCAGCCTGGCACACATGAGCGACTACATGCTGCAGTGCCTGCGCAACGACAGCAGAGTTGCCCACATTTTAACCTGTGCGGACTACTGGGTTGCCACCCTGCTGGATCCACGCTACAAAGACAATGTGCCCACCTTACTTCCTGCACTGGAGCGTGATAGGAAGATGCGCGAGTACAAGCGCACGTTGGTAGACGCGCTACTGAGAGCATTCCCAAATGTCACAGGGGAACAAGTGGAAGCCCAAGGCCAAGGCAGAGGAGGAGCAAGAGGTCGCCAAGGCAGCTGTGTCACGGCCAGCTCCTCTGAGGGCAGGGTTAGCATGGCAGAGATGTGGAAAACTTTTGTCAACACGCCACAGCTAACTGCACCACCACCTGATACGCAACGTGTTAGCAGGAGGCAACATTTCACTAACATGGTGGAACAGTACATGTGCACACCCCTCCACGTACTGACTGATGGTTCGGCCCCATTCAACTTCTGGGTCTCTAACTTGTCCACGTGGCCAGAGCTAGCCTTTTATGCCTTGGAGGTGCTGGCCTGCCCGGCGGCCAGCGTTTTGTCTGAACGTGTATTCAGCACAGCAGGGGGCGTCATTACAGACAAACGCAGCCGCCTGTCTACAGCCAATGTGGACAAGCTGACGTTCATAAAAATGAACCAGGCATGGATCCCACAGGATCTGTCCGTCCCTTGTCCAGATTAGACATTAACTACCTCCCCTTAACCATATATTATTGGACTCCAGGGCACTTCCTCATTCAATCCTATTTTTATTTTCATTTTACCATTATATTGCGAGGCTACCCAAAGTTGAATGAACCTCTCCTCTGTCTGGGTGCCGGGGCCTAAATATATGCCAATGGACTGTTCCAATGTTGGGTGACGTGAAGCCTGATTCTCTGCTATGACATGCAGACTGATTCTCTGCTGACATGAAGCCAGATCCTCTGTTACGGGACCTCTCTCCTCTGCCTGTGTGCTGGGCCTAAATTTATGAAAATGGACTCTTACAGTGGTGGGTGACGTGAAGCCTGATTCTCTGCTATGATATGAAGACTGATTCTCTGCTGACATGAAGCCAGATTGTCTGTTACGGGACCTCTCTCCTCTGCCTGGGTGCTGGGCCTAAATATATGCCAATGGACTGTTGCAGTGGTGGCTGACGTGAAGCCTCATTCTCTGCTATGACATGCAGACTGATTCTCTGCTGACATGAAGCCAGATTGTCTGTTACGGGACCTCTCTCCTCTGCCTGGGTGCTGGGTAGTGTTGAGCGCGAATATTCGAAAAGCAAATTTTTTTCGCGAATATCGCAACTTCGCGATTTCGCGAATATTTCGAATATAGTGCTATATATTCGTAAAAACGAATATTCGTTTTTTGTTTTTTCCCCCCCCCCCCACAAAATTACAGTACACATATAATTGATTGTTTCCCAAAGGTCCAACAGCTCAGATCTTACTCACATTGCCTAGAAAGTGATTGAGGCGCGAATCTTCGTAAGGCGATTTTATTAGCGCACATGCGAATATCGGCACGTCCCAGAACAGAGGCAAAGGGCTTTGCATTCATACATTAGTGAATTGAGTTGCGAATCTTCGTAAGGCGATTTTATTAGCGCACATGCGAATATCTACACTTGTCCCAGAACAGAGGCAAAGGGCTTTGCATTCATACATTAGTGATTGAATTGAGCTGCGAATCTTCGTAAGGCGATTTTATTAACGCAAATGCAAATATCTACACTTGTCCCCAGAACAGAGAGGCAAAGGCCTGTGCATTCATATAGTATAGCACCATATTCGCGAATACGTAGAACTTCGTAAAATTCGATTTACGAATATTCGTATTTTTTATTTTACTTTCCACCTTACAGATTACATTGATCTGTACTCTGTCAACTACTGTCATCACCCCCCACTGTATCTCGATTGATTCCCAAAAGTCTCACATTCCCTAGAAAGTGATTGAGGTGCGAATCTTCGTAAGGCGATTTTATTAGCGCACATGCGAATATCTACACTTGTCCCAGAACAGAGGCAAAGGGCATTGCATTCATACATTAGTGATTGAATTGAGTTGCGAATCTTCGTAAGGCGATTTCATTAGCGCACATGTGAATTTTGCATAGCATATGTATTATGCGATGCGAAAATTCGAATTATCGCATATGCGAAATAATAACGAATTTGAATAATCGCGAATATTTTACGAATATTCTTTCGAATATTCACAAAATTTCGCGAATTCGAATATGGGACATGCCGCTCAACACTAGTGCTGGGCCTAAATTTATGACAATGGACTGTTGCAGTGGTGGGTGACGTGAAGCCTGATTCTCTGCTATGACATGCAGACTGATTCTCTGCTGACATGAAGCCAGATTCTCTGTTACGGGACCTCTCTCCTCTGCCTGTGTGTGTGCTGGGCCTAAATATATGCCAATGGACTGTTGCAGTGGTGGCTGACGTGAAGCCTCATTCTCTGCTATGACATGCAGACTGATTCTCTGCTGACATGAAGCCAGATTCTCTGTTACGGGACCTCTCTCCTCTGCCTGTGTGTGTGCTGGGCCTAAATATATGCCAATGGACTGTTGCAGTGGTGGCTGACGTGAAGCCTCATTCTCTGCTATGACATGCAGACTAATTCTCTGCTGACATGAAGACAGATTCTCTGTTACGGGACCTCCCTCCTCTGCCTGGGTGCTGGGCCTAAATATATGCCAATGCACTGTTGCAGTGGTGGCTGACGTGAAGCCTCATTCTCTGCTATGACATGCAGACTAATTCTCTGCTGACATGAAGACAGATTCTCTGTTACGGGACCTCTCTCCTCTGCCTGGGTGCCGGGGCCTAAATATCTGAGAATGGACTGTTCCAGTGGTGGGTGACGGGAAGCCAGATTCTCTGCTATGGAACCTCTCTCCAATTGATTTTGGTTAATTTTTATTTATTTAATTTTTATTTTAATTCATTTCCCTATCCACATTTGTTTGCAGGGGATTTACCTACATGTTGCTGCCTTTTGCAGCCCTCTAGCTCTTTCCTGGGCTGTTTTACAGCCTTTTTAGTGCCGAAAAGTTCGGGTCCCCATTGACTTCAATGGGGTTCGGGTTCGGGACGAAGTTCGGATCGGGTTCGGATCCCGAACCCGAACATTTCCGGGATGTTCGGCCGAACGTCTCGAACCCGAACATCCAGGTGTTCGCTCAACTCTAATTGACCTCCCTTGGATGTGGTCTCTCTTTCTCATGCTTCCTCTCCGGAGTGGAACCCTGATTTGCCGATAACCGTGATCAACATGGTAGGCTCAGAAAAGAATATCGAAAGTTGATAGAGAAGATATCCAAATGGATGGTGGACGTCACATGGACGTGCGATCAGGCAGAAGTTATCTAGAGTCAACAAAGCGGCAGAAGGGCCTCTCCTGTCTAACATTTACTAATCCAAAATACCGCAGTGACATTCCCTGTAATTTTTAATTAATTGTTCAAATAACAGGGCATCTTAATTGTCCAGTATTGTTATTTATCGTCACTACCTCCCCTAGTCGGGAGTGGGTAATTGCCGCGTGCCCCCTCCTTTAATTCTTCCATTTTAATAGCTTCTCCCACATTTCCGCTCGATCACAATTAAATTTCATCCATTGATCTCCCTTGGATGTGGTCTCTCTTTCTCACGCTCCCTCTCCGGGGTGGAACCCTGATTCCCCGCCACCTGTGATCACCATGGTAGGCGCAGAAAAGAACATTGAAAGTTGATAGAGAAGATATCCAATTGGATCATGGACATCACGGGGATGTGCGACATGGTGGGGCAGTATGTGTGCACACGCCTACACGTACTGAATGATGGGACTGCCCCCTTCAACTTCTGGGTCTCCAAATTGGGCACATGGCCTGAGCTTGCCCTTTACTCCTTGAAGGTGCCGGCCTGCCCTGCAGCCAGTGTATTGTGTGAACGTGTGTTTAGCATGACTGGAGGGAGTTATCACAGGTTTTATTTCCCAATGTTTTGGGGTGTACCCTAATTTAAAAAAATAAAAATAAATTTAAAACCAAAAAGCAGTGTAGGCTACCTCCTCCACCGCCGCTTCCACATCCACCCCCACATCCACCGCCTCCTCAACCTCCTACTCCATATGGACCTCGTCCTCCTAGATCAAGATTATTTTTTATTTTTATGTATTTTATGTTATTTAAAGTCATTTCCCTATCCACATTTGTTTGCAGAGCACTTGCCATGCTCTTAACCACATTTTGATGCCATTTGCAGCTCTCTGGCCCTTTCCATTACATTTTTACTGCCATTTTAGTGGTCAAAAGTTCGGGTCCCCATTGACTTCAATGGGGTTCGGGTTCGGGGTCAAGTTCGGGTCAAGTTTGGGTCCCAAACTCAAACTTTTTTGTGAAGTTCGGCCAAACCCGTCGAACCCGTACATCCAGGTGTCTGCTCAACTCTAATTAGGTTATACATAACATTATCCCTTCCGCTATTATCATTGTGTTTACATACTTTTTTTTAGACTACTGGGAAATTGATGATGAAGAATGAGACGTCTGTTCAATACTTTTACATTCTGCCATTTTCTGGGAAGACAAGGAATAAACCGCTCATTACCACTCTCTTCTTCTTGATATATCTGATCGGAGTCCTTATCAATTCCTCCATTATCACAGTCATATGTCTGGAAGTTCAGTTGCATGAACCAATGTATCTCTTTATCTGTAATTTGTCCATTGTAGACATATTTTATACATCGGTCACGGTCCCTAAATTACTGCACATGTTATTGTCCGGAAATCCCATTGTCTCCTTCTCACAATGTTACACTCAGTTCTACTTTTTCATGACAGCGGCGACTGCAGAGCAAATTCTTCTCTTCATTATGGCTTATGATCGATATGTCGCTATCTGCCTCCCCTTACATTATCATCGGATCCTGAGTCGAGGAAATTGCATCCTGATAACTATTGCGATTTGAACATCCGCTTTTTTAAACTCTCTAATGTATATAACAACAGCTTTAAACATGTCCTCCTGTCACTCCAACCTCATCCACCAGTTCTTCTGTGATACAGTCACTAACAAAGACCACTTGTACAACCATACAGCTGTTTTTTCTAGTAACCAGTATAGAAATGTTGTCTTTAGTGTTTACTCCGATAATGTGTACTGTTATTTCTTATGTTACCATTTTCTCTGTTATCTTCAGGATGAAATTGAAGGAAAGCCAAAAAAAAGCCTCCTCCACCTGCTCGTCCCACATCATCATCATCTCTATTTACTATGGGACAGGCCTAATGGGGAATCTGATACCACCTTACTCTGATGTTCTGGATTTAGCATTTAGTGTAGTCTATACAACTATCATCCCTATGACAAATCCTATCATATACAGTCTACAGAATTCCAATGTAAAATCTGCTTTGCTGGGGTTAGTGGGGGGGGAAGGTGTTTTTAAAGATAAACTCCACACCCATACACAAGGGAATGTGTCACCAATATTATTTTTTCTGCCAGTAAAAACCAGATAGCGACATACCATTTTGTTCTAAACAGTTTTTTTTTTCTGAGGAGGAGACCTTATTGACTTCTATGGGATGCTCTGTGACCTGTACAGAGGTCAGAAGGGTGTAGTAAGCTTTGACAATGACATATTGTGAATAGTGCTGTGCTATTTATATAGAGGTGATATTTGTCATTCTAATCCTGCCTTTAATGATAAGCAGATAACTGCTGTGACACGATCTGTACATGGAAGTAGCACCAATGATTAGGCTTAGTGGCCAGTGCAAAAACTGCAGTATTTTTTTATTATTATTTTTTTATTATTATTTGTGAAAATTTAAAAATAAACACCTAAATTCTTTTTAAAAATATGTTTAACATGACATTATTTAACCAATAAGTTATTTTTCTGATGACACATTCCCTTTAAACACAAATTATTAGTCTCCTATAAATGTATCTCATGAAGTATTTAGGCAATTACCCAATTGTACTACAGAAGGATACAGTAGATGGCTTTGCCCAAAAGAGCCTAGAATCTACATGGGATTGGGAAAGGGTTCAGTAGGTGAGGGTAGAAGCCACTGATATGGTGGTATAGTGGCAGCAGGGTTACTGTAGGTTGTAGGTAGGGATGAGAGAATCGACTTTGGATGAAACATCCGAAGTCGATTTGCATAAAACTTTGTTTCAATACTGTACTGAACCGAACCCAAGTTCGGGAAATGTTTTTTTACAGTAGAAATCTTTTTATGAAGTTATTAGTACCCGAAGTCTTGCGAGACTTCGTGAAGTAATAACTTCAGCTCATAGGAGCCAATACATCCTAATAATGTACGGAGTGCTCGCTCTGTACAGTATTAAAACAAAGTTTTATGCGAATCAACTTCGGATGTTTCATCCGAAGTCAATTTGCTTATCCCTGGTTGTAGGCCTCCCTGAAGAGGTGGCTTTTTTGTTTTGTTTCTTTTTTTTAAGTTTTCCATAGTAGGTGAGAGTCTGATCTGTTGGGGTACAGAGTTACAGATAATTTGAGATGAAAAAGAGAAATCTTGGGGGAGATCATGGGGAGAGCTGATAAGAGGACAGTATAAAAGAAGGTCTTCAAAGAATCAGAGATCATATGTGCCAAGGTACAGGGAGATCAGGACTCAGATATATGGAGGGGATAGGTTGTAAACAGCCTTAATGATTTGTACTGGATTCTCTGGGCAAAGGGATCCAACAAAGAGATTGGCAGAGAGAAGAGACAGAGGAGTAAGGGAGTAAGGGTCATTTAGTCAGGCAGCAGAGTGGAGGGTAGATTGCAGGGTACACTAAATATTCAGTATGCGAGGTATGAGGTGATCCAGGAAAGGCCCAGGTCTGTGAAGTAGAATCACCATACACTTTAGATGTTCTGTGATTCGTAATGCACTATTCAATACAGAGGTTCAGGAAATGGCTATGAGCTGTGTATAAAACATTAATTTGCATATTGGTAAGCCTATCATGGCATCTGATTTGACTTGACAATACTTCTAAGGACATTATCTAAGTGGTCCCCTTGTATTCATCCTTTAATCCCATGGAGGAATCACAGACTGCTATCTCTTAGATCAGTCTCTGTAGATGTGATTGCTTACCCATGGGGGTCAAAAGACACTGGTGCGAAGCACAAAGTTTTCAGGCAATACTGTAGTCAGAGAGAAGCCCCAGCTGGAGCAGACACAGTATGTGTAATCTGGTCACAGACAAAGGACAAGTGAGAGGTTAAAATCTGAGAAAACAGGCAGATGTCAGGTCAGGCATCAGAGGGTCAAAATTCAGAAGACATGCCGAAGTGAAGCATGAGTAGACTTATAGGGTAAACACACTTTTGTAGGGTCTAGTGGAATAGGAAACCTATTACCTTGATATCTAGTGAAATAGGAAACCTAATCCCCTAAGGTGACCAGCCAATGGCCAGGAAAGATTGAGATGCATATGCACTGGACCATTAAGAGCCAGATTAAGTGTGCATGCCCTATGGGTGGTAAGACGTGAGACAGGTGAGTAGCAGGCCTCAGCCTTTGTAGTGTGGACAGAGCTGCTCTGCTCTAGCGTCCGTGCCTGCTAGGACGGAACAGCAGGATGCTGACAGACATGGACCCTGGTGGAAAAAACAGAGGAAGAGAGGTGAGCATTCTGGCAGATGTGCCCACCAGGACCATTGGCATAGCAAAATCACATCCAAACCAAAGAGGGAGATGCTGTTAAACCACTTGACTAAATCAGACAAGACATTGCTACACTTTCTGAATCAATCCTCCACTACTTAGGCTGGACAAATGGAGGATATCAAACCAGAGACACAAAAAGTCAAGGCAGCTATACAACAATTCCAGCTGACATTTACCGCCTAAAGCAACATTACCACCATTATGCCCTTTTCAAGTACTTTATGGTATATTTTGCTCACTTTTGCCCCCTTTAATTACACTTCTTTCTTGTCTAAAAGGTTAATTGTTACTTATACCATATCTTTGTTTAAAAATGATGCCTCCGCGGATTATGGTTGTGAGGTGAGTTCTTTTTATACTTCTTTTAAGAAAAGTAAAAATGAATGACAATGTTTAATACCTAAGCTGAAGCGGACCATTGATTGCTTAGAACAAAAGAGGTCTTAGAGGTCCTAAAGGAATTGCTTGAGGCTGAAAAAACTTACCAAGTTGCTGGACAACTTACACAAAAACACGTGTTTAGCCTCCTTTATAGCAAGGTATTTTAATGGTCTTTTCCCCTTCAATTCTTTGCAAAATGTAGTTGTTAAGTGATTCCTGATACCTGGCGTTGGTGAAGTATTAACTAACTAGGGATACATGCTGACCTTTAGGTAGGGCTAGGACGGGGCCAGGAGACTGCAAAACCTTAAGCTTTGTAACAGAGCTCAGCTCCATTGATGACATCATCAGGGTAACATGTGTGTCTTCTTGTATCCACACCCCAGGTTAACAGAGCTGAACCCAGACATACCCATTATTTCACCCAGGCAGCCCCCTTGACTTGAGCATCGGCAATGCTCTCCTTTGCCCTGCGCTGAATCGGCACTGGGCAGGCTTTAGTGCTGCCCTAGCCTGTAAAACGGCTAGGGCAGTTCTAAAGCCCACCCATCAGTAGTGTTGAGCACGAATATTGAAATAGCAAATTTTTATCATGAATATCGGCACTTTGAGAATTCGTGAATATTTAGAATATAGTGCTATACAGTGCTGCCCATAATTATTCATAACCCTGGCAAATTTTTACTTAAAGTTACTGTTATTCAACCAGCAACTAATTTTTTGACTGGAAATTACATAGGTGTCTCCCAAAAGATAATAAGACGATGTACAAGAGGCATTATTGTGGAAAAAAAAAAAAACATTTCTCAGCTTTTATTTACATTGGAGCAAAAAGTGTCCAGTCCAAAATTCATCATACCCTTCTCAATAATCAATAGAAAAGCCTTTATTGGCTATTACAGCAATCAAACGCTTACTATAATTGCAGACCAGCTTTTTGCAGGTCTCCACAGGTATTTTTGCCCATTCATCTTTAGCAATGAGCTCCAAATCTTTCAGGTTGGAGGGTCTTCTTGCCATCACCCTGATCTTTAGCTCCCTCCACAGATTCTCAATTGGATTTAAGTCTGGACTCTGGCTGGGCCACTCCAAAACTTTAATGTTGTTGTCTGCTAACCATTTCTTCACCACTTTTGCTGTGTGTTTTAGGTCATTGTTATGCTGAAACGTCCACTGGTGCCCAAGGCCAAGTTTCTCTGCAGACTGCCTGATGTTGTCGTTGAGAATCTTAATGTATTGTTTTTTTTTCATGGTGCTGTTTACTGTGATTAGGTTCCCTGGTCCATTGGTTGAAAAACACCCCAAAAGCATTAGGTTCCCACCACCATATTTGACAGTGGGGATGGTGTTCTTTGGGTTGAAAGATTCTCCTTTTTTATGCCAACTGGACACTTTTTGCTCAAATGTAAATAAAAGCTGAGAATTTTTTTTTTTTGTCCCACAATAATGCCTCTTGTACATCGTCTTATTATCTTTTGGGAGACACCTACAGTATGTCATTTCCCGTCAAAAAATTACTTGCTGGTTGAATGAAAGTAATATAAGTCAAAATTTGCCAGGGGTATGAATAATTATGGGCAGCACTGTATATTCGTTATATCGAATATTCAGCATTTTTTTCCATCTGAACACATGATTCCTCTCTGCTTCTTGCTTGTAGCCCGATGAGAAGGAAGCAATGTCAAGTTCACAGCAATACCTAGTGCACCAATCAGTAAATCTGTAGTCAGACCTGCTAAAATGTGAAGTTGCACTTTTTGGGAAAAAATATTCTAATCACTGCCGATTAGCGCAATTGGAAATATATTGGAGCACTTGACTCTATCTGCATATAAAGCTATTGTAATGTTCTGCCGTGCCAACCATTTTCTCCAGTCTCAGCAAACTTATACCAGCTTGAAAAATGTAGCATAAAGGACCCACGCCTGTATTTTTCACTCATTATGCGAATATTACATTGGCGATTTTCGCAATCAAGAATATAATTGCTAATTCACGAATTTGCGAATATATGACGAAAATTCTACAAAATATTTGTGAAATATTGCAAATTCGAATATAGCCCCTGCCGCTAATCACTACCCATCAGAACCTGTGACGTCACCGAAAACACTGCTGGGCAGAAGCCTCCACTCGTCACTGTGTTATTGTAAATAAAAGAGCCATTGGCCTGCGCGATCCTGCTCCGATGCTCAAGTCAGGGGGGCTGCCTGGGTGAAATTATGGGTATGTCTGGGTTCAGCTCTGAACCCAGACAACCCCTTTAAGCAGGGGACCTAAAAAAAATGAACACATCGGAAGGCTTTACAGTGTTTAGGAAGTAATCAGCACTGACACCAGAACGGCCCTCTTTAGTAAAGACAGGGCTTGGTGTTGGTAGCCCATTTGTCAGCCTAACACTGGCATGTAAAAACCTCAATAGATGTGTTCCTATTTGTACAGCCCCTATATTAGCACAGGTTGCTGCTTGACACACACTGCCACCATTTATGCTCTATGGGGGAGCTGAGGAGAAGGCAGAAGTGGTTTATTAGCGCGTCTGCCTTCTCCTCAAAGAGCTCTGTGCAGTGTGGAATTTTTGGGAAATAGTAATAAAAAATAATACATTATTGTATCCCAAAGCTCTTTCCAGTGACCTCTTGGAGACAAATTATGTGGAAAAAATATATAAAAAGTTAAAAAGTAATAAAAAAGGTAAACACAATAAAATAAAAAATGTAATAAAATACAAATAAAAGAAAAAAAAAAAGAAAACTTAAAAGTCCTCTTGGGGAACATGTTATGTGGCAAAAATATACTTTTAAAATTTATAGAAAATTCAAAAAAATAAAAAATTATAAAAAAAAGGAAAAAGTTTAAATAAGAGTGTTCACTGTCCCCCAACGATCATCCTATGACCTCTTGGGGAACATATTATGTGGCAAGAATATATTTTAAAAAAATTATAGAAAATTCTAAAAAAAAAAATACAAAAAAAAAGGAAATGTGCAAAATAAGAGTGTTCACTGTACCCCAACAGTCTTTTTTATGACCTCTTTGGGGACATAATATGTGGCAAAAATATAATAATTAAAATTAAATAAAAAAGTAAATAATAAACCAATTATAAAAAATAATAACATAAAATATTAAAATACTAATAAAAGGAAAAAATAAAAAGGAAAAAGTGCAAAATAAAAAACAAGGGTCAGTGTCCCTCAAAGGTCTTTTTATGACCTCTTGGGGGACATACAGTGGGGCAAAAAAGTATTTAGCCAGCCACCAATTGTGCTAAGTTCTCCACTGTAATTTTCATCATAGATATACCTCAGAATGGGGGGAAACAATCCAGGAAATCACAATGTAGGATTTCTAATAAATAAATTGGTAAATTCATCGGTAAAATAAGTATTTGGCCACCTACAAACAAGCAAGATTTCTGGGTCTCACAGACCTGTAACTTCCTCTTTAAGAGGCTCCTCTGTCCTCCACTCGTTACTTGTATTAATGGCACCTGTTTGAACTTGTTATCAGTATAAAAGGCACCTGTCCCCAACCTCATATAGTCACACTCCAAACTCCACTATGGCCAAGACCAAAGAGCTGTCGAAGGACACCAGAAAACAAAATTGAAGACCTGCACCAGGCTGGGAAGACTGAATCTGCAATAGGCAAGCAGCTTGGTGTGAAGAAACTGTGGGAGCAACTATTATGTTGGGCGGTAATAACTCAATTAAGAATTATTAATTATGGTCATAACAGTAATTAATCATGGAAATTTTTATTTTTTTTGTCATAAATTCTTAAAATAATGACCTGGTGAATTGTAGACAAACTAATAGATACAATTCACTTCTGAGTCCGACTATTTCCTCAGATAAATAAGTTCTTTTGATGTGAGATGACGTTAATGATAAAAATGTAGTACTACATTATACAATAATACATAGGTATTATAAAAATATGCAGATTTATTGGTTAAAAGGTTATAAACATATATAAGTAAATAAACACAATGATACATGCAAATTAATATATTCAGCGTTGATATAAAGCATTACAAGTTTAACAATACATGTGAGTGGAAATAACTTGTCACATTATAACAAAGCTATTATTAGGTTAGGATATCAAAATAGGAACATAAGTTATATACATTACTTCCGTTCAGAGAAAACCTCATGATATCAAGATGGGCATGTCTAATCCTAGACATCAATATGGAATGCTAAATACATTCTGTGCCTTTCTAACCAACTACACATCACATGAGTTCCAGAATGGGCAAATCCATTCAAGGATATAACTTAGAAGAGATAACTGTATCCTTCTGCCCCATCCTGGACTATTTTCATACATATGACTTTGGTAAGACAATATAAGACAAATAACAGGGATCTAGGATCTTTGCTAGACCATATCTTAAATGGAAAAGACTGGAAACAAGTCTTTCCTGTAGGAACCCATCGCTTAGCTTGGCGAAGAATGTTCTGTCAATATATATAGGCAATCATTTAATGCTTTGCTAGATAATGAGTCTTGATTCTTCTGCAGGTAGAATGAAGCCTCATAATATCCTAAGACTACATCTCAATATGAGAATGATCAAATAATTAATTTGTTTATTCCCCAATCTAGATGGTATAATTTCACCCACACTATCCAATTAGTCTTAATAAAATGAAATATCATTCTCTGTGTCTCTTACCAAGTCCTAGTAGGAATCTCATTTCTACTCCTAGGAAAGCTGGGTGGTCCATCATCACATGTCTCGCCATGGCTTTAATTTTAATAGACCCCTCTTTTTTTCTTTTCCTTTATTTTTCTCCCTCTATGTGTGGTTTATGATCACAAACTTATCAGTTAGACACACCTTCCTAGTTTGGAACTTTCCAATCATTGTCAGATGGGCGTGACCACTCATAAGAAATGTGACATCATAACATTACCCATAATGCACTTTTGCTACTGTTGTAATGTCATACAGGGTTAACTATGTAAGTCTGAATAAAACATATTCTATGCATTTGACCTTAGAAGCTTTAATTCAAAGCTATAGGGATTAATTCTGACACTTGTAGCAATTAGAGACACACCTCTAGGCATCTCTCTGAATGTTTCTCACACTGTTGATCTATGGACCATAATGATATGAATGGGCCTTGTTTTTTCATAGAGATATCTGTACTTCCTCTGTCATATTAAAGATGTGATTAATTGTTACAAAACACACATCTTTACAGACACTATTTTAGAGACGAATATTCTCTCAATGAGAAATATATATAATATACTGGATGCATTTTGTCTTTATAACATACAACAATATAATATAAAGTAATATATATATATGTCCTATTGATTGTCTTACGCTAAGGACTAACTAAGGCTCATTAAATGAATACATAAATATTATATATTTTGCTTCATTAATAAATACTTAATTGTATAGGTAATTATCACCAGCTGCTTCTTATCTTATCTCCCGTCTTAAATTTATAAGTAGACAAGGAGGCTTCTTCTCAGACTGGTACATTCATGAGAAGAATAACACTAAAGAGCAGAAACCTTTATACACAGAAACCTTTGTGCTATCTTACTTTGGCCTATTCAAGACATACAAAATTGTAAATACAGTCGAGCATGACTCTTAAAGGAAATAAACATACATCTTGACTAGAATAATTGGATATCAATGTATATACCTATGAAAAGGCACAACAATAAAAAAATGGAAGACATACAAGACCACTGATAATCTCCCTCGATCTGGGGCTCCACGTAAGATCTCGCCCCGTGGGGTCAAAATAATCACAAGAACGGTGAACAAAAATCAGAGAACCACAAGGGCGGACCTAGTGAATGACCTGCAGAGAGCTGTGACCAAAGTAACAAAGGCTACCGTCAGTAACATACTACGCCGCCAGGGACTCAAATCCTGCAGTGCCAGACGTGTCCCCCTGCTTAAGCCAGTACATGTCCGTGCCCGTCTGAAGTTTGCTAGAGAGCATTTGGATGATCCAGAAGATGACTGGGAGAATATCATATGGTCAGATGAAACCAAAGTACAACTTGTCTCATATCGTCATATTTGGAGTAGAAAGAATGCTGAGTTGCTTACAAAGAACACCATACCTATTGTGAAGCATGGGGGTGGAAACATCATGCTTTAGGGGTGTTTTTCTGCAAAAGGACAAGGACAACTGATCCGTGTAAAGGAAAGAATAAATGTGGCCATGTATCGTGAGATTTTGAGTGAAAACCTCCTTCCATCACCAAGGGCATTGAAGATGAAACGTGGCTGGGTCTTTCAGCATAAAAATGATCCCAAACACACCGCCCGGGCTACGAAGGAGTGGCTTCGTAAGAAGCATTTCAAGGTCCTGCAGTGGCCCTAGACAGTCTCCAGATTTCATTCCCATAGAAAACTTTTGGAGCGAGTTCAAAGTCCGTGTTGCCCAGCGACAGCACGGAGGAATGGGCCAAAATACCAGCAACAGTGTGTGAAAACCTTGTGAAGACTTACAGAAAACATTTTACCTCTGTCATTGCCAATGTGAATTATCTTCCTATTCACGTGAAACTATACATTTTATATAACAAAATAAGAAGAAAATGTCGCCACTTTTCCTTGTTTTTTCGATAAAAATGATTTTTAGCAAGTTCCTACAAGAAAATTTAGACAAGCACATTCATAGTCGCAGGTGCACATCCATAAAGCTAGCATTCAGGATGCAAACAAAAAATGGTATGGCAGCACAACATCTCACATACAAACAATAAAACTGGGAAATAGTGATAAATCTAAATTAAAGTGATATTAGGGTACTTTCACACTAGCGTTAAAGTTTTCCGGTATTGAGTTCCGTCATAGGGGCTCAATACTTGAAAAAAAAATGATCAGTTTGGTCCCAATGCATTCTGAATGGAAAGCAATCCATTCAGTATGCATCAGGATGCCTTCCGTTCCGTCCCTTTTACGGTATTTGGCCAGGGAAAATACCTCACCATGCTGTAGTATTTTCTCTGGCTAAATTTCCAGAACATTTGCCGGAATGCCAGATTCGGCATTAATTTCCATTGAAATGTATTAGTGCCGGCATTAAAATTGCTGCATTGAAGGATCCGGTCTTCCGGGCTGCGCATGCGCAGATCTTTAAAAGTGTGGGGGAAAAAAATACCGAATCCGTTTTTACGGATCACACCGAAGAGACGGATCCGGTATTTCAATGCATTTGTCAGATTGATCCGAATCCGGATCCGTACACAAATGATATCTGTTTGCATATGGATTTCTGGATCCGGCAGGCAGTTCCGGCAACGGAACTGCCTGCCGGAATCCAACAACGCAAGTAGAGTCCCTAACACTAATAGAACTGCCTCTCCTGGGCTTGACTAAGCCTACATTGTTCAGGGCGGTGTAGGGACCAGCTACATTTGTACTCTGCTCAGAAGCCCCAGGCAGATGGCACCTGAAATATATGATCCATACCTACCCCACAGCTCCAGTCCTCCACGCTGCACCCGCTGCCTCTATCTTCCAGTCCCTGCGCTGTTTACATTTGGCAGTGCATGGACATGGTCATACACCGCTCCAGTCAATGATTGGCTTCAGCAGTGACACGCTACTTGTGGCCACATCCCCACTGAAGCCAGTCATTGGCTGGGGACGTACATGTGACTATGCCCATGCACTGCCAGGTGTAAACCAGAAGATAGACCAGAGTGGCAGGGAGCAGGTAAGAATAAATCTCCTGTTTTTCAGGGGCCATGTTGCAGGTACTAGTTAAAAAATAATTTTTACTGGGAAATCCCTGTAAGCCCCTATTACACTGGATGATATTCGGGACAATTACTGGGGACAAGTGTCCATGGATTCGCTCATTCCTGATATCTGACCTATATAATCATGTCATTGATCAGCCGATAAATGAGCAATCACTAGTTTGTCGGCTGATTTGTATATTTTATGAAAAATGGACAATTATCGTCAGCTCATCTCCAGGTGTAATCAGGGATGGGCTACCGATAATTAAAAGAACTGAATGAGGAAAGAATGACTGTGATAGCAATCATTCCTCCCTATTCACCTGGCTTGTGTAATAGGCCAAATCGACATTTTAAAAAAAAATTGCAGCCCCTTGAAATAGAGCGATGTGACAATACAGCCCTCAGACCAAGGCCTCATGCACACGAACGTATAATTTTTCGGTCCGCAAAAAATACAAATGACGTCCGTGTGCATTCCGTATTTTGCGGAACGGAACAGCTGGCCCCTAATAGAACAGTACTATCCTTGTCCGTAATGCGGACAATAATAGGACATGTTCTATTTTTTTTACGGTGCGGAACGGAAATACGGACATACAGAAACGGAATGCACACGAAGTAACAACCCGGAATGGACACGGAAAGAAAATACGTTTGTGTGCATGAGGCCCAAGAAAGGTTGTGCACACCTGATCTTTGCGATTCAACATAGTCTCATCAGGAGCGGAGGTTATGCAGCAATAAGATTAGCCTAGCAGAAGAGTGGTCACAATTGGTAACATATGGCACGCCGTCTGGCGCTAGTATGGTACAGGTTGATCTTAAATTCTATGTTCACCTTCATGGTCATTTTTTTGTGATTGTGTTTTACTCATTTTGGGTTAATTTTTTTTTTTTATGGGTTACTCGCGTTTTGTGCGGATCCATCTTGTATCTGCACAGACGGATCCGCACTGATAATGCAAATGCTTGTTTGTATCTTGCAAAATCTTATTAAGAATCAAACAATTATTGTACATATGTATTCATATCACCACCATTATTACTTTTCTTCATTTTTAACCAAACATTCTTTAAAATATGTTAAACAATAGGTTCAAATCACATTTGGATTAGCTAATTATTTGCATTCCCGTTAACCTTTAGAGGATCCTGTGATTTTCTATTTTTTTGTGTTTTTTTTTAAGTTTTTCACTCCTTTATGCCTCTGTTTGATGTATAAGTTACAAAAAAAGGATACTAAAACACATCATACCACTTTCTTGTATCCTGCACAGTCCGGCAAAAATAAATCGTATACGTTTTTTTTTTTTTTTTCAATGGAACGCTATGGTGAGCGGATACCACTGTATGGCATGGGTCTGAGGCATCTGTTTAACGTACGCATTTTTTGTATACATTAAACTGATGGGAAAAACGTAATGTGAACCCAGCCTAAGAGGAGAAGCTATAATGAGTGTTCAGGAGATCAGAGAGGGGACAAGGTGTAAACATAGAGCATGCCACTAGATAATCTTAACCCCTTAAGGACCAGGCTCATTTTCACCTTAAGGACCAGGCCATTTTTTGCAAATCTGACCAGTGTCACTTTAAGTGCTCATAACTTTAAAACGCTTCGACTTACCCAGGCCGTTCTGAGATTGTTTTTTCGTCACATATTGTACTTCATGACACTGCTAAAATTGGGTCAAAAAAGTTAATTTTTTTGCATAAAAAAATACATTTTTTACCAAAAATTTTGAAAAATTAGCAAATTTCAAAGTTTCAGTTTCTCTACTTCTGTAATACATAGTAATACCCCCAAAAATTGTGATGACTTTACATTCCCCATATGTCTACTTCATGTTTGTAGCATTTTGGGAATGATATTTTATTTTTTGGGGATGTTACAAGGCTTAGAAGTTTAGAAGCAAATTTTGAAATTTTTGAGAAATCTTCAAAATCCCACTTTTTATGGACCAGTTCAGGTTTGCAGTCATATTGTGAGGCTTAGATAATAGAAACCTCCCAAAAATGACCCCATTCTAGAAACTACACCCCTCAAGGTATTCAAAACTGTTTTTTCAAACTTTATTAACCCTTTAGGTCTTCCACAAGAGTTGATGGCAGATGGAGAAACAATTTTGAAATTTCTATTTTTTGGAAAATTTTCCAATATAATAAATTTTTTCCAGGAGTAAAACAAGGGTTAACTGCCAAACAACACTCAAAATGGGTTGCCCTGATTCTGTAGTTTGCAGAAACACCCCATATGTGGTCGTAAACTACTGTTTGGCCGAACGGTAGCACATAGAAGGAGGGGAACACCATATGGGTTTTGGAAGGCAGATTTTGCAGGACTGGTTTTGTTTATACCATGTCCCATTTGAAGCCCCCTGTTGCACCCCTAGAATAGAAATTTCAAAAAAGTGACTCCATCTAAGAAAGTACACCCCTCAAGGTATTCAAAACTGGGTTTACAAACTTTGTTAACCCTTTAGGTGTTCCACAAAAGTTAATGGCAGATGGAGAAACAATTTTGAAATTTCTATTTTTTGGAAAATTTTCCAATATAATCAATTTTTTCCAGGAGTAAAACAAGGGTTAACTGCCAAACAACACTCAAAATGGGTTGCCCTGATTCTGTAGTTTACAGAAACACCCCATATGTGGTCGTAAACTACTATTTGACCGAACGGGAGCACATAGAAGGAGGGGAACACCATATGGGTTTTGGAAGGCAGATTTTGCTGGACTGGTTTTGTTTATACCATGTCCCATTTGAAGCCCCCTGTTGCACCCCTAGAATAGAAATTTCAAAAAAGTGACTCCATCTAAGAAAGTACACCCCTCAAGGTATTCAAAACTGGGTTTACAAACTTTGTTAACCCCTTAGGTGTTCCACAAGAGTTAATGGCAGATGGAGAAACAATTTTGAAATTTCTATTTTTTGGAAAATTTTCCAATATAATCAATTTTTTCCAGGAGTAAAACAAGGGTTAACTGCCAAACAACACTCAAAATGGGTTGCCCTGATTCTGTAGTTTGCAAAAACACCCCATATGTGGTCGTAAACTACTATTTGGCCGAACGGGAGCACATAGAAGGAGGGGAACACCATATGGGTTTTGGAAGGCAGATTTTGCTGGACTGGTTTTGTTTATACCATGTCCCATTTGAAGCCCCCTGTTGCACCCCTAGAATAGAAATTTCAAAAAAGTGACTCCATCTAAGAAAGTACACCCCTCAAGGTATTCAAAACTGGGTTTACAAACTTTGTTAACCCTTTAGGTGTTCCACAAGAGTTAATGGCAGATGGAGAAACAATTTTGAAATTTCTATTTTTTGGAAAATTTTCCAATATAATCAATTTTTTCCAGGAGTAAAACAAGGGTTAACTGCCAAACAACACTCAAAATGGGTTGCCCTGATTCTGTAGTTTGCAAAAACACCCCATATGTGGTCGTAAACTACTGTTTGGCCGAACGGTAGCACATAGAAGGAGGGGAACACCATATGGGTTTTGGAAGGCAGATTTTGCTGGACTGGTTTTGTTTATACCATGTCCCATTTGAAGCCCCCTGTTGCACCCCTAGAATAGAAATTTCAAAAAAGTGACTCCATCTAAGAAAGTACACCCCTCAAGGTATTCAAAACTGGGTTTACAAACTTTGTTAACCCTTTAGGTGTTCCACAAGAGTTAATGGCAGATGGAGAAACAATTTAGAAATTTCTATTTTTTGGAAAATTTTCCAATATAATCAATTTTTTCCAGGAGTAAAACAAGGGTTAACTGCCAAACAACACTCAAAATGGGTTGCCCTGATTCTGTAGTTTGCAAAAACACCCCATATGTGGTCGTAAACTACTGTTTGGCCGAACGGTAGCACATAGAAGGAGGGGAACACCATATGGGTTTTGGAAGGCAGATTTTGCAGGACTGGTTTTGTTTATACCATGTCCCATTTGAAGCCCCCTGTTGCACCCCTAGAATAGAAATTTCAAAAAAGTGACTCCATCTAAGAAAGTACACCCCTCAAGGTATTCAAAACTGGGTTTACAAACTTTGTTAACCCTTTAGGTGTTCCACAAGAGTTAATGGCAGATGGAGAAACAATTTAGAAATTTCAATTTTCTGGAAAATTTTCCAATATAATCAGTTTTTTCCAGGAGTAAAACAAGGGTTAACTGCCAAACAAAACTCAAAATGGGTTGCCCTGATTCTGTAGTTTGCAAAAACACCCCAAATGTGGTCGTAAACTACTGTTTGGCTAAACGGCAGGACATAGAAGAAGGGGAACGCCATACGGTTTTTGGAAGGCAGATTTTGCTGGACTGGTTTATTTACACCATGTACCCTTTCAAGCCCCCTGATGCACCCCTAGAGTAGAAACTCCATAAAAGTGACCCCATCTAGGAAACTACGGGATAAGGTGGTTGTTGTTTTGGGACAATTTTTGGGGTAAATTAGATTTTTGGTTGCTCTATATTACTCTTTTTTGAGGCAATGTAACAAAAAAATGTAATTCTAAAATTGTTTCTACATTCGCTATTTAGTTTTGTGGAACACCTAAAGGGTTAACATAGTTTGTAAAGTAATTTTTGAATACCTTGAGGGGTGTAGTTTCTTAGATGGGGTCACTTTTTTGGAGTTTCTAGTCTAGGCTACATCAGGGGGGGCTTCTAATGGGACATGGTGTAAAAAAAAAAAACTGTCCATCAAAATCTGCCTTCCAGAAACCGTATGGAGTTCCCTTCGTTCTATGCCCTGCCGTGCGGCTATATAGCCATTTACGACCACATATGGGGTGTTTCTGCAAACTACAGAATTAAGGCAATAAATGTTTAGTTTTGTTTGGCTGTTAACCCTTGCTTTATTACCGGCAAAATGGATTTAAATTTAAATTTTGCCCAAAAATAGGTGTTTTGGCACCGTTTTTATTTTATATTTTTAACACCGTTCATCCGAGGCGTTTGGTAAAAAGTTATTTTTATAGCGACGACTTTTACGCACGCGACGATGCCCAATATGTATGGCTCTCAGACTTTGGAGACACTAAGCAGGCATCCTAAAACTGCGGCCCTCCAGATGTTGTAAAACTACAATTCCCACCATGCCCTGATGATGGCTGTAGGTTGTCTGGGCATGCTGGGAGTTATAGTTTTACAACATCTGGAGGGCCGCAGTTTGAGGATGCCTGCACTAAAACTAATATTTTTGGGGGAAAGAAAAATTGTTTTCGTGTCTCCAAAGTCTGAGAGCCATAGTGTTTTATGTTCTCTAGTGAACTGTTGGGGATTATAAAAATTTAGTACTCCATGGAAGTGTGATACTCCCTGAAGCAATCGATAACGCAGAGGCCCGGATGATCGGGGCACGTGTCACATTGAGTTGTGGTGTCCTTCCGTATCCCCCTCTTGTGACACACTCTGCACTTTTTTTGGGTTCGTCCCTTCTTTCCAGTATGGGGGACCACACCTGGAAAGTGTTGGCCAGGGACGATCCGGGCGCCTCCAGTTCCCGAGGTACTCCGGCCTGCTCTTTCCCGGTCCGAAAAGATCAGGTCTTTGAGGACTGCCTCATAGAATTGGAGGAATGTCCCTGTGCTGCCAGCGCTTCGGGATAGTACAAAAGAGTTGTACATGGCAACCTGCACCATGTAGACCGCAACTTTTTTGTACCATGCCCGGGTTTTGCGCATGGCGTTATATGGCGTGAGGACTTGATCAGAGAGATCAACTCCTCCCATATACCGATTGTAGTCGACGATACAATCGGGCTTGAGGACCGTTGCCGCGGTACCTCGCACAGGGACTGGGGTGGTGCTGTTACCGTGGATTGTGGACAGCATAAGGACATCCCTCTTGTCCTTATACCTGACCAGCAACAGGTTTCCACTGGTAAGTGCACGGATCTCACCCCTGGGGATAGGTACCTGGAGGGGGTAGGCAGGGAGGCCGCGTTGATTTTTCCGCACGGTCCCACAAGCGAACGTGGATCTGGCGGCAAGGGACCTGAACAAGGGAATGCTGGTATAAAAGTTGTCCACGTACAAGTGGTAACCCTTATCCAGCAGTGGGTACATAAGGTCCCACACGAGTTTCCCGGTAACACCCAGAGTGGGGGGACATTCTGGTGGTTGAATCCGGGAATCTCGCCCCTCGTACACACGAAATTTGTAAGTGTACCCTGAGGTACTCTCACAAATTTTGTATAGCTTCACGCCATACCTCGCCCGCTTTGTGGGAATGTATTGGCGGAAACTGAGTCTCCCCTTGAACGCAACGAGAGACTCATCAACCGCGACCTCCCTTCCAGGTACGTAGGCCTGCTGAAATGTGGCCCCAAAGTGATCGATGACCGGCCGTATCTTGTACAGCCGGTCATAGGCAGGATCACCTCGGGGTGGACATGCTGCATTATCGGAATAATGCAGACATTTCCGGATGGCCTCAAACCGGTGACGTATCATGACCATACTGTACAGTGGGGTCTGGTACAGGACGTCCCCACTCCAGTATTGCCTGACACTGGGTTTTTGGACTAGACCCATATGCAGCACGAGGCCCCAAAATGTCCTCATTTCGGCTGCACTGACCGGCGTCCAGCCACCGGGTCTAGCCAAAACTGAGCCTGGGTTTTGAGCGACGAACTGTTGGGCGTACAGATTCGTCTGCTCCACCATCAAATTCACCAGTGGGTTACTGAAAAAAAAACTAAAAAAGTCTATTTCAGTAAACCCCACTGTGGGAATCTGGATTCCAGGATTGCCAGCAAAATCCGGAATCTCAGGCTCAAAGTCCACTGGGGGACACCAGCTAAGTTCATCGGCAGGGGGCTCCGGTGAACTTATTTGGTGGGCCGGGAAACCAGTACGAACCCCAGGGCGGCTCGTACTAGGGTGGGCCACAGGATCCCTAGCATGTGTGGCCCCTGGCTCCGCCTGGCGGCGTCTCCGCTGCCTTGGTGGCTCATCGTCATCCGATGATGATGAGGAGGATGCGGGGGGGGCTGGTGGTGGGGGGGATGCGGGGGGGGGCAAGTGGCAGGGGGGGTCTGGGGTCTGAAAGTTGAAAAAAAAAAGTTTGGAATAAATGTTCTTTTTTTTTTTTTTTTTTTTCTAACTTTTCCCTTCTATCCCTGCCTAAAGGTGCCTCTCCCTCACTGACCCTAACCTACCTGGGTGGCGATGGGTGCAGGAGGGTGATGGATGCCGATTTAGGGGGACACAGGAGCTGGTGCTGGACGATGCTGCACGGTCAGGGTGCTGGACAGGAAGAGGAGGGGAGAGAGGAGCGCAGGAAGTTTGAATCTCGCGCCTCTCTCCCCTGCACCAATCAGCACCCTGGACAGCGGCGTTCAGCACCAGGGCCAGCTCCGCCTCTGCAAATCCTCGGACTGCGATTGGTGGTGTAAAATTACGCCACCGATCGCAGTCTTTTTCCGGTTCATCGGGTCACAGGACACCCGAATGGACCGGAAACGCAGAAAACCGCAGGTCTGAATTGACCTGCGGTTTTCTGCGATCGCCGATACGGGGGGGTCCAATGACCCCCCCCTGCGTTGTTACGGGATGCCGGCTGAATGATTTCAGCCGAAATCCCGTTTCGATTAACCCCCGCGGCGCCGGAATTCAGATTTTAAGTCAGGACGTACCGGTACGTCCTCGGTCCTTAAGGACTCGGGAAATAGGGCGTACCGGTACGTCCTCGGTCCTTAAGGGGTTAAGGCTGTACAGTGAAAGAAGCTGAGAATTAAAAAAAATATATAAATACATTGGAAAAACATTTTTAGGTAAACATGATAACGATGCAATATTTTTTTTAAAAAAGCCCCCCAAAGTTGTCCATAGTTTTAAGATTCTAGCTAAAATTCTGCTAAAATCCATGCCTAATAGCTTGAAAGCACCAAAGTTTTGTCAATATTAATCAATTGAACAATGGCACATACTGATGGTGGAGCCAGGGTTTCGTGTCCCCAGATTTTACCGAAGAATTTTACTCAGTGGATTGGGCTACCTGTCGGCATTCTTGGAGTTTTGCCTTTGGAATTGAGCTCATTAGATGGGATCAGCTTCCATGCAAAATCTCCTAAGCCACAAGAACCTCTCTTACCCATTCCATGTACAGTAATGGGGGCACCCAAAGACATGTAAGCCTGAGCATATCGGTAAACTACTGCATACTGAGTACCTAACCCATTAACTTCTGTTAACCACCATGGACTATTTTCCCAATTTCCCCTTCAATATCAGCAACCAAGAATTATAGTGTCAAATGCAACAGAAGATTCCAGCTGAGAAAAATTTATATACAATCTAAAGGTGCCACCTGGGTTCTACCAATCAAGTTAAATTATGGCAAGACCCAAGAGACAAGAATGTGATAATATAATAAATGGCTATTTTATCCTCCTGGGTAATTATAAATCTCTGATCATCGAGATTGTCCCAGCACATTATAAATCTCCTACACAGCTCCCTCTCGCTTCCAGAAGGACAAGCTTGGGTTTACTATACTGGTAAGTCCACTAGACATTAACACTTTAGTGGCAATTATATTTCATGAACTACTACTGTCTACATGGGTCAGATAATTATCTTTCAGAATTTTTTTTTGCTAATAAATGGTTTCTGAGGCTTTAGCAAATTTTAATACAAAATTTGATATTGTCAGGATGTTGTGCCCCAATGCTTTATTACTACGTTGGTTCATCATATGTGGTTTATTTCTTTTTTCTTTTTTGTATCACATTAGCCTCTCATGTCAGCCGCCTCCTTGGGAGATTGTCATAATTATAAAAATGTAATTAAATCAGCTTAACTGCACACTGAGCACCCAAAATGTGCAATTTATGGAGTAATGTGTGGAAAGCATTTGAGCTTTCATCATATTGTTTTCTGATGGTAAATTATGCAGAAATTTCGAACTTAGAGTGTCTCACATGAATAGAGGAATAGATATCAGCCAAGTTATAAATTAATTGGGAAGATGACCTTAACGGCACACTTAAAGGCTATGTAGAGCTTTGGGGGCATTTTTTTTTATTGCATTGTACTTACTTTGAGCTAAAAAACTTTTTTTCAATTGGTCCTATTAAAAATATGGAGCCCTTTTTTCTGCACAGAGCTGAGATGCTGTAATAGCAGCCTGTGGATTTTCTGTTTTTTCCGTCATTTGTGGAGCTCATTACTGAGCAATGATACTCAATGGCAATGAAGCAGCAGTTTTTTCAGACACAAACAGGTTTTCAGACAGAACACACATTATAGCTCAATCCTTACCTTACTGATAAGAATATGGCTTAAATAAGTGCTTATGACCTCTTAGTAGTTTAACCGAAAAAAGTATGATAAAAACCGTAGCACTCCAGTATTTAATTTAATTGTGTATTTATTAACACCGAACAGAAGCTTCTGTTCGTTTTTAATAAATACACGATTGGATTGAAGACTGGAGTGCTACGTTTTTTTTCATACTTTTTTCGGTAATTGAGGGGTCCCTTGGGCCAGGGCCTGACACCGCAAGCACCGCCGGCAAATGGTGGACTAATATATGTCAGTAAGTGGTGCTGTCATTTTTCTATGCTCTTAGTAGTTTAGAGATAAGGTTTATTCCATGACCAGCACAAAGTGAAAGTACCAGTCACACTGTTAAAGGAACAATTAACCCCTTGTGACAAAACTGCTCAATATTTTTAATAAAGGCCAACTGAAAATATGATTTTTAGCCAAAAATGAGTAAAATGCAATCATAAAGAAAATTTCCTCCGAAGGTGTACAAAGCCTTTAAATTCAATCCTTTACAAAAGAGAAAATTACCATAATAAGAGATTTAATTTATTTTCAGCTTTTTTGGTAAAAACAACGTTGGAGTTTATTGAGTTAAAATAACCCTAGTTTTATAAATTTTATAAACAGAAACCAATCTATTAATTTGTGCTTCTATTACTTTATTTTGTAATATATTGTATTTTTTTAAAATATTTTTTACATTTCTGCAAGAATTACATTTTAGTTGAAAAAAACTCTATAAGTGCTGTTTCACAAGAGCGGATGCCGTGCGTGTCATCCGCAGCGTGAATGAGAGCCAAGCTGCGCGCTGGACAGCAGAGACACGGAGCATTAACATGATTAATAATGCTCCGTGCCTCTCTGTGATCTTTTTACTACGAAATCATAGTGAGATAAAGTTGTCACTGTGATTTTGTAGTAAAAAGATCACAGAGAGGCACGGAGCATTATTAATCAAGTTAATGCTCCAGGTCTCTGCTGTCTATAGCGCAGCTTGGCATTTTTTCATGCAGCGGATTCCACGCACGGCATCCGCTCATGTGAAAGACCCCTAAGTGTCTGACTATCGGCTCCCTTCCTGGTCAGCTGATAGCAGTGCTACAGTATGTCTGGTATTACAGCTCATAGGAGTTCAGTCCCATTCAAGTGAACAGAACTGAACTGCAATACTTAGAACAACATTTAAAGGAAGATGCCGTGCTCACTACAGTATCACTGCCCTATGATTCAGCTGACCGCTGAGGGTGCTCAGAATTGGACCCCCATTGATATTTGACATTGATGGCCTATTATAATCCTGGAGATCATATTAAAAATATTAATAAATGGTGAAAGGGTTTAAATGAGACACAAAGCTACTGTCTTGTTATTAAATCTGTCTGTGTGCAAAACATTTCAATCTTTTGTCAGAGCAACGGTCTCATATGGTAATATATTTCTTTATGTCGCCTTCAATATCCTCCTGATATCGCAATTAACCATGCTTTTGAAATGGGAACTAAAGAACGTCAAAAATCGGCTTTATATGCATGTTGTTTATGATTGCATTACAATTATTTTTAGCACTACTTTCCGATTCACTTTAGAATACAATTCATACTGCAGTCATCACATTCTATCACAAAGCTCACGGCAGTGCCGCACCATCCAATATCTCCTTCATCTCTATCATCCTACCCATGGCCCACATTATGCCTCCAATATAATCTGAACCTCCCACTTCCATCTCAAGTCTTTTATAGTGCTGCACCATTTCTCTGGAATTTGATATCCTAGTGTAACTCCTGTAGTTAGCGATAGACACAGACAGTGAGCCCTAAGATAGAACCCAGCCAGCTTTTCCTACCTACTTACAGTGCAAGCCCTAAGTAGCAAGACCACAACTGGTCAACAGTCCCTACGCTAGTAAGGTGGAGAGACAGACAAACACCTAAAGACAAATGACACAAAGACAGAGTTGTATGTAAATGAGTCAGAACCAGGATGAATATTGCAATACAAAAACGAGAGACAGAGGGTGGTAAAAAGATGAGTCTAGGTCAGTGTGAAGGGGTCACCACAATTAAGGAATTCCCAGCTGGGGTCCCACTGTGGACAATCTTGGGTTGCTAGCAACCCAGAGAGATTGTACCACCACTTCAGTACACCGGAGGAAACCTCACTCCGTATGGTCTGGCTGGATCAAGTTGTACATTATATTGTATATAGTTTTCTCTTCTAGAGTCAGTAAAGTTATTTTGGTTCACACAACTCACTGTCCGTGAATTCATTCTTGTGTGGTTCACTGTATCCCAATGGACTTCCTCGGGTCCACCTCTTTCAAATTGGTGTAGTCGGCAGGATACAGTGACACCCATGCAGGCGAATGCAGCGGAGGGAGCGGCTCAGATTGCCCTACTGGCTGTAGCAGTGAGTTCAGGGGGTGGCAAGGCAGTGGCGCCCATCGCCGCCCACAGGGCAGCACCCCCACAGGCCTTGATGGGACACCTCCCAATGGGTGATCTGTTGAATCACTTAGCAAAATATGACGGGAAAAACATGTTGCTATCCGACTGGGTAGACCGGGTTAGGGGAGCCATAAAGATGTATAACCTGGCCCCTGAGATATGTTCGGAGGTAGCAATTAATGCAATAGAGGGGCGGCTAGACGGACCATCATGGTTAGGCCCCCGGAGGAGCGTGACACGTTTGAAAAATCATGGCCTATCTCGAAAAGGTACATGGGTGTTGGCAAAGGTCACTACTCTAGGTGCCCAATTCTTTAGCTGGACCCAGAGGGAGGATGAGGACCTACAGGACTATGCGACGGCCCTGCAGGAGTTAGGGAATAACCTTGTTCGTTGAGCCTGGGTGATCTCGGAGGTGGAGACAATCCCTTGAGGGACCATTTTGTGGTAGTGATCGGGGACGAGCGGCTAAGGCAGCAAATGTCCGAATACATAATCCAAAACCCGGACAAACCATTTGTGGAAGTCTACATGGGAGCAATCACACGGGAACTCCGAATGACCACGGGAACCATCAATGCTGTGTCAGCCGTGCGAATCACTGGCAAAGTGCAGGAAGAATCCTCTGGAGAGGTCATCCAGGAGAAGCTATGTGAGACAGTGACTGAACTGTGTGCCGAGATGGCTCAATGGAGGACGACGTGGGCTTCAACTAAGAGGAGTGTCCCCATGGCCGTACAAGCCACCCGACAGAAGAGGAATTCCTATAGGACGACCCCGTCAACAGAGGGAATGGATCCGGATCCATTTGTGGAAGTGCAAGGGGCTGGGTCATTATGCCCAAAACTGCTCCTTGGACCTGGCAGAGGAAGGAGAGGGGTTGCCTTTAAACTCCCCACCGCTGCAGTGACAGGGCAGTCTGCGACGGAGACTGGGAGACGACTCCCTATCCATGGGAACCAAGATCTGTACTCCGAAAGTCCATGGCTGAAAGCAGACTTCGAGGGGCAGAGTGTTCGCTGCCTGGTGGATACTGGGTCAGAGTGTATGATTATGCCCTATGACTATTTTGAGACCCATTTTGGGTGCAAGATGAGACGAGAAGCTGGAAGCCTGATCTGCTTGGTCGCGGCCAACAATGAGAGCTTGGTAGTGAAGGGGGTGGTATGGATGAGGATAAAAATCTTTGACCAAGATATGGGAACCAAAGGGGTGATCCTAGTGACACATCCCCCCAGGCGAGGGTTGACTGTAACATTAGGGATGATGTCCTGGGGGAGCTAGACCACCGGCTGTTTGCTAAGGAGGGCCCCGCTATTGGCAGCATGCCACGACTCATCGACCAACACAGAGAGTCCTCCGTCGGATGGTGAGGAGTTGTGGATTACAGAGCAGCATGGCTCCAGGCCAGTCTGTGGGGATCGTAAGGGTTCCATCGCACACCACAATGGTGGTTGGCCCCTGTCAGGAGAGGGTAGTTATGATGGCCGTGGGCACCAACCGGAGGCTAGACAGATTGTAGGTCATGGAAAAACCATTCCCAGTGGAGAAGAGAGAGCGAAACCGTTGGTAGCTAGAGCCTTGACAACCATGAGGGATTGTACCCATCAGATGTATCAACCTGCAGGACCAGGAGTTCACAGTGCCACCCGGGACCCTGCTAGCCAAAGTTCGGGTGAAGGACGGAAAAGTGCTCCTGAAAGAGCAGTTCACTCTCCAGCCAAGTCAGCAAAAAGTATTGACTTACGCTGTGGGGATGGCCCCGGAAGAAATCCCCATTGCGAATTTTAATGGCCGGAAGATTATGGAGCTCATGGGTATGGAGGTCTATCAAGAGGTGAAAACCATGCTGGCAAGTATGCTGGATAACGGGGTTATTCAGGAAAGCCAAAGTCCGTGGGGGGCACCAGAGGTACTGCTCCGAAAAAATGATGGGTCTTTCCGGTTTTGCGTTGATTACCGGAAACTGAACGCAAATACGGTATGGTACGCTTACCACTGGGAAGAGCATAGTTCTTCTCCACCCTCAATTGGCCAGCGGATACTGGCAAGTGGCTATGGCGAAGAAAGATAAGGCGAAGACAGCGTTTATCTTCTCGATGGGGCTGTATGAATTCAATTGGATGCCATTCAGACTAACCAACGCTCCGGGTACATTCCAACGGTTAATAGAGCACTGTCTGGGAGACCTTAACTTTGAATCGGTGTTGATCTATCTTGACAATGTGGTGATCTTTGAAAAGTCCTTTGAAGACCACCTGGTCCGGCTGCGGCAGGTCCTCCATCGCTGAGGATAAAACTGAAAAGTGTCAACTCTTTCATCAAAGCATTGAGTATCTGGGCCATGTGGTGACCGCAGAATGGGTGAAACCCTCTCCGGGAAAAGTGAAAGTGGTTCAGAAGTGGCCATGACCAAAGACCCTACGAGACTCCAGGCATTTTTGAAGCTGGCCGTCGATTTATCCCCAAGTTTTCACATACGGTGGGGCCCTTGAATGAATTGCTCCGGGGTACATCCAACGGCCCCAAGAACCGTACAATTTTTTTGGGGGGGAGGCAGGAGAAAGCACTAGATGACGTGAAGGATGCTCTGACAAATGCTCTGATCTTAGCTTATGCTCAGTTAAATACCCCATTTCTGTTGTACACGGATGGGAGCCTGCATGGCCTGGGGGCTGTGCTAGCGCAGATTCAGGATGGTTGAGAGTGGGTTATCGAGTATGGGAGTCGCTCCCTCCGAAGGTCCGAGAGAAACCCGGACAATTACAGCTCCTTTAAGTTAGAGCTCTTGGTCTGGGCAATGATGGAACGCTTGGCAAAATACCTGACTGGGATGGAGGTGCTGGCGCTGACAGATAATAACCCTTTAGCACACCTGAATAATGCAAAGTTGGAAGCCTTAGAACAGCGGTGGATAGCTCGGCTGGCAAAGTTCTATTACCGGATCAATTTCAGGTCTGGAAAAGAGAATGCTAATGATGATGCATTGTCCAGAGTACCCTTGGGCTCTCCGGATGGAGATGTTGATCATGACCTGGAGGACTCTTAGACTCCTGACCTGGTTTGCCTACCTTCCTTTGCGGCGGTGGCACACTCAAGTGGGGTGGCGCAAGGGCCACCTGTGCTGTTAGGAAGGACCCATGCAGATTGGGTGCGGGCCCAGAATGAGTGTGAAGATATCTGGAGGGTAAACAGTGGGTCCGTGGCAAAAGGCAGAGGAGCAAGAAAGTCTGATGCCTGAGGGCCACAAGCTGCTCCGGCAGTGGGACAAGCTGACAGTGGCCCACGACCTGTTATATCGGAAGGTCTACACATGGGCAGAGTTGGAGTATCGGTGGAAAATCGTCATCCCGGTTGCCACGGCTCCCGTGGCTGCTCGAGAAGCTCATGAGAGGGGTGCCCACTTTGGTAGTGCTAAGTTAGCACTGCTATATTCCATATTAGGCTAGAATATGGAGTATAGCAGTGCTAAGTTGAAATCTTCATGCGATTATTTCGTGTTATATTACTCGCATCGCAATTTCGGCTTTTGCAAATGTTCTTAATATTGCTCTAACTTCGTCTTTTAGAATATTACGAATATTCTAAAAGACGAAGTTAGAGCAATATTACGAAATTTCGTAAAATACACATAGATTGTATTTAAGCTAATATACTGCTATAGTAATATTTTTTTATAGTGTACATATTTTACAAAACTTAAGTTCAGAAGAGGCAAAAAAAATTTGAGGAAAAAAAAGGGATTATAGCACTATATTAGCTAAATTACAATCTATATGTGTATTTTACGAAATTTCGTAATATTGCTCTAACTTCGTCTTTTAGAATATTCGTAATATTGCTCTAACTTCGTCTTTTAGAATATTCGTAATATTCTAAAAGACGAAGTTAGAGCAATATTAAGAACATTTGCAAAAGTCGAAATTGCGATGCGAGTAATATAACACGAAATAATCGCATGAAGATTTCAATTTAGCACTGCTATATTCCATATTCTAGCCTAATATGGAATATAGCAGTGCTAACTTAGCACAGCTATATTCCATATTAGGCTAGAATATGGAATATAGCAGTGCTAAGTTGAAATCTTCATGCGATTATTTTGTGTTATATTACTCGCATCGCAATTTCGACTATTGCGAAATTTTGTAAAATACACATATAGATTAGATTGTAATTTAGCTAATATGGAATATAGCAGTAAGTTGAAAACGCCACTGACTGGAGCAGCCAGGAAGCCAGGAATCCAAAGGACAGGTAAGAACAACTTTAGGGAAGTGGGAAAGAAAAAAATATAATAATGAAAAAATAAATAAAAAAATGAATATTCGATTTCGCGAATATATAGAACGATATTCTAAATATTCGCGAAATCTCGAAATTGCGATATTCGAGAAAAAAATTCGCAATTCGAATATTCGCGCTCAACACTACTGGTTACTCACCGTACATGCTTATGTTTGGTCGGGCTGGGAGAGAGCTGGAAGGGTTGAACATGGCATCGCCTGACAGTGAGCAAGCACGCACTGCAACCGAGTGGACTCAAGAACATTGGCAATGGTTGAGGACCGTCCACAAGGCGTTGGGAGAGCGGTTGCAGCGACTGCAACACCCTACTGTAACTCGGTGCCAGTATGGACTGAAGTCTTCACCCCGGGAGATCGTGTTCTGGTCAAAGAGAAGAGGCCTTGTGGAAAACTGGACTATCGGTGGGAAGCCATACGGTATATAGTTCGGCACCGGGTGGGTTCCGATATACCTGTCTACTAGGTTGAACCAGAAGGGTGCGGAGGTCCTGTTAGAAATTTACATAGAAACATGTTGCTGTTGTGCTGGTTTTGAGAGCAGACTCAGGAGTGAACTGGTTTCCCAGAAAGGGGCAATGACAGATGAGTGGTGGGCGGTGCCTGGGTCCTATCCAAAGGGACTTCCTCCACCGTAAACTATAACTGATCTGGTGTCACCCTCGAATGTGGTTGTACCAAGTAAGGCACCCCCTTCTTAAATAACGACGGACGACAAGGCCCACGGCAGGGATTCCTCCTCAGCGCTATGCTCAGAAGGAGTTTGTGTGGGGGAACCCTGGGTCTATGACTGGGGTGTCGATGTCTCCACCCTCTAGTGGGGTGGGATGTGAGGGGGTCATCATCTGGGGCCCCCAAGATGAGACATATGATACTCCAATTGAATACATCTGTGACTACATTGAATAAGCTATGAGTGATATAACATCATGAGAGACAGAGAGTTGTCAAAGGACTAGCCAAGGTCAAAAACACAAGCAATCCAAATCAGCACAGGAACAAGAACCAGGAACCTAGCTAGTGACTTTAAACAAGACATTCACTGGCACTGGTGTGTGGCCAGGAAGGGGTTTAAGTAGGACATCAAATCCCAGCATCAGCACCTGATCTCCATTAGAAACACTGGTACACAGTAATAGAGCAGCTGAGCAATCAATCCACTGCTAATCTCCTTCAGCACACGCCCACTGTCGAGAGAAACAGAGCATTGCACCCGAATGCTGTTGCGTCACCAGGGGGCATGGCTCAGCAGCCTGTTTCTCCTGGCACAGCCATGCTGAGGCTGAGGATCATGCCACTGGAGCTCGGACAGGTAAGATTTTGACACCCAGATGATCAGCTTCATTCCTAAAATGTCCAGTTGTAAGTATGCCTTTTTAGGCAGACCTATAATATGTTAGAAATGTATTTGTCTTCTTATCACCATTATTCCTCAGCTTCTCACCCTTCTGTCAACAGCAACCTCTGTAATATCTTATTTTGTTGCAGTATAAGTCAGCACCATATTAATAAAAATTACCACTGTTTAATCTATACTGCCAACTCTGGTAGAATGACAGATACCACGCAACCTACACCAATATCATATAACTGGGTCCCTAGTCGCTCTTGCTGCAGATTCCATCAAATTTCATGGTGGAAATAGTGTTAACAGAGCTTAAATATAGGTAATTATCCATATGTGGAAGCCTCATTGCTTTTCTGGCCATTGAGTGGTTTTTGCTTTTATCTAGGTCTGATGGACTGAGGTCTTTCTTCATTAAACTATAAAACAGTAAGTCATTTAGAGCCTCCACTCCTCCATAGTGTTCCACTGTGATACTACTAGAAGTAGTTCGACCCTGGTGTACTAATCACCAAAAATTCATATTAAGGAGGACAAGCATTCAGAATTATGATTCCTATATATTTAAATAAATACAGTTTATTACGGTTAATACCACTGTTAGTGAATGGTCTACATAATATCCCACTGAATTTTGTGAGTTCAAATCTAAATGCACAACTTTCTTTTACTTCCTACAGAGACTATCTAACCAAAATGCATACATGCAATTGTCTTACCAAAAGAGTTCTAACTGTTGAATGGTCTGCTTATTTACTGTAAGAAGTTGTATGGAAGAAAGCACATAAAACATAGTTAGAACCTTAAAACAAATGGGCCAGGAGAGTGACCAATAACCCTAAAAGGATTGTCACTAGATGAATGGATCACCAGGAATAACCAGCAGATTGCCAGGGACAACCAGTTAATCTCTTAGATTAGATTTTACATTAATTTTTCTCTTCCTTTATTTTCATAGGTAAAATTTACCATACTTTTTTTTTTTTTCTAGTAAACTAAGAAAGTCTTAATGAAGAATGAGACGTCTATTCATTATTTTTACATTTTACCATTTTCTGGAGAGACAAAGTATAAACCGCTCATTTCCACTTTCTTCTTCTTGATATATTTAGTCGGAGTTCTTATCAATTCCTCCATTATCACAGTCATATGTCTGGAAGTTCAGTTACATGAACCAATGTATCTCTTTATCTGTAATTTGTCCATTGTAGACATATTTTATACATCGGTCACTGTTCCTAAATTACTGCACATCTTATTGTCCGGAAATCACTTTGTCTCCTTCTGTCAATGTTTTGGCCAGCTGTACATTTTTTTTACAATAGCAAGTGCAGAGGAAATTCTTCTCTTCATTATGGCTTATGATCGATATGTCGCTATCTGCCTCCCCTTACATTATCATCGGATCCTGAGTCGGAGAAATTGCCTCCTCATAACGACTGGGATTTGGACAGCTGCTATTTTAAACTCTTTAATGTTTGTAACCTCAGCCTCGTACATGTCCTCCTGTCACTCCAACTTCATCCACCAGTTCTTCTGTGATTTTAAGTCATTAACAAAGATCTCTTGCACAACCACACAAATGTTTTTTGTGGTAACTGGTATAGAAATGTTGATATTAATGTTTTCTCCTTTGATGTGTACTATTATTTCTTATGTTAACATTTTCTCCGTCATCTTCAAGATGAAGTCAAAAGAAAGCCGAAAAAAAGCCTTCTCCACCTGCTCATCCCACCTGACCATCATCACTATTTACTATGGGACATGCTTAGTAGAGTATATGATACCACCTTACTCTGATGTTCTGGATTTAGCATTTAGTGTAGTATATACAACTATCATCCCCATGATAAATCCTATCATATATAGTCTACAGAATTCCAATGTACAATCTGCATTGCTGGGGATAGTGAAGGGAATGTGTTTCTAAAGAGAAGCTCCAGACACATATTCCTGTGAAATTTGGTGACCAAAGAAAAAGAAGGGTATGACCCAAGGCTAAATAAATAGATTGCTAGTTTATATTTAGTTTACGCTAGTTTATTTGTCTTTTTGGGATACATACCACCCCCATTAAATATATATTTAACATACATTTTACCTATTTATTTATTTATTTAGTTAGCCTTAAGAGTCATACCATTTTTTCTCATCTACAAGTAGCACTTTCCAGGCAAATTCCTTTAGCAGAGTAGAGCAGAGCAGAGCAGACAGAGTTGCTTTTTTTTTTATCTGAGAGGCCTTGGGGGTCCTCTGGGTGGGTACTGTTTCTTTTAAGAAGAGTACCTAGAATATATGAGGTAGGCTAAGCAATGCTTCTGTTGGTTTATTAGAAATATATATGCAAATTAGCATGTCTAACATTTGGTGACATGAGAAAGGCTTGTCAAGAAAGGAAATTTAAATATCTTCATTATGAACCCAACATCCGAAGTCGATTCGCATAAAACTTCGTTAGAATACTGTGGTACATTGGAACCAAACCCAAGTTTGGTAAAAGGTTTTTTACAGTAGAAATTAATTTCTGTAGTTATAACCCGAAGTCCCGCAAGACTTCGCAAACTAATACCTTCGGCTCATCCCAATACATTCTAATACTGTACGGAGATCTTGCTCCGTACAGTATTCTAATAAAATTTTATTCAAATCGACTTTGGATGTTTCATCCAAAGTCGATCAGCTCATCCCTAATTCTTACCTACTCAGGAGGAAAATATAAATATTAGTTTGGGCTTAGCTCCTCCTCTGTTTGACTTTCCACCTACGATCTTTCCCTTTTTAACAGATGGCCTTTAAAGGGGTTGTCCAAGTTATATTTATTGATGACCTATCCTCAGGATAGGTCATCAATATCACATTGGCGAGGGTCTGGCACCCGGCACCCCCGCCAATTAGCTCTTTGAAGAGAAGGTGCCTTTTCACAATTTTTTCAGATCATGTGATCAAAACCACAACCACATGATCTTCTCTTAAACTCCTTATTGGTCCGGCTGTCTGCCGTCACCAATAACCTTTGCGCAGCCCAATGATAACTTATCCCACACTCTTCCCCGGAGTCTTCAATCCATGTGAACCAACTCCGATCACATGATCGCATCATGTGCTCGCAGCCAGCAAAACCAGACTCTATTGGACCGATAAGGAGTTTAAGAGGAGATCATGTGGTCACGGTTTTGATTACATGATCTGAAATGGTTATGATCTGAAAGGGTTATGAAATGGCACATGTACAATGGCGGTGTCATTGTACATGTGCATTGATAAGCTAGAGACACCAAGCTGTAGCAAGGTGCATGAGGTAAAGAGTGGATATTCTCAACAGGTGTATTGTGATGATAATCACATTTTGGTGAGTTTCTATTGGTTGTTTTTAGTGTTGATCAAGCACCAAAGTGCTCTGGTGCTCGGGTGTTCAGGCCAAACACATCGGGATGCTGGGGAGCTTTACCGAGCACCCGAGTATAATGGAAGTCAATGGGAGAACCCGAGCATTAAACCAGGCACCCCCTGCTCTGAAGAGGGGAGGGTGCCTGGTTCATAGGAAAAGGTCAGAAATTGATGGAAACACCACTGAAATGGCTTGGGAACAGCATGGGGACGATATCTGCATGCATCTTGGACTCCCAGGTCGCTGCTGGGAATGATATTGTCCGAGTAGTACGACACATTTACAAACTGCGAATAATACGCACAAAACTGAAGATAAAATCAATTTTAGATGAAAAATTGTTAGGAAACATTCTCTCCTGTATATTTACTTTTATATAAAGTGCAAGTGCTGCCAACAATTACAAGCAAAAGGCACTCCGATACAACCTGTATATCACATAAAGGAGAGACTCATTCACATTGTGGTACAATTGTTCATGTAGTGGGACTCCTACACTTATAAAGCCTATGCACTAAGTGAAAGGGCTGCCAAAAATTACAATGAACCTGCAGTCCAATACACCCATTGTTACACATAAAAGAGGGCCTCATACACACCCTTGAAAATTATAATTGATGGCCTGCTGGTGACCCTCAAAAATATTTGGAGCAAGGGCCTTCTGATCTGACCATTTAAAACATTAGGGGCGAGGGCCTGCTGCTGAGCTGACCTTCTAAAACATTATGGTTGAGGGCCTACTGCTGAGCTGACCATTTAACAAATTATAGGAGAGTGCCTGCTGCTTAGCTGACCATGGAAAAATGATGGTTGAGGGCCTGCTGCTGAGCTAACCCTCTAAAACATTATGGTTGAGGGCCTGCTGCTGAGCTGACCATCGAAAAAATTATGGTTGACGGCCTGCTGCTGAGCTGACCCTATAAAACATTATGGTTGAGGGCCTGCTGTTGAGCTGACCCTCTAAAAGGTTGTAGGTGAGGGCCTGCAGGTGAAGTGGCCTTCTAAAACATTATATGCGAGGGCCTGCAGGTGAGCTGACCCTGTAAAAGATTGTAGGTGAGGGCCTGCAGGTGAGCTGACCTTCTAAAACATTATATATGGGGGCCTGCAGGTGAGCTGTCCATTGAAAACATTATGGGTTAGGGTCTGCTGCCGCTTTGTTGACTCTAGATAACTTCTGGTTGAACACACGTCTCCGTGACGTCAATGATCCATTTCGATGTCTGCCCTATCAACTTTCGATGGTACTTTCTGCGCCTACAATGGTGACCACGGGTAACAGGGAATCAGGGTTTGATTCCGGAGAGGGAGCCTGAGAAACGGCTACCACATTTAGAGGCCCTGTTATTGGAATGAGTACCCTATTAAATCCTTTAACTGCATTAGTCAGGGCACGTGTGATGTTATGGGACAAATGCTGGTGTAAGGCGGGCACGGCACACCGTGAAAAATAGTGGTAACGCGGAACGGCTGCCGACATCAGGCTGCGGAAGGCTTCAGTGTCCACAAGCCTAAATGGCAACATTTCCAGGGCCGGTAATTTGAAAAGCTGCGCATTTAGTGCTATGGCATGTGGGTGGGTGAGTATTTATGCTTGCGTTCAAATGCCATAGGTAAGGACATTTGGAAGCTGTGCTGGGACAGGGAAGTGGATGTGGTCGCTGATGGTGCTTGCGAAGGTCCAGATGCAGGGCAGGAGGCATCTCGGCCTGCGCCTTCGACAGGGAATTGGCCAGCAGCACGTAATATAGGGGAAGAGGAGGCAGTGGTGTGACCCGCAGACACAGACTGTGGACCCAGGCGTTTTTCCCACTTATTAGGGTGCTTGGAAGCCATGTGGCAGATCATGCTGGTGGTGGTGAGGTTGCTAGTGTTCACACCCCACCCCAGCTCATTTTGGTACGGCACAGGTTAAAAACTACTATTCTTTTGTCGCCCGCACTTTTCTCAAAAAAGCGCCAGACTGCAGAACACTTACCCCTTGGCAATGGAGATTTCCGCAAGGGGGTGCTCCATGGAACAGTTGCGGGCCTGTTTGGTGTGGCCCATCTTCTCCATTTTGCCACCCCACTGCCTCTTCCTGCCTGTTGTAGTGCTGCAGATCCCTCCCCCACAGATACAGTTTTTCAGTGCACATGTTACACTGCAGATGTGGCACTGGTAATGTCACTGTCAGAAGCGGAAAATGTCTATTCACAAATACACTGTATGTCACAGATACATTTTTTCAGCGCAGTGTAACGTGTGCGCAGAATTTTTTTTCTGTGGGGGAGGAATCTTCAGCACCACAACAGGCTGGAAGAGGCAGTGGGGTGGCAAAAGGGAGAAGGCGGGCCACACCATACAGGCCCGCAACTGTTCCACGGAGCACCCCTTGTGGAAATCTCCCTTGCCAAGAGGTAGGTGTTCCGCAGTATGGCGCTTTTTTGAGGAAAGTGCGGACGACAAAAGAATAGTAGTTTGCAACTTGTGCTGTACCAAACTGAGCCAGACTATGAACGCTAGCAACCTCACCACCACCAACACTGGAGATGTGGCACTTGTAATGTCACTGTCAGAAGCGGACACCGTCTATTGAAAAAGTACACTGTATGTTACAGATACATTTTTTCAGTGCACACTAGTGTTGAGCGCGAATATTCGAATTGCGAATATTTTTCTCGAACATCGCGATTTCGAGATTTTGCGAATATTTAGAATATAGTGCTATATATTTGCGAAATCGAATATTCTTTTTTTTTTTTTTTAATGCTTCAGTCAGTGCATGTTGCCGCTTCTGCCGACTTCCGTGCTCATGGAGCGTCCCCATCACCATGGGAACGTCTCCATATACTAGAATGTACTGTCGGATTTGAGAATTACGTTGAAATCGCAATTCGATTATTTCAAGTTATAATAATCGAATTGCGATTTCAACTTAACACTGCTATGTTCCATATTCGTTAATTCTATCCTAATATGGAATATAGCAGTGCTAAGTTGAAATCGCAATTCGATTATTATAACTTGAAATAATCGAATTGCGATTTCAACGTAATCCGACAGTACAGTCTAGTATATGGAGACGTTCCCATGGTGATGGGGACGCTCCATGAGCATGGAATATAGCAGTGCTAAGTTGGCAGTGCTAAGTCGAAATCGCAATGCGATTATTTCGTGTTATATTAATCGCATTGCGATTTCAACTTGGACCTGTTTTACTATGGTTGGCTTCAATGGCTTGGTAGAATTTGCAAATATACAAATGTATTCGTCATATTCCACAAAACGAAGATAACGAATGTATTCGTCATATTCCACAAAACGAAGATATTCTCCATCTTCGTTTTAGCTACCTATTCATCAAATTCGCGAATTCTAGCAATCATATAGGAAAGTTGACTATAGAGACAGCTAAGTTTAATTCGCTATGCGATTTTATTACTTAGCTTTTTTTTAAAATAAATAGAATAATTATAATACCTGATAACTATTATAATTATTCTATTTATAAAAAAAAGCTAAGTAATATAATCGCATAGCGAATTAAACTTAGCTGTCTCTATAGTCAACTTTCCTATATGATTGCTAGAATTCGCGAAGTTGATGAATAGGTAGCTAAAACGAAGATGGAGAATATCTTCGTTTCATGGAATATGACCAATACATTTGTATATTCGTTTTGTGGAATATGACGAATACATTCGTATATTCGCAAATTCTACCAAGCCATTGAAGCCAACCATAGTAAAACAGGTCCATGTTGAAATCGCGATGCGATTAATATAACTCGAAGTAATCGCATTGCGATTTCAACTTAGCACTGCCAACTTAGCACTGCTATATTCCATGCTCATGGAGCGTCCCCATCACCATGGGAACGTCTCCATATACTAGAATGTACTGTCGGATTTGAGAATTACGTTGAAATCGCAATTCGATTATTTCAAGTTATAATAATCGAATTGCGATTTCAACTTAGCACTGCTATATTCCATATTAGGCTAGAATGAATGAATATGGAATATAGTAGTGCTTAAGTTGAAATCACAATTCGATTATTATAACTCGAAGTAATCGCATGGCGATTTCAACTTAGCACTGCTATATAGCAGGCGCAGCAACCATAGTAAACCAGGTCCAAGTTGAAATCGCAATTCGATTAATTCAAGTTATAATAATCGAATTGCGATTTAAACTTTTTACTTATATTCTTAATATTGCTCTAACTTCGTCTTTTAGAATATTCGTAAAAGACGAAGTTAGAGCAATATTACGAAATTTCGTAAAATACACATATAGACTGTAATTTAGCTAATATACTGCCATAGTAATTTTTTTAACAGTGTACATATTTTACAAAACTTAAGTTCAGAAGAGGCAAAAAAAAATTGAAAAAAAAAAAAAGTTTATAGCACTATATTAGCTAAATTACAGTCTATATGTGTATTTTACGAAATTTCGTAATATTGCTCTAACTTCGTCTTTTAGAATATTCATCATATTCTAAAAGACGAAGTTAGAGCAATATTACGAAATTTCGTAAAATACCGTTGCCTTATACTATTAAAAGAAAAGATCGCAATACACGATTAATTAAATCGCATATTAATCGTGATAATTGGAAAAATTACGAATATTCGATTTCGACTAATATAACACGAATATTCAATCGAATATTCGTGAAATATCGCAAAATCGAATACCTCTCGCTCATCACTAGTGCACACGTTACACATTAGATGTGGCCCTGGTAATGTCACTCTCAGAAGCGGACACCGTTTATTGAAAAAGTACAATGTATGTCACAGATACATTTTTTCTGCGCACACGTTACACTGCAGATGTTGCGCAGCTAATGTCACTGTCCGCAGCGGACACCGTCTACGGAGAAAGTTCACTGAATGTCACAGATATTTTTGGGATGTGCACACTTTACACAGGAGATGTGGCGCGGATAATTTAACTGTCTGCAGCGGACACCGTCTACGGAAAAAGTACACTGGATGTCACTGATATTTTAGGGATGCGCACACTTTACACAGGAGATGTGGCGCGGATAATTTAACTGTCTGCAGCGGACACAGTCTACAGAAAAAGTGCGCTGGATGTCACAGATATTTTTGGATGTGCACACTTTACACAGGAGATGTGGTGCGGATAATTTAACTGTCTGCATCGGACACAGTCTACAGAAAAAGTGCGCTGGATGTCACTGATATTTTTGGATGTGTACACTTTACACAGGAGATGTGGCGCAAATAATTTAACTGTCCACAGTGGACACCATCTACGGAAAAAGTACACTGGATGTCACTGATATTTTAGGGATGCGCACACTTTACACAGGAGATGTGGTGCGGATAATTTAACTGTCTGCAGCGGACACAGTCTACAGAAAAAGTGCGCTGGATGTCACTGATATTTTTGGATGTGCACACTTTACACAGGAGATGTGGCGCAAATAATTTAACTTTCCACAGTGGACACCATCTACGGAAAAAGTGCACTGGATGTCACTGATATTTTTGGGATGCACACAGTTTACACAGGAGATGTGGCACGAATAATTTAACTGTCCGCAGCAGACACCATCTACGGAAAAAGTACACTGGATGTCACTGACATTATAGGGATGCGTACACTTTACACAGGAGATGTGGTGCGGATAATTTAACTGTCTGCAGCGGACACCTTCTACGGAAAAATACACTGGATGTCACTGATATTTTAGGGATGCGCACACTTTACACAGGAGATGTGGCGCGGATAATTCAACTGTCTGCTGCGGCCTATTAGATGCTATTTAGCGCAGGATGCTCTAAAAATATATATTGCTGCTGTCACACACAATAGTCCAGGGATGGCCAACCTGTGGCTCTCCAGCTGTTGCAAAACTACAACTCCCAGCATACCCAGACTGTCTACAACTATCAGCCTACAGCATGGCATGGTGGGAATTGTAGTTTTACAACAGCTGGAGAGCTGCAGGTTGGCCATCCATGCAATAGTCCTTAAAAGGACTTTTGGGTCTCTGAAAAGTTTTTCTAATAAAAAAATTCCGATAACACTCCCTACACTGTCAGTACCTTCCTATGCTCAGCTCTCCCTGACTAACACTGAGCCAAAAACGCGTCATCGGGTGCTATATAGCACATGATGACGCGTTCAGGCCAGCCAATCACTGTAATGCCAGTAGCCAACATGGCTACAGCATTAAAGTGCGTGTCAGTTCCTCCCTGCACGTTTTTTGGTTGTGTAGCAGCTAAGAAACGTGCCAGGAGGAGACTCGAGCATTGCGCTCGAGCACATGCGGTATTCGGCCAAGTATCGCCATGTGCCGTGCATCAAGATGCTTGAGCCAAACTAGTCTTCGGCCAAGCATGCTCGATCAACACTAGTAGTTTTTCAAGCCAGTTATTTGTAATTAATAATCACTTATTTTGATTGGCTTGGTAAAATTTGGGTGTCACCATATGCCTTATAAATGTGTTTGTGGGAGCACTTCATGCTATGCTTGACAAAGACTACTGCGTAGTCGAAACATTGCTGCTTTTATTGGCCTTTTTGTTCATTTTTTTATGGACTAATATGCTGCCGTCATCTACTATTTGAACTTCTATCCTGAGGATAGGTCATCAATAAATATGACTTGGACAACCCCTTTAATATTACACATCACAACATAGATATGAATAACAAACAACATTGCCATTGTATTTCAATCTGTGTCAATTGCAGTCAATTACAAAAAAAAATTATAAGAATTTAAAAAAAGTTCTAGGAGACCCCAGAGTGTCAGGGCAATCAGGGCATGTTTGACTCAGAGTCAGACCAAATTTGTTCAGACTAAATCATATCTGGAGGCTGAATCTATTGAATGGAATCTGAAAAAGAATTTTGGAAAATTGATTGCCCCCACTGACGGAGTAACCAAAGGGTTCCTGTAAGAGTGCTATCTATTGAGGCAAAATGTACTGGTGGCTAGTGATGAGCGGGAGGTGCCATATTCGATTTTGCAATATTTTGTGAATATTCAAATGAATATTCGTGATCTATTCGTCAAAATCGAATATTCGTAATTATTCCAATTATTGCGAATAATATGCGATTTAATTAATCGCGTATTGCGATTTTTCTTTTAATAGTATAAGGCAACGTCCCTATGACTAATTGACTATGGCTAGGCTAATATGTGTATTTTACGAAATTTCGTTATATTCCTCTAACTTCGCCTTTTAGAATATTACGAATATTCTAAAAGACGAAGTTAGAGCAATATTACTAAATTTCGTAAAATACACATATAGATTGTAATTTAGCTAATATAGTGCTATAATCCTTTTTTTTCCCTAATTTCTTTTGCCTCTTTTTTGCCTCTTTTTTGCCTCTTCTGAACTTAAGTTTTGTACACTATTAAAAAAATTTCATGATTTTCCTATTCCATGACGTAAAGTCATGATTTTATTAAAGACACGGAGGCGAGTATTGCATTTAACTCTCTTTACTGTTACCATAGCAGCAAAGAAGAACATGTCAATCAAAAGAAAAAACCATAACAACTGACTCCTCCCCTCCATCCCAGTATATATTGGCTCCACACTCTGGGATCATCCTCTTTCTTTGAACGGCAAACCAACCGCAGACATCGACGGAGAACTTGGACCTTCTGTAACACAACTGACATTCCTGACCCGGAAACGACCCGGGAACCGACCAGGAACCCGGATTCACCGAAAACCTAAACGGCAACAGCGCCAACTGAACCATAACCATGGACGAGGAGATCAATCAACCTGCAGGATAAAACAAACACGAGGTAAAATCACATGACCATGGCATGAAACCAAGAAAAGCGCAGCATATAAATAAACACATCAAGATGGGCAGTAATGCGTAAATAAGACAAGTACAACATACAGTTGATGATAACAACAAACTGGGTGGGAGGGTGGGCAATACTCGCCTCCGTGTCTTTAATAAAATCATGACTTTACGTCATGGAATAGGAAAATCATGAAATTTTATCACAAGACACGGAGGCTCCTATTGCAAGTTTAAAGCTGAGAGATGACAGAATGAAAAGCATGCGACTCGGGACGAAAGTAACATTCACGAAAGGTGGATACCCTGGACCAATCCGCCACACGCATAACGTCCTCTAGACGGGCCCCCGAGACCGACAAGGACGTAGCAGAAGCACTGCGAACAGAATGCGCCGTAAAGATAGAGGTGTCAATACCTGCCAGAATCTCCTTGACCCAGCGAGAGAGGGTGACACTAGTGATGAGCGGCAGGTGCCATATTCGATTTCGACGAAATTCGCGAATATTCGATAGAATATTCGTTTTATATTCGTCGAAATCGAATATTCGTCATTATGCTAGTTATCGCGAATAATATGCGATTTAAAAATTTTTATTTTTTTTTAACTTAAAGGCTACTCTCCTATTGAAATCGCAAATGCGATTAATATAACACGAAATAATCGCATTTGCGATTTCAACGTAATTCTCAAATCCGACAGTACATTCTAGTATATGGAGACGTTACCATGGTGATGGGGACGCTCCATGAGCATGGAATATAGCAGGGATCAGCAACCTTCGGCACTCCAGCTGTGGTGCAACTACAACTCCCAGCATGCACACCTCCATGGCTGTTCTCAGGACTCCCAAAGAAGTGAATGGAGCATGCTGGGAGTCGTAGTTTGACAACAGCTGGAGTGCCGGAGGTTGCTGATCCCTGGAATATAGCATTACTAAGTAAAAATCGCAAATGCGATCATTTCGTGTTATATTAATCGCATTTGCGATTTTTTTTTTTTTTTTTTTTTTTTTACTATGGTTGGCTTCAATGGTAGAATTAGCGAATATGACGAATATATTCGTTATATTCCACAAAACGAATATACGAATGTATTCGTTATATTCCACAAAACGAAGATAACGAAGTATTCTGCATCTCAGTTATATCTACCTATTCATCAACTTCGCTAATTCTAGCAATCATATAGGACAGTTTACTATAGAGACAGATAAGTATAATTCGCTATGCGATTATATGACTGCTTTTTTTTTATTTAAATAGAATAATTATAATACCTGATAATTATTATAATCTATTTATATAAAAAAGCAAAGTAATATAATCGCATAGCGAATTATACTTATCTGTCTTTATAGTAAACTTTCCTATATGATTGCTAGAATTAGCGAAGTTGATGAATAGGTAGATATAACTGAGATGCAGAATACTTCGTTATCTTCGTTTTGTGGAATATAACGAATATATTCGTATATTCGTTTTGTGGAATATAACGAATATATTCGTCATATTCGCTAATTCTACCATTGAAGCCAACCATAGTAAAAAAAAAATAATAAAAAAATCGCAAATGCGATTAATATAACACGAAATAATCGCATTTGCGATTTTTACTTAGTAATGCTATATTCCAGGGATCAGCAACCTCCGGCACTCCAGCTGTTGTCAAACTACGACTCCCAGCATGCTCCATTCACTTCTTTGGGAGTCCTGAGAACAGCCATGGAGGTGTGCATGCTGGGAGTTGTAGTTGCACCACAGCTGGAGTGCCGAAGGTTGCTGATCCCTGCTATATTCCATGCTCATGGAGCGTCCCCATTTCCATGGGAACGTCTCCATATACTAGAATGTACTGTCGGATTTGAGAATTACGTTGAAATCGCAAATGCGATTATTTCGTGTTATATTAATCGCAATTGCGATTTCAACGTAATTCTCAAATCCGACAGTACATTCTAGTATATGGAGATGTTCCCATGAGCATGGAATATAGCATTACTAAGTTAAAATCGCAAATGCGATTATTTCGTGTTATATTAATCGCATTTGCGTTTTTTGTTTTTTTTTACTATGGTTGGCTTCAATGGTAGAATTAGCGAATATGACGAATATATTCGTTATATTCCACAAAACGAATATACGAATATATTCGTTATATTCCACAAAACGAAGATAACGAAGTATTCTGCATCTCAGTTATATCTACCTATTCATCAACTTCGCTAATTCTAGCAATCATATAGGACAGTTTACTATAGAGACAGCTAAGTATAATTCGCTATGCGATTATATTACTTTGCTTTTTTATATAAATAGATTATAATAATTATCAGGTATTATAATTATTCTATTTAAATAAAAAAAAAGCAGTCATATAATCGCATAGCGAATTATACTTAGCTGTCTCCATAGTAAACTGTCCTATATGATTGCTAGAATTAGCGAAGTTGATGAATAGGTAGATATAACTGAGATGCAGAATACTTCGTTATCTTCGTTTTGTGGAATATAACGAATACATTCGTATATTCGTTTTGTGGAATATAACGAATATATTCGTCATATTCGCTAATTCTACCATTGAAGCCAACCATAGTAAAAAAAAACAAAAAACGCAAATGCGATTAATATAACACGAAATAATCGCATTTGCGATTTTAACTTAGTAATGCTATATTCCATGCTCATGGGAACATCTCCATATACTAGAATGTACTGTCGGATTTGAGAATTACGTTGAAATCGCAAATGCGATTATTTCGTGTTATATTAATCGCAATTGCGATTTCAACGTAATTCTCAAATCCGACAGTACATTCTAGTATATGGAGACGTTCCCATGGAGATGGGGACGCTCCATGAGCACGGAAGGCGGCAGAAGCGGCAACGGGCACTGACTGGAGCAGCCAGGAAGCCAGGAATCCAAAGGACAGGTAAGAACAACTTTAGGGAAGTGGGAAAGGAAAAAATATAACAATAAAAAAAAAACAAAAAAAACGAATATTCGAAATAGCGAATTTATAGCACTATATTCGAAATATTCGCGAATTAGCGAAGTGCCGATATTCGCGAAATAAATTCGCGATTCGAATATTCGCGCTCAACACTAGGTGACACTAGAAACGGGAGCGTAAGGCCTCCGAAAAGAAATAAATAAATTAGGGAAAGAAGCAACCCGTAGGGCAGCAGTCCTAGACTCATACTCCTGAAGGCACGCCACCGGGCACAAAAGCGGAGACTGCCGGAACGCCGGGTAAGACACAGAGCGGATGTTCGTTTTGGTGCGCCTAGAAATGTTAAACAAGACCCCATCCGGTGTGAAGGACCGAGCATCGTAATCCAGAGCCCGGACGTCCGACACTCGCTTACAAGAAATGAGGCACAAAAGTGTAACCAACTTGGCAGATAAATGTCGCAGTGACAGCTGGTCATTAGGAGACCAAGAAAGGAGAAAGGACAAAACCAACCCCACGTTGCCAAAAAACGAGGTCTGGGAGGACGAGACAAACGAGAACCCTTCAACAAGCGACATACAAGAGGATGCTGTCCAGCAGGACAACCCTCAAAACCCTTGTGCCGTGACGAGATGGCCGACCTGTACAGATTAATTGTACGGTAAGCCTTGCCCGCATCATATAAGGAGGATAAGAACGACAGGACCGACATTACAGGTGCTCGAAGGGGATCCAGATCCCGTTCTCCGCACCAGCGAGCCCAAGAGTCCCAGGCGGCTCGGTAAGCACGTCTGGTACCTGGAGCCCATGCGTTTTCCAAAAGGAAAACAGTCGTGTCCGAAACTCCAGACAACGTGTCGGAGCACCCGAGACCCTGCAAGCGAGAAGACGAAGTAGGCGTGACTGAATGAGGGGGTGGAACTCCCCCAAGGAGTCCCGTAAGAGATGCGGAAGATCTGGAAGGAGGAACGGAGAGTCCACCAACATGTCCAGGACCGTCGGGAACCAGGGCTGAGACCGCCACAGAGGTATGACCAAGATCAACTCCGCTCGCTGGCGTTGAACCTGAAGGAGGACCCGGGGAATCAGGGCAAATGGGGGGAACGTGTACATCAGTGAACCCCCCCACTGCTGGAGGAATGCGTCTACCGCCTCCGCCAACGGGTCCGGCCGCCAGCTGAAGAAATGGGAGGTCTGGGCGTTCAAGCGGCTCGCGAATAAATCCACCGAGGGAGGACCCCAACGGGACGACAAAGTTAAGAACACCTCCTCGTCTAGCTTCCAGTCGCTGGAATCTGAAAAGTAACGTGAATTCCAATCCGCCACCACATTGCGGAGACCGGGGAGATGCTCCGCAACCACCACGATACCCCTGGCGAGGCAGAACTCCCAAAAGTCCTGTGCCAGGTACGTCAGAACCGAAGAGCGCGTTCCGCCCATCCCGTTGACGTATCGAACTGCGGACACATTGTCCATCCGCAGTCTGATACAAGTTGAGACTGTGCCATTCGCAAAACTGCGTATCGCCAGAGACCCCGCCAGCAACTCTAGACCATTGATATGAAGTCGAGACTCCTCCGGGGACCAAGGACCCCCGGTGGAAACCCCGTTGCAGTGAGCACCCCAGCCGTGCAAGCTGGCGTCGGATTCGATGATCAGGTCTGGTGAAGGACCCAGCAAGGCCTTGCCATTCCATACCGACAGATTCTGGATCCACCACCGCAACTCGTCCCTCGTCTCCGTGTCCAGCGTGACCAAGTCCGAGTATGTGGATCCCGCCCGAAGATGGGCAATCTTGAGCCTCTGGAGGGCCCGATAGTGCAAGGGTGCCGGGAAAATGGCCTGGATAGAGGACGCCAGCAGGCCAATTAGACGCGCCAGGTGTCGCAACGACAACTGCGGTCGAAGAAGAGCGTGGCGCAGCTCTTTGCGAATGGAACGGACCTTGGACAGAGGGAGGTGAAGAGATAGGGACGCGGAGTCCACCCTGAATCCCAGGAACTCCATGGACGTAGCCGGAGTGAGGCAAGATTTCTCGTGGTTTATGATAAAACCCAAGCGGGAAAGGAGGTTGGTGGTCAAGGCGAGGTGAGATTGGAGAAGGGATGGACTGTGCGCCATGATAAGGATATCGTCGAGATAAATTATCATGCGCACCCCTCTGCTGCGGAGCCAAGATACCCCCGGTTTCATCACCTTGGTGAAGCACCAAGGAGCGGACGAGAGACCGAACGGCAGGCAAGTGAACTGCCAAATCTGGTCTCCCCAAAGAAAAAAAAGCAGGTCTCTGGAAGCCGGAGCTACCGGAACCGTGAGGTATGCATCTTTGAGGTCCAGTTTGACCATCCAATCGCCGGGGAGTAGCATATCCCTCAAAAGATGGATGCCTTCCATCTTGAAATGACGGTACTGAACCAGTGAGTTGAGAGCTTTTAAGTTGATAACTGGGCGCATTTGACCGCCCTTTTTCTGGACCAAAAACATGCCACTGACCACCCTGGCGGGGTGAGGTGAGGTGCGCTCTATCGCCCTCTTGTGGACCAACTCCACCAGTTCCCTGTGCAAGAGTCGCAGTAGCGAACCGGTTAAGTGAATGGGCCGAGGAGCGGGTAGCTGGCTCGGTGAGGCCACCAAGTCTATCGTGAATCCCCTGATGGTTTGGAGTACCCACTGGTCTGAGGTGATCTCAGACCAGGCATTGAAACAGAAACGGAGTCTGCCCCCGACACAACCTGTTGAAGAAAGCAACGGAAGAACTGGTTGGGGACTCACCAACTGGTCGGCGATAGGACGGAGCCCCGCGGTAATTCCTGGACCGTCCCGAAGAGCCCCTGGACGGGAAAAAGGACAGCTGGTGCCTTGGGTCCTGGAGGGAGGATCGATAACTGAAGGAGCCTCGTCCCGTTCCGCGGGAGTGGAAATCCGACCGGCCAGACAGACGGCCCCTAGAGCTGCCGGCCCTACTGGAAAAACGGTTGTTGAAAACACGTTTCATTGACGTTTGGGCCTTGTCTAACGCCGTAAAGGCCCCGACATATCTGCCCAGCTCCTTAATGAATGAGTCTCCAAATAAGAGACCCTGGGCATTCTTGCCCGCCTCAGACAAGGCCAAATTGGAGAGCTTCGGTTCCACCTTCATCAGGATGGCTTTCCGCCGTTCTATGGCCAGAGAGGTGTTTACGTTGCCCGTGATGCAGATGGCCCGTTGGACCCATCCGCCCAATTCTACCGGGTCGACAGGCCTGCCCTCCGCCTTAGCGGACTCCGCCATGTCGAAGATTCTGGCGAGGGGCCCTGTGATGTCCAGGAGCTTATCCTGAACGGCCCGCAGAGCGGAATCCAGCCCTTTTTTCGGGTTGAATCTAGTTTTGGTGAGGAACTGGACCATCTTCGGGTCCACCGTAGGCGTCTCACACACCTTATTCGGAATTAAAGGCCGAGGGCATTCCGCCCGTAATTTGTTCCGGGACTCCTTACTTAGAGGAGTACGGATCTTTGCCTCTAAATACTGTGCCACTTGAGTGGCGGGGAGCCATTCCGCAGAGCGGGGATGATGGAGCTCGTCCGGGTTAAAAAGAGGGGTGCCCAGGGAGTCAACCAGGAGGTCGTCTGGGAGAGGCTGGTTTTCCTGTACGGAAACCGCTGGTATGGACGGCCCGGGAGTAGGTAATAGATCAAGAGGGTCAACCTCAACATCCTGAAGCTCATCTAAAGAGTCATATAGAGACTCGTTCCGCGCCTCCTCGTTCGATTCCTTCTCAGAATCAGACAGTGGCTCAGGCATAGTCCTGGCCGATTTCCATGCACGAGAGCGTTCTGCCTGTCGTGCGCAGGCTCTTTTCCGCGGGACAACCGCGTGGTCACGTGATGGATTACCATCAGTTCTGACAGTTCTGTAGGCAGATGGCCTGGCGATATCCAAAGCCTGGTCCTGCATGGACCCAGTGGGTTGCGCACATAGGGCTTGAGAAATTGACTGCGACAGCGCAGAGGACATAGAGCCCATCGCAGCCATGATTGCGTCCGAAATAGACTGCTGCAGCGCAGTATGTTCTAACCCCTGTGGGTCTGCATTGCGGGTGGGGGCACTGGTGGGAACAGGGGGCGTACTAGGGGCATCCTGCCTGGATGAGGAACTACGGCGAGACATGATAAGTGTGGTAGGAGTTAGTCACCCCAGACCACCAGAAAGGACAGACCTGTAAAAGAAAGAAACACTAATGAGGGCACTGCACTTAAAGGAAAACTAAAGCGCCGATAAGGGAGCCAAAGCTTACCGAAAAGGATTGCAGGTAATTGTCACTTGGGAGCCGGAGTGAGCGTGGAGAGAGAGCGCGCCGAAACCGGAAGGAAGAGGGCGGGAGGCGGAGCCTAGACCCGCGATGCAGGGATCCTCAGTGAAGCGGGCGTCCGAAATCTCGCCTATCGCGAGATCTCGGTCGAGCGCAGGGGAAAACTAAGATGGCGGCCGAAATCTCGCAGATCGCGAGACTTCGGCCGGAACGGAGAGCACAGAAAATAAACAGCAGGGGACCGTAGAAGGTATGAAAAGCAAGGGGAAAGGATAAAAACCGAAAGTATATATATATATCGGAGCAAGTAAGGGGCGAACCAGTGGGAGAACAAGTGCCACCGGCGACTCACAAAGGGAAGGAGAATAAAATATGTATATATATATATATGAATATACCTGCAGGACCCGGCAAGTCTCTGGGGAATAGGGTGACCAGGGGAGACCTGGGCTAGCAAGCAATGAGGGCAAACCTAAAAGGAAAAACCCCAAACCATTGAAAGATATACAGCAAAAAGAAAGGCTACTTATCTGCCATGGCAGCAGCAAAGAAAGAGGATGATCCCAGAGTGTGGAGCCAATATATACTGGGATGGAGGGGAGGAGTCAGTTGTTATGGTTTTTTCTTTTGATTGACATGTTCTTCTTTGCTGCTATGGTAACAGTAAAGAGAGTTAAATGCAATAGGAGCCTCCGTGTCTTGTGATAAAATTACTATAGCAGTATATTAGCTAAATTACAATCTATGTGTATTTTACGAAATTTCGTAATATTGCTCTAACTTCGTCTTTTAGAATATTCGTTATATTGCTCTAACTTCGTCTTTTAGAATATTCGTTATATTGCTCTAACTTCGTCTTTTAGAATATTCGTTATATTGCTATAACTTCGTCTTTTAGAATATTACGAATATTCTAAAAGACGAAGTTAGAGCAATATTAAGAATATACGTAAAAAGTTGAAATCGCAATTCGATTATTATAACTTGAATTAATCGAATTGTGATTTCAACTTGGACCTGGTTTACTATGGTTGCTGCTATATTCCATATTCGTTAATTCTAGCCTAATATAGAATATAGCAGTGCTAAGTTGAAATTGCAATTCGATTAATTCAAGTTATATTAATCGAATTGTGATTTCAACTTAGCACTGCTATATTCCATATTAGGCTAGAATTAACTAATATGGAATATAACAGTACTAAGTTGAAATCGCCATGCGAATACTTCGAGTTATATTAATCGCATTGCGATTTCAACTTGATGCTGCTGCTGGGTCTCAACTAAACCAGGTCCAAGTTGAAATCGCAATTCGATTAATTCAAGTTATAATAATCGAATTGCGATTTCACCTTGGACCTGGTTTACTATGATTGGCTTCAATGGCTTGGTAGAATTAGCGAATATGACAAATGTATCAACTTCGCGAATTCTAGCAATCATATAGGAAAGTTTACTATAGAGACAGCTAAGTTTAATTCGCTATGCGATTATATTACTTAGCTTTTTTTTATAAATAGAATAATTATAATAATTATCAGGTATTATAATTATTCTATTTATTTAAAAAAAAAGCTAAGTAATATTATCGCATAGCGAATTAAACTTAGCTGTCTCTATTGTAAACTTTCCTATATGATTGCTAGAATTAGCGAAGTTGATGAATAGGTAGCTAAAACGAAGATGGAGAATACTTCGTTATCTTCGTTTTGTGGAATATGACGAATACATTCGTTATCTTCGTTTTGTGGAATATGACGAATACATTCGTCATATTCGCTAATTCTACCAAGCCATTGAAGCCAACCATAGTAAACCAGGTCCAAGTTGAAATCGCAATGCGATTAATATAACTCGAAGTAATCGCATGGCGATTTCAACTTAGCACTGCTATATTCCATATTAGGCTAGAATTAACGAATATGGAATATAGCAGTTAAGTTGAAATCACAATTCGATTATTATAACTTGAATTAATCGAATTGCGATTTCAATGTAATTCTCAAATCCGACAGTACATTCTAGTATATGGAGACGTTCCCATGGTGATGGGGACGCTCCATGAGCACGGAAGTCGGCAGAAGCGGCAACGGGCACTGACTGGAGAATTAAAAAAAACAAAAAACGAATATTCGATTTCACGAATATATAGCACTATATTCTAAATATTAGCGAAATCTCGAAATCGCGATAATCGAGAAAAAAATTTGCAATTTGAATATTCGCGCTCAACACTACTGGTGGCATCTTTGAGTTGTTAACAGTGGGTGTGAGAAATAACCTAGAAAGAAGCTTTATCCGTCTTACAGGTTGATCTTATAATTCTGACTAAAATTCGGGCCTATACATCTTGAAAGCCCCACAACTTCATCAACCTACCTATTACTCAATTTCACAATGGCCCAAACATTCAGCTTCACCTTTGGGCAAACTTGGAGAGTTTTGGCTATGCCTCTGAGTTCAGTACATGAGTTGAAAAGCCTGAGTCCTGATGAACAGGCACCCCTCTCACTCAGCTTCTTTTAGCCTAGTTGAGGACAAATGGTGGGTTCACCAGAAGACACTGCAACCTGAGAATTTAAGTGAACCATCAAGTACTTGACTCATTTACTTCCATTGACCATCAGGAACCTTCACTGATGTCACAATTTACACTTTTAATACCGATAACCATATTTATTTCTGCCAAGAAAAAGCCTGAAAAACACATTGTGAAATCTGAAAGTGCCACCTGAGGGCTCTACCAATCAAGTACAATTATGGAAAGCTACAAGAGAAAAGAATTTGATAATATATTAAAAGCATATTTTTCCCTCCTGGGTAATTAGAAATCTATAATCAACCTCTGGGGTTGTCCCAGCACATTATAAATCTCCTACTCAGCTCCCACTCACTTCCAGTATAGAATTTTACATTAGGACAAGCCTGCTGGTAAGTCCACCACATGGACATTGTTATTGTAAACAGTCTTTCATGAATTATTGTACTACATGTGTCGCGTCATTCATTTCTTTTCTATAAATTTAAATCAGTAACAAATGATTTCTATTAAACTGAGGGTCTAACAAATTTCAATGCAGAATATTATGTCCGTATGTTGTGGCACTTCATTTATTAGTACGTTGGTTCATTATACGTGGCTTATTTCTTATTTTTTTCATTATTTCTTATTATTTGCATATTTGCATTTTTAACTGGATAACTGGATTTTATCAATAAACAAAAAATTGAATATCTGCACAGCAGCCTGTCAAATCAGCCGTCTTCTTTAGACATCGTCATTATTATAAAAGTGTAATTAAATTAACTGTACACAGAACACCTAAAATGTGCAACTGATGGCAGTAATGTATGCAAAGCATTTATACTAAAAAGATCTGTTCTTAACTGATGAAGGTTTCGTTTTTTATTTTATAATTTTTTTATGTTAACTGTGCAGAAATTATGAGCTGAAAACGTTACAAATGATTATGAGAATGGATACCAGACAAGCTAAAGAAGAAATCAGTTGGGGAGATAATCTTAGTATCATGCTCAAATTCATCCCTTCACACCCCAGCCAAAATTACAGATTTAATAATCACATTTACATTATTTGACATTATTTAATTATTAAACATTGTCATTATTTTCACCTAAAGAAAATTCCAGTAGGTCTTCACTGCAAATATTTAACCATTTGACTTTTGAATTTTGCTGTTCTGAGGCTGCCTGTTGCTTTAAGTTCACCTAGTTACTAACTTTGCTTTGGCAGTTGCCTAGCATTTGAATCTGCAGGTGAAACTCTAAAAATTATATTGTGCAAAGTTCATTTATTTCAGTAATGCAACTTAAAAGGTGAATCTAACTTATAAAATAGACTCATTACATGCAGAGCAAGATATTTCAAGCCTTTATTTGTTATAATTTGGATGATTATGGCTTACAGCTTATGAAACCCCAAAATCACAATTTTGAGGTACCCTTTGCTCAGGGGGTATGATTTAATTAGCTGACACTTAAAGAGTGTGACACTTTGAGCCTAGAATATTGAACCTTTTCACAAAATTCTAATTTTAAGCTGCATTAATGCAATTCCTTTGAATTTGCATTACTGAAATAAATGGATTTTTGCACGATATTCTAATTTTTCGAGTTTCACCAGTAGGTTTGATTAGCATTTAGCCTTGCCAGGTTGATTAGGATGGAGTGCTGATTGTAGAGTCTATTTATAGCCAGGCCTCAATTAAATCTAATTGTCAAGTATGGTGTTTGCCATGTGCCTGTCTTCTTTTCCATAGATTTTTATCTAGTTTAGTGTGTTTTCTGCATATTCTTGAATATATTCCACAGAGCCTGGTTTGCTATGTGTATATCAGGGAATTATAGTTCCACATAGATTTGTATGTTGCTGTTTTTGAGGCTTGTCTGTTGCTGTGCTGTTGTAGTGTCCTGACTATTACCTGCATGTCATATATCTGCCATCCATTCAATTGCTAGGTCATCGTCTCCTTGGTCCTCAACATTCAGTCCATATCATCTTCTGATGAGTTTGTTTAGAAGGAATTCTCTGGTACTCAAATATTGGTGAACTATCCTGAAGATAAGCCATCAAAACAAAACAGCTGATCTTAAGGAGACCAGCTAAAGAAAACACAGTTGAGCCTCATTTAAGAGTCTCAACACAGCAATCCAAAATGCAAAGCTCCCTGGGAAACAGTAATATGCAAAATAACTGTGGAGCCCCAGTTATGGGTCTTTAACACAGAGAAAGCCAGATATCCTTCAAAGGAAGGAAAACCGATAGTACCGTTTCCCAGGGAGCTTTGCATTTTGGACTGCTGTGTTGAGACTCTTAAATGAGGCTCCACGGTGATTTCTTTAGCTGGTCTCCTTAAGATCAGCTATTGTTTTGTTTAAGTAGTCTCCAAGGCATTGCTCCTGGTTAGCCAGAATCCTACTCCACACTGATGAGGGGCAACACCCCGAAACAGCTGATGAAGCATTAGGCGAAACGCGCATCGGGACGAGGGAGATACAGACTTCATTTACAGGTACATTTGTGTCCATGTAGAGACCTGGAGGTTTAGAATCATCCATCAGCACTTTATGTAATGTATTCATGATATGTTGTGCGGAGACCCCATATTTATATTAATGTCTGTTATACATTTATTGTTACTTCCTGTGTGGCAATTTCCTTGCCCCATGTGTGGTTGCACCACCAATGTAATTCTATTGTGTTGTATGTAACATGTATGAATAAAGGTATTTATTGTTTTCTACCCAAACTGGCCGTTTTTGGTGTTCATGAGAGGTCAGTGTATAACTGTAATCTCTTCACACATGAGAGCTCAAACTTATGTAAGGTTCCAGACTCCGGAATGAATATTCCTATGAACCTTGATCCTTGTCTGGTCTATTGGCCTGTGTGCAGCTTATGCTAAATTCTTATCAAATCAACCCCAATGTATTCATAGTTGGCCATAGTCTTTATGTATGTGCATATATAATTATGCTTAGTTTTTGTACACATAGATTTAGACTGGCACAATAATAGATCTTCTTATCTAAGTGGCATGTGTCCTACAAAGTGCTGCTACAGTTAAAAATGGCCTGGGTATATCCATCTGTCTTCTCTTTATATAGGTAGAGTACCTGTCAAAACTTTGGATGCACCTTTTCATTCCATGGTTACTCTTATTACTCTTACATCATAGATTCATATTGAATTTTTTTTTTTTTCTTCTAGTAAACTAAGAAAGCCTTAATGAAGAATGAAACTTCTATTCATTATTTTTACATTTTACCATTATCTGGAGAGACAAAGTATAAACCGCTCATTACCACTTTCTTCTTCTTAATATATCTGGTCGGAGTCCTTATCAATTCTTCCATTATAACAGTCATATGTCTGTCAGTTCAGTTACATGAACCAATGTATCTCTTTATCTGTAATTTGTCCATTGTAGACATAATTTGTACATCAGTCACTGTTCCTAAATTACTGCACATCTTATTGTCCGGAAATCACTTTGTCTCCTTCACACAATGTTATACTCAGTTGTACTGTTTTGTAACAGTGGGAGTCGCAGAGGACATTCTTCTCTTCATTATGGCTTACGATCGATATGTCGCTATCTGCCTCCCCTTACATTATCGTCGTATCCTGAGTCAGAGAAATTGTATCCTGATAATTATTGGGATGTGGACAGCCGCCTTTTTAAACTCTTTAATATATATAGAATCAGTGTTATACATGTCCTCCTGTCACTCCAACCTCATCCACCAGTTGTTCTGTGATGCTAAGTCACTTACAAAGACCTCTTGCATAAGTTCACAGATGTTTTTTGTAGTAAACAGTTTAGAAATTGTGATGTTTGCATTTATTCCATCGATGTGCACATTTATTTCTTATGTTAAAATTTTCTCCGTCATCTTTAAGATGAATATAAAAGAAAACCAAAAAAAACCCTTCTCCACCTGCTTATCTCACATCACTGTCATGACTACATACTATGGTGCAGGCATAATAGGGTATCTGATGCCACCTTACTATGATGTTCTGGATTTAGTTTTCAATACCGTCTATACAACCATCATCCCCATGATAAATCCTATCATATACAGTCTACAGAACTCCAATGTAAAATCTGCAATACTGGGGTTAGTGAGGGTAATGTGTTTTTTAAAGAGTGACTCACCACAAATACAGCTATAAAACTGGTCAGAAGTTGAAATGCAAACACAAAGTATAAGAAATGTTGGCCCCTAAAAATTGAAGTATTTTGGTAGGTATAAATTAGTACTTGTTACATCTGATTTTCACTCCTTTGTGTTCTTTAAGACCCAAATAAACATAATGGTAAAAAAAATATATTGTTCCTAAGACACACATGATGGACTAATCATTTTGAATGATGTGGTTTGAGGAGATGAAGCTGGAAAAGAAGCAGCCATGGTGTTCAGACACATGGAGATGGTGCTCATACATTGAAGCAATTGTTCCTTGTGATTCTCGAGTAGTCATCTCCTTGAAAAGATGTTGTATTCCCAGCTTGGGGCACAAGTGAAACTATGGCCACCCTGGTTCATTTTGACAAAAGCAATGTTTTGAACACCTTGGTCCATTTGATCCATGTGTCACCAAGATGTCTCCGAGGTGACAGTTTAAGGTGGGCAAGAAAGAACAGAGAATTCATGCTGGTTCAGACCACTGTCAGCCTGCCTTGAAGTCCATGTGGTCAGGAGAAAGGCCACAGTCATTTACTCCATGTCCAACATACAATCATCATCATATTTCTCACTCTCCCCGACACTTTTATCCAAATCTGATATCTTCTGGACCCCCCCCCCCCCATGCCCTGGTCTGTAGCTACCACTTCCCCTACCTCCTACCCACAACTGCAGTAGGATGCAGAAAATGACAGTAGATATTTCTGCCTACTGTCTTATGTGTGATTAAAAACTCAGATTTTTTTTTTAGAAATTTCTAATGTGAAAAACTTGATATAAACCTGAAATGAGATAATTCCCACCCAAACAACAATATAAGGATGTAGAAAAGGCTGGTAGAGATTTCTGCCTAGTCTCTTATGTTGTGATTAAAGAGGCAGAAAAAAGACCTTTCAAGTGTGAAAAACATGTTATCAATGGGGTTGAGCGAACCCAAACTGTAAAGTTCGGGTTCGTACCTAACTTTAGGATTTTTGGACCCCGGACCCGAACCTGAACTTTTCAGTAAAAGTTTGGGTTTGAGTTTGGTGTTCGGCGAGTTAATGGCGCTTTTTTTAAGGCTGCAGAGCAGCCAATCAACAAGCGTTTAACTTGTGTGCCCTTAGAAGCCATCACAGCCATACCTACTAATGGCATGGCCGTGATTGGCCAGTGCAGCACGTGACCCAGCCTCTATATAAGCTGGAGTCACGTAGCGCTGCACGTCACTCTGCACGTCACTCTGCTCTTATTAGTGTAGGGATAGGATGCTGCTGCTGTAAGGGAGAGAATAGGAAAGAATCTGTTATCAGAAGTGCTTGCTAACTCAGCAATCTACAGCAATTTTGTTTTGTGGGTGCAGTGCACATTTTATTTTTACCCTGCCCTGAGCCCAGTGACACAGAAAAATAACTTTTATCCGTCTGTTAGTTAGGTGGGCATCGGCGGCCATTTTATGCAAGTTCAGTGCACCAGCACAGCATATGTGCATTTACAAATGCACAAGGTTTAAATACTGGGGCCTTTGCTGCATTTGTCACAGTGAAACACAAGCTTGAATTACTGCAATTATATTCTGGGTTTAAAAAAACTCAATTTTTTTTTTTTGCAAGACCCTACATCTGGGGCCTTTGCTGCATTTGTCACAGTTAAATACAAGTTTGAAATACTGCAATTATATTCCAGGTTTAAAAAAACACCCTTTTTTTGCAAGACCCTACATCTGGGGCCTTTGCTGTATTTGTCACAGTGAAATAAAAACTTGAAATACTGCAATTATATTCTGGGTTTTAAAAAAAACAACAATTTTTTGCAAGACCCTACATCTGGGGCCTTTGCTGCATTTGTCAAAGTGAAATAAAAACTTGAAATACTGCAATTATATTCTGGGTTTTAAAAAAACAACCATTTTTTGCAAGACCCTACATCTGGGGCCTTTGCTGCATTTGTCACAGTCAAATACAAGCGTTAGATAGTGCTGTTATATTCTGGTATTAAAAAAGCACCCATTTTGGGCAAGATAATACTCTTGTGGCCTTTGTTCCATTTGTGACAGTCAAATGCAAAGTTTAAATACTGCTGTTATATTCTTGGCTTAAAAAAAACACCAATTTTTTGCAAGACTCTACATCTGGGGCCTTTGCTGCATTTGTCACAGTCAAATACAAACGTTAGATAGTGCTGTTATATTCTGGTATTAAAAAAACACCCATTTTGGGCAGGATAATAAATTTACGGCCTTTGCTGCATTTCTGACAGTCCAATAAAAGCGTTCGATACTGCTATTATATTCTGGTTTTAAAAAAACACCCATTTGGGGCAAGATAATAAATTTGTGGCCTTTGCTGCATTTCTGACAGTCCAATACAAGCATTGTATACCGCTGTTATATTCTGGTATTAAAAAAGCACCCATTTTGGGCAAGATAATACATTTGTGGCCTCTGTTCCATTTGTGACAGTCAAATGCAAAGTTTAAATACTGCAGTTATATTTTTGGCTTAAAAAACACAAATTTTTTGCAAGACCCTACATCTGGGGCCTTTGCTGCATTTGTCACAGTCAAATACAAGCGTTAGATACCGCTGTTATATTCTGGTTATAAAAAAAACACCAATTTTGGGCAAGAGCCTACATCTGGGTCCTTTGCTGCTTTTTTCACAGTCAAATACAAGCATTAGATACCGCTGTTATATTCTGGTATTAAAAAAACACCCATTTTGGGCAGGATAATAAATTTACAGCCTTTGCTGCATTTCTGACAGTCCAATAAAAGCGTTCGATACTGCTATTATATTCTGGTTTTAAAAAAACACCCATTTGGGGCAAGATAATAAATTTGTGGCCTTTGCTGCATTTCTGACAGTCCAATACAAGCATTATATACCGCTGTTATATTCTGGTATTAAAAAAGCACCCATTTTGGGCAAGATAATACATTTGTGGCCTCTGTTCCATTTGTGACAGTCAAATGCAAAGTTTAAATACTGCAGTTATATTCTTGGCTTAAAAAACACAAATTTTTTGCAAGACCCTACATCTGGGGCCTTTGCTGCATTTGTCACAGTCAAATACAAGCGTTAGATACCGCTGTTATATTCTGGTTATAAAAAAAAAACACCCATTTTGGTCAAGACCCTACATTTGGGGCCTTTTCTGCATTTGGCACAGTAAAATACAACCAGTCAATACTGCAGTTACATTGTTGGTTGACAAATTAACATTTTTTGGGACCGTGAATTAATTGTATAAAATTTGCCTGTCACACTGTTGTGTGACCTCAAGAAATTTTTCCTCTATATGACACCGGCACTGCCTTACTCTCAGTGTACTTAATTTTTGACTATTGGCGGTTACATTGTCGCCTGACATAAACCATCTGTTAGTTTGGTTTTTGAACGCAAAGAATGAGGAGAGCGTCAAATAAGGGTCCTGGTGCTGCTGGTGGATAGTGTTGAGCGCGAATATTCGAATATCGAATTTTTTTGGCGAATATCGGCACTTCGCTAATTCGCGAATATTTCGAATATAGTGCTATAAATTCTATAGTTCAAATATTCATTATTATTTTTTTTATTGTTATATTTTTTTCTTTCCCACTTCCTTAAAGTTGCTCTTACCTGTCCTTTGGAATCCTGGCTTCCTGGCTGCTCCAGTCAGTGCCCGTTGCCGCTTCTGCCGACTTCCGTGCTCATGGAGCGTCCCCATCACCATGGGAACGTCTCCATATACTAGAATGTACTGTCGGATTTGAGAATTACGTTGAAATCGCAATGCGATTATTTCAAGTTATAATAATCGAATTGCGATTTCAACTTAACACTGCTATATTCCATATTCGTTAATTCTAGCCTAACATGGAATATAGCAGGTCCAAGTTGAAATCGCAATTCGATTATTATAACTTGAATTAATCGAATTGCGATTTCAACTTGGATCTGGTTTACTATGGTTGGCTTCAATGGCTTGGTAGAATTAGCGAATATGACGAATGTATTCGTCATATTCCACAAAACGAAGATAACAAGTATTCTGCATCTTCGTTTTAGCTACCTATTCGTCAACTTCGCTACTTCTAGCAATCATATAGGAAAGTTGACTATAGAGACAGCTAAGTTCAATTCGCTATGCGATTATATGACTGCTTTTTTTTTTATAAATAGAATAATTATAATAATTATCAGTTATTATAATTATTCTATTTATAAAAAAAAAAAAAGCTAAGTAATATAATCGCATTGCGAATTAAACTTAGCTGTCTCTATAGTAAACTTTCCTATATGATTGCTAGAATTAGCGAAGTTGATGAATATGGAGCTAAAACGAAGATGCAGAATACTTTGTTATCTTCGTTTTATGGAATATAACGAATATATTCGTCATATTCGCTAATTCTACCAAGCCAACCATAGTAAACCAGGTCCAAGTTGAAATCGCAATTAGATTAATTCAAGTTATTATAATCGAATTGCGATTTCAACTTAGTAATGCTATATTCCATATTAGGCTAGAATTAACGAATATGGAATATAGCAGTGCTAAGTTGAAATCGAAAGTCGATTATTATAACTTGAATTAATCGCATTGCTATTTCAATAGGATAGTAGCCTTAAGTTAAAATCGCAATACGCGATTATTTAAATCGCACATTAATCGCGATAACTAGAATAATGACGAATATTCGATTTCGACGAATATAAAACAAATATTCTATTGAATATTCGCGAATTTCGTCTAAATCGAATATGGCACCTGCCGCTCATTACTACTGGTGGAGCTCCTGTTGCAGGGAGAGGACGTGGTCGATCTGTGCCAGCTACACGCACAAGTGAAACCCCTTCCTCAGGTGCGAGTAGGCGACAGAACCTTCAGAGTTATTTGGTAGGGCCAAATGTGGCAAATGGTGGAGGCAGAACAAGTACAGGCGATAGTAGATTGGGTGGCTGACAGTGCCTCCAGTTCCATCACATTGTCTCCCACCCAGAGTTGGGACCTGCAGAGATCAGAGTTGGCAGTGGCACCTGCAGCCCATGGCCATCAGTCTTTTACCTCACCCCCTTGCAAATCACCCAAGCAGTCTGAGCCCCAAGTCATGGAGCAGTCTCTTCTGCTTTTTGATGACTCTGCTAGCAGGGTTTCCCAGGAACATCCACATAGCCCTGCCCCAGAAGTGGAAGAGATTGAGTGCACCGATGCCCA